>NW_022990097.1:0-383355 GCF_902827175.1 Gymnodraco acuticeps | reverse complement strand
CTTGTAAGTAAAGTACTGAGTAAAAGTAGAAGTACTCAGATCTTGTACTTGAGTAAAAGTAGAAGTACTCAGATCTTGTACTTGAGTTAAAGTAGAAGTACTCAGATCTTGTACTTGAGTAAAAGTAGAAGTACTCAGATCTTGTACTTGAGTAAAAGTAGAAGGACTCAGATCTTGTACTTGAGTAAAAGTAGAAGTACTCAGATCTTGTACTTGAGTAAAAGTAGTAGGACTCAGATCTTGTACTTGAGTAAAAGTAGAAGGACTCAGGTCTTGTACTTGAGTAAAAGTAGAAGTACTCAGATCTTGTACTTGAGTTAAAGTAGAAGTACTCAGGTCTTATGCTTGAGTAAAAGTAGAAGTACTCAGATCTTGTACTTGAGTAAAAGTAGAAGTACTCAGATATTGTACTTGAGTAAAAGTAGAAGTACTCAGGTCTTGTGCTTGAGTAAAAGTAGAAGTACTCAGATCTTGTACTTGAGTAAAAGTAGAAGCTCTCAGATCATGTACTTGAGTAAAAGTAGAAGTACTCAGATCGTGTACTTGAGTAAAAGTAGAAGTACTCAGATCTTGTACTTGAGTAAAAGTAGAAGTACTCAGGTCTTGTGCTTGAGTAAAAGTAGAAGTACTCAGATCTTGTACTTGAGTAAAAGTAGAAGTACTCAGATCGTGTACTTGAGAAAGTAGAAGTACTCAGATCTTGTACTTGAGTAAAAGTAGAAGTACTCAGATCTTGTACTTGAGTAAAAGTAGAAGTACTCAGATCTTGTACTTGAGTAAAAGTAGAAGTACTCAGATCTTCTACTTGAGTAAAAGTAGAAGTACTCAGATCTTGTACTTGAGTAAAAGTAGAAGTACTCAGATCTTGTACTTGAGTAAAAGTAGAAGTACTCAGATCTAGTACTTGAGTAAAAGTAGAAGTACTCAGGTCTTGTGCTTGAGTAAAAGTAGAAGTACTCGGATCTTGTACTTGAGTAAAAGTAGAAGGACTCGGATCTTGTACTTGAGTAAAAGTAGAAGGACTCAGATCTTGTACTTGAGTAAAAGTAGAAGTACTCAGATCTTGTGCTTGAGTAAAAGTAGAAGTACTCAGATCTTGTACTTGAGTAAAAGTAGAAGTACTCAGATCTTGTACTTGAGTAAAAGTAGAAGGACTCAGATCTTGTACTTGAGTAAAAGTAGAAGTACTCAGATCTTGAGTTGAGAAAGTAGAAGTACTCAGATCTTGTACTTGAGTAAAAGTAGAAGTACTCAGATCTTGTACTTGAGTAAAAGTAGAAGTACTCAGATCTTGTACTTGAGTAAAGTAGAAGGACTCAGATCTTGTAATGGAGTAAAAGTAGAAGTACTCAGATCTTGTGCTTGAGTAAAAGTAGAAGTACTCAGATCTTGTACTTGAGTAAAAGTAGAAGTACTCAGATCTTGTACTTGAGTAAAGTAGAAGTACTCAGATCTTGTACTTGAGTAAAAGTAGAAGTACTCAGATCTTGTACTTGAGTAAAAGTAGAAGTACTCAGATCTTGTACTTGAGTAAAAGTAGAAGTACTCAGATCTTGTACTTGAGTAAAAGTAGAAGGACTCAGATCTTGTACTTGAGTAAAAGTAGAAGTAGTCAGATCTTGTATACTTGAGTAAAAGTAGTAGGACTCAGATCTTGTACTTGAGTAAAAGTAGAAGGACTCAGATCTTGTACTTGAGTAAAAGTAGAAGTACTCAGATCTTGTACTTGAGTTAAAGTAGAAGTACTCAGGTCTTGTGCTTGAGTAAAAGTAGAAGTACTCAGATCTTGTACTTGAGTAAAAGTAGAAGTACTCAGATATTGTACTTGAGTTAAAGTAGAAGTACTCAGGTCTTGTGCTTGAGTAAAAGTAGAAGTACTCAGATCTTGTACTTGAGTTAAAGTAGAAGTACTCAGGTCTTGTACTTGAGTAAAAGTAGAAGTACTCAGATATTGTACTTGAGTTAAAGTAGAAGTACTCATGTCTTGTACTTGAGTAAAAGTAGAAGTACTCAGATCTTGTACTTGAGTTAAAGTAGAAGTACTCAGTCTTGTACTTGAGTAAAAGTAGAAGTACTCAGATATTGTACTTGAGTAAAAGTAGAAGTACTCAGGTCTTGTGCTTGAGTAAAAGTAGAAGTACTCAGATCTTGTACTTGAGTAAAAGTAGAAGCTCTCAGATCATGTACTTGAGTAAAAGTAGAAGTACTCAGATCGTGTACTTGAGTAAAAGTAGAAGTACTCAGATCTTGTACTTGAGTAAAAGTAGAAGTACTCAGGTCTTGTGCTTGAGTAAAAGTAGAAGTACTCAGATCTTGTACTTGAGTAAAAGTAGAAGTACTCAGATCGTGTACTTGAGTAAAAGTAGAAGTACTCAGATCTTGTACTTGAGTAAAAGTAGAAGTACTCAGATCTTGTACTTGAGTAAAAGTAGAAGTACTCAGATCTTGTACTTGAGTAAAAGTAGAAGTACTCAGATCTTTACTTGAGTAAAAGTAGAAGTACTCAGATCTTGTACTTGAGTAAAAGTAGAAGTACTCAGATCTTGTACTTGAGTAAAAGTAGAAGTACTCAGATCTGTACTTGAGTAAAAGTAGAAAGTACTCAGTCTTGTGCTTGAGTAAAAGTAGAAGTACTCAGATCTTGTACTTGAGTAAAAGTAGAAGACTCAGATCTTGTACTTGAGTAAAAGTAGAAGTACTCAGATCTTGTATTGAGTAAAAGTAGAAGTACTCAGATCTTGTGCTTGAGTAAAAGTAGAAGTACTCAGATCTTGTACTTGAGTAAAAGTAGAAGTACTCAGATCTTGTACTTGAGTAAAAGTAGAAGGACTCAGATCTTGTACTTGAGTAAAAGTAGAAGTACTCAGATCTTGTGCTTGAGTAAAAGTAGAAGTACTCAGATCTTGTACTTGAGTAAAAGTAGAAGTACTCAGATCTTGTACTTGAGTAAAAGTAGAAGTACTCAGATCTTGTACTTGAGTAAAAGTAGAAGTACTCAGATCTTGTATGAGTAGTAAAGTAGAAGTACTCAGATCTTGTACTTGAGTAAAAGTAGAAGTACTCAGATCTTGTACTTGAGTAAAAGTAGAAGTACTCAGATCTTGTTACTTGAGTAAAAGTAGAAGTACTCAGATCTTGTATCTTGAGTAAAAGTAGAAGTACTCAGATCTTGTTACTTGAGTAAAGTAGAAGTACTCAGATCTTGTACTTGAGTAACAGTAGAAGTACTCAGATCTTGTACTTGAGTAAAAGTAGAAGTACTCAGATCTTGTACTTGAGTAAAAGTAGGAGTACTCAGATCTTGTACTTGAGTAAAAGTAGTAAGGACTCAGATCTTGTACTTGAGTAAAAGTAGAAGTACTCAGATCTTGTTACTTGAGTAAAAGTAGAAGTACTCAGATCTTGTTACTTGAGTAAAGTAGTAAGTACTCAGGTCTTGTGCTTGAGTAAAAGTAGAAGTACTCAGATCTTGTACTTGAGTAAAGTAGAAGTACTCAGATATTGTACTTGAGTAAAAGTAGAAGTACTCAGGTCTTGCTTGAGTAAAAGTAGAAGTACTCAGATCTTGTACTTGAGTAAAGTAGAAGTACTCAGTCTTGTACTTGAGAAAAGTAGAAGTACTCAGATATTGTACTTGAGTTAAAGTAGAAGTACTCATGTCTTGTACTTGAGTAAAAGTAGAAGTACTCAGATCTTGTACTTGAGTTAAAGTAGAAGTACTCAGATCTTGTACTTGAGTTAAAGTAGAAGGACTCAGATCTTGTACTTGAGTAAAAGTAGAAGTACCAGAGTGTAGGAATACTCTGTTACAGTAAAAGTCCTGCGTTCAAAATGTTCCTCAAGTGAAAGTAGAAAAGTATTCTCATCAAAATATAGTGAAAGTAGCGACAGTAAAAGTAGTCGTTGTGCAGATTGGTCCATTTCAGAATAATATATGATATGTTTTATAATGATTGATCATGAAAGTGTTCTCAAAGCTGGTAAAGGAGCAGCTAGCTAGTTTGAATGGCTTTGTATACTGCAGGGTAGCTTGTGGATTTACTCCAGGTGGAACTAAAGTCTGATTCAACACTTGATTATATTTCACACCATTCATCCACATCTGTAAAGTAACTAAAAGGCATTAAATACATGTAGTGGAGTCAAAGTACACAATTTACCTCGAGTAGAAGTACAAAGTAGCATAACATTTAAATACTCAAGAAAAGTACAAGTACCTCAAACTTAAGTACAGTACTTGAGTTAATCTACTTAGTTACTTTACACCACTGCTAAATAGTGATAACATTTGAACGCTTACTCGCCAGAAAGCTTTATTTGATATTGGCTTAGATTGATGATGTAACATTCCTACTGAAATACTCGATTAATCTATGTTCACTTCAATTTCTCCGTCCATAAAAAGACGATGTGTAATTAATAATAGTGATAAGATATGATAATAAATTGCTAATCATTACAAAGCAGAACTCCATGACATTTAGACAGAAGATAATATGTTACGGTGATGGAGTGATATCTCGTGTTGTTATCAGCTACAGTTATACTTTGAAATTAGTCTTACTCTGGTTTGTTTTCCAAGAGACGGAAATGACAGTCTCTAACATAATAAATCATAATCAGTATAATAACTCTCAAAGGATCCTGTATTGAGCGGATAACGAGGCATCTGGATTCAAGACAAACTCGGCTTTAAAGCGTCAAATAACAATTGTTTTTACAATTAACACTTAAAAATTATGAAGGTGAGTGCAAATAAAGCTTAAGGAATTGGGAAATATGAGAAATACATTTATATTTTTTACAATTCATGATGTTATTATTGTTTGCTACCTCAAAACTTCTTTTTGTACCTAAGATGTTAAGTTATTGGAACTTTATTTTATTGTTTGCTTGTCGGCCCCTTTTTCTGTCTTTGTATCTGCTTTGTTGTCTTTGCTGTAACAAATGTAAATATAGGTCAAATAAATTTAATAGTTCTGGACAAATAAAGAATGTGTGACTTTTAAATACACAACTATGTACAGTATACTAAAGGAGCTAACATTAAAAAGATATATTATGATTGTTTTGACTTATTTTTAAGACTGTCACGCTGCGTCCACACGGCGGCGTGCGTTGAAGCGTGGGCGTGTCTGAAACTCAACCATCACATGAATGTCCCGCCCGGACACACAAGCACACGGTTTGATTGGCTAGAGTTTGTTCTGGCATATGATTTGATTGGCTGATGCTTCCGCCGAAGCTTCAAAAGTTGAACATTGCTCAACTTTTGAAGCGAGCAACGCGACGCTCCCACAATGCAGTTCGGCAAAGCGTGACGTCACCCCATTCAAAGTGAATGGCCAGAAGCGTTGAAGCTTCAACGCACGCTGCCGTGTGGACGGGCCGTTAGTTACTTGATATGGAGGACGGAACATGACTTAAGTATAAATAAATAAATGTATGAAGAAATACAGGAATAAATAAATAAATACGTAAATAAATAAATAAATACAGGAATAAATAAATAAAATGACGAAATAAATACAGAAATAAATAAATGTTGAAATGAATACACAAATAAATAAATAAAAGAATAAATGCATAAATAAATGCATAAATAAATATGGAAATAAATACATCAATGTATAAATAAAAGTCGAAAATAAAACAGAACACACGTTATTATATATCTTTCATTTATTTCTACATTTACGCGACATACATTTATTTATTTATGTATTTATGTGTCCGTATGCTAATGAGGTGGGCGGTCCTAACCTCAGTCTGAAGCAGGATTCGCCAATTGTTGGAGCCAGGCAGAAGCAATAGATTCGTGGCAAGTCACATCATGTCGAGCTGAGCCAAGTCCTCTATACATCGTTCCACACGAAACTGGACATAGTCTTTTGGTTCTCCGTTCTCTAAATGGTCCGCTAATGATCGTAAATGATCTCCAATGGCTCTTAAATCAATATCCATAAATAAACCTTACAACTGTGGATAAACCATGGATGTATGAAGATAAGGGCTAAACAGTAAAGCTCCTGCATTCGAATCAGCGCGGTTATCCAGGCGTTAGTAGTAGAGCCCTCTGCCAGAAATGATCACACACTCCTGTAACCAATCCTGCTTCAGACTGAGGTTAGGACCGCCCACCTCATTAGCATACGGACACATAAATACATAAATAAATAAATAAATAAATGTATGTCGCATAAATGTAGAAATAAATGAAAGATATATAATAACGTGTGTTCTGTTTTATTTTCGACTTTTATTTATTTATTTATACATTGATGTATTTATTTCCATATTTATTTATGCATTTATTTATGCATTTATTCTTTTATTTATTTATTTGTGTATTCATTTCAACATTTATTTATTTCTGTATTTATTTCGTCATATATTTATTCCTGTATTTATTTATTCCTGTATTTATTTATTTATTTACGTATTTATTTATTTATTCCTGTATTTCGTCATACATTTATTTATTTATACTTAAGTCATGTTCCGTCCTCCATAACTTGATGGTGAGGATCTGAATACTATAAATACACAACAACATATACTTGTATTAAAGGAACTGGAACTAACATCGACTTGAAGTATACTCTGATGACTGTTATTTACTTGATGGTGAGGATCTGTCTCTCCAGCTCTGAGTTCCTATTCTTGAGTTCTTCCAGCTCCGTCTCCATCTCAGCGTTCCGCACTCCCACCACAAGATCTGCCGTCACGCCTCGACCCTTCATCTTCCTCAGCCAGAGCGCTCTTCTCCTGCTCCAGTCTGCAAACACAGAGAATCACAATCAGTCAAAGTCAACTTTTTTGTCAATCTCAAAATATGTTTGTACACACAGAAAGATTGAAATACTGTTTCCCACAAGTTCCCCGAGGTATAAAAACACACATTCAAATACACTCAATAATTACAAAAAAACACAAAATAACCGGTTTACTTCAAGTAAGCAGGGAATATATAAAGAAAGATGATCCGGCCCCGGGGTGATATTTACTGGCCCTTTGAGTATAATGTAGGGTGTGTAACGGTATCCTTATTCGTCCCGTTACCGTCACGGTTCGGACGTCACGGTTCGGCCACATGCAGTCACACGGCGAATACGCCTTTTTTTTTACGAGTGGGAAAAAAATTCTGTCACTCATGGCAGTATTACACTATATATAATCCAGGGGGGCGGTATTGCGCCTAAAAGCCAGCCGCCCGTAAATAAACAAATGAAGAACAAGAACAAAACACAACAAAACGAACACAATATATGAAGAAGAAAAGTTAGTATCTATGGCGAATTCACACAAACACACAGGAGCTAGAAGACCCACCTGCTTCTTTTAAATCAGGTGTGTGGGAAACATTTCGGGGTTCCCTGTGGACTACAACAATGATGGGGTGCGAGTTGTGGATCGGAGGAGGACGGTGTGTCGGCGTTGTTCGACAGCGGTGCGGTATGCTAGTGGTAACACGTCAAACATGCTCAATCACATCCGAGTCAGTCTCAGTCCCCAGCGAGAGGGTTTTCTCGACGGCAGGTGACATAGTTACCGCCAACAGATCTGCCCTCACTACTGACAACGTAGACAAACTCATCTTTTTGAAGAACAACTTGAAAATAGAGTAAAGCTTGAGTACCTTTTATTTAGGCATAATGTACTCACACACTCACAGTTAATTACACATGTTAGACATTGCTCCTAAAGGTACAGATTTGATTTTGTTTTATATTTATCATTGTATTTATTTTAGATTTTGACATCAGGAGATGTTATACAGTTCTGTATTGCCTTTTATTGATTGTGATTGAAACACTCTTATTATTTATTTTAATATTTTCAAGACTTCTTTTCAGTTGTTCAGCTTATTTAATCTTTTTGTTTGACATCAGCCATTATAAATAATATGGCCATCTGAGTGTTACTGTTTGTGGTTTGTTTTTAACTGTGTAATACAGTTAATGATTCCAAATGTTAGAGTTCCTTATTTTCATACCAAAACTTGCACTACTGTTAAATAAATAACAGCAAAAAAATTATGCATTTGGGACTTTTTTTTACTTTCCCTTGTTGTACCGAACCCGTACCGAACCGTGACCCCCAAACCGAGGTATGAACCGAACCGTGACCCCCAAACCGAGGTATGAACCGAACCGTGACCCCCAAACCGAGGTATGAACCGAACCGTGACCCCCAAACCGAGGTATGAACCGAACCGTGACTTCTGTGAACCGTTACACTCCTAGTATAATGTTATTGTTTATGTTTTTTTGTGGGCCAGAGTGCCTTTATTCCAGAGAGGTGTGACATTGAGAGATAGAGGGGAAGACAATGCCTGAAAACTTCTGCGGGCTCGGGTTTCGAACCCACCTACTAGCTATTGTAGTGACAACTCCTGTAATTTATTACATCTCTGTGTGAATGATTAGATCATTTCACCTAAATTAAATCAAATGAAATGATGTTGATGGTTAAATTAGCTTCATATGTCGGCCTACTGAGTTCTGAGCCATTTAGATCTATAAAGGCCTTGGGGCTATGTTGTTTGATTTAATTAAAGGTCCCATGTCATGGCAATTTCTACTGATCATAATTCCATTGTTGAGGTAGAATAGAGAATAGATTTATATTGTGCAATTTTCCAAACTCACATTAGTTTCTCATACAGCATCTCTGTATAGATGTGTATTCACTCTCTGTCCTAAACGGCTTGTTGGACTCTCCTGCCCCCCCCCCCGCCCTGTGAGCCCAGTGGCCATCTGCCGAGACAGCGAGACACAGCGAAACCCCAGCCCGAACACACACCCGCAGCCTGGCTGGGAGTTTGTGTGTGTGCTCAGGCTGAGTTCCACCACGGTTGTCTCGCAGCCCCCACACCAGTGAGCCAGCTCACAGTGTCCCGCTCCTCGCAGCAGCGAGTCTCGCAACGTGTGTGTGTGTGAGGAAGTTTGCGGATTGGTCCAAACGTAACGGCTCCGCGGACGTTACGTCACTATACCCGAAATACGTCACTATACCCAGGAAGTAAAAAAATGGAAAGAGAGAAATCCCCAACGAGGCGTTCTGGGGCAGCATAGACAGGTCTTTTCTGTGTTAGAGTTTTACTCGCTACAGGGGTGTACTTTGAGGGTTTGTGACTCTGCAGACCGTTTACATGCAGAAAAAGCTACATAACACACAAGGGGGCGGGTAATAACCAGAAAAGCATGACATGGGCCCTTTAAAGACAATGTATGCACTCCACTATGCAGTTGTAGTATTTACTGTATCTGAAGCTCTTAATATGATTGCTCATATTTCAAGCCATCTTTTTCCCGGCCCCTTGCTTTGGATCATTTTCATCAACCGGCCCCCATTCCAAACTAATTGAATAGCCCTGATGTACATAGTGCAAATTAGTGCAAACATATTTCCATAGCAGCGTAAATATGTTTGCACTAATTTGCACTATGTAATCAGAAACCCTTATTAGTCCCACAGAGGGGACATTGAGAAACACAGGGACACCAGAAGGGAAATACAAGGGCACAAATGTAAAAATGCACACCTTGATATATCATTGTTATTATTATAAATTGTGGCGGCTATATTCCCATTGAATACGGCCGCTCTGAGGCTAAACTTCGCTCATTGTTGTGACGCGTATAAATAATAAAGTCTGTACCGAACTTGACGTTTTAAGGATATTTAATATTGTAAATCAAAACACAAACAGAATCATACGGTCAAACAAAAGGTATCAGATCTAAGCTCACCCTCAATGTCATGCCACTAAACCTCCACATACACCAGGTGCCCTAAATACCATCAACCACACCATGTGACAATCACCGGAAACAACCCATTACAAGTGTGTGTGGTGTTAACAAATAATGAAGATAATATAACTATAACACAGGCTACCACAGCATATTGGCTCCTACATAACTATTAGAGATTCATTGATTGATTAGACTTTTAAACAAACATTAATGTGAAAACCATTTTGGTAAATATTTTATAGTTCCAGCTTTTATATGAATTGCAATTTTTAAGAATAGGATTTATGGTTTAATGCCAATTAGATTGAACATAAAAGGAAATTTACTTTGGTGTATTAATTTGGCGCTTACACTGGTTCCCTCAATATTCTCATCCTCCTCGACCTGAGTGCAGCCTTTGATACCGTGAGCCACAACATCCTGCTCACCCGACTCAGGGACATTGGTATTGAAGGTATTGCACTCAGATGGCTCCAGTCCTACCTCACTGAATGATCCCCACTTCATCTCCCTCCCCAACCACTCCTCTGCCACAGCTTCAGTCACCCAAGGCGTTCCTCAAGGATCAGTACTTGGCCCCCTCCCTCTTCATCATCATTTACATCCTCCCCTCGGTCAGATTCTCCGCCACTTCAACCTGGACTTGCACTGCTATGCTGATGACACTCAGATCTACCTCAGCACCAAATCCCTCCATAACCCACCCCTTACCCACATCGATTCCTGTCTGACAGCTATTAAAACTTGGATGCAACATAACCTCCTCAAACTGAACAGCAACAAAACAGAACTCCTTCCTAATCGGCTCCAATCCACCCTCAGCAAGGTCACGAACATAACACTCACCATCGACGGCACCATTGTTTCCCCCTCCAATCAGGCACGCAACCTTGGCGTAATCTTTGACCCCACCCCTCTCCCTCGAACCTCACATCCGCTAAACAGTCAAAACCTCATTTTTTCCACCTCCGCAATATTGCAAAAATCCTACCCTCTCTCACCCGCCCCGCAGCCGAACGACTAATCCATGCCTTCATTTCCTCCCGCCTTGACTACTGCAACTCACTTCTTTACGGCATCAGCACTACATCCCTCAACAGACTCCAACGGGTTCAAAATGCAGCTGCACGTCTCCTCACGCATACCAAATCATGGCATCACATCACCCCAGTCCTCAAAGACCTCCACTGGCTTCCTGTCTCCCATCGCATCAACTACAAAGTTCTGGTCCTCACCTACAAAGCACTCCACCATCTGGTCCCCCCTTATCTCACAAACCTTCTCACTCCTTATCAACCCCCACGGTCCCTCAGATCCACTGCAGCCGGACTCCTATCCATTCCCACATCCACACTCTGCAGCTTTGGGGACATAGCCTTCTCAGTGGCAGCTCCTAGGCTCTGGAATTCCCTCCCCCAAGATCTTCGTGACTCTGAGTCCCTCACAGTCTTTCAGTCCCGCCTCAAAACACATCTTTTCAACTCTGTCTACCCATAAGCCCCCCCCCTCTCAATCAACTTCCTCTTGACTGCCTTTTTATTTATTTTTTATTTTACTATACTTACTTGTAGTGTTGTCACGATACCAACATTTTGGTTTCGATACCGATACCAAGTCAAGAATTGCGATTCCGATTATTTTTCTATACTTTTCTTAAAAAAAGGGAAACAGTCTTAAATGTAATTATTGTGCTTTATTTCACACCAGAACCATAACCATAACACAAACTTTGAAACAATGAGAACAATAAATAAAAAAATGGCAAGAATTCGTAATAAATAAAATTAATACATTTCTCACAGACAGGCCTCGTGGTGTCCGTAGGCTTGCCCTCACTGTCAGAGATATAGCTAATATACTTCCAAATTTTGCTTCTGGCGTCTTTTTTGTCAACAAGCCGAGGCGCAGCGGCAGTTGCACTCCCACTTGCAGCCATGCTTCTCGCTTTCTCACATGCTCTGGCAGCTAGCGCGTGCACGAGAGAGGGGAGGCACTGTGGGCACGGCTGCAGTGCAGGGAGTGGAAGCAGAGCGCTGAACACACGGCTCTTAGTAAAACAGCGCTTTCTCACCGGAGTACTTTCCCCTGTCATTCTTAAAGTACCGATACTAATGAAACGGAGGAATCGTAACATTTTTAACGGCAGAGTAATCGCGGGTACCTTTCAAGTATCGGTACACCGTGCAACACTACTTACTTGTTTGCCTGTCCTTGGTTGTCTATTTATATAGCGCTTTTCACTACTCAAAGACGCTTTACAGTATGACTCCCTCATACTGTAAAGCGTCTTTGAGTAGTGAAAAGCGCTATATAAATAAAATGCATTATTATTATTATTATTATAATGTTGTACAAAGGAAGAGGAATTAAGTTGCGATAAAAGCTTTTTAAACAAATATTTGAAAGGTACAAAATAAGAAGAAATATAAAAAGGTAAGCACAGTTTATTTTGAAAAAGAAAAAATGTGTATTAGAAAATGTGACTTTTTAAGTTTGACTGACTTTGATTAAAAACCTATAAAATAAAAATATTGTATTTATTGTTGGTCGGATACAAGAAGGAATATAAACACTGCTGGCTCTGGAAAATTATAATGGTCTTTTTTTTATATTATCATTTTATAGACAAAACTCATATTTAAGAGAATTATCTGAATTATCTGAATTACTTAATAATAGGGATGTAACGATATACCGAATATCGCGATAAATAAACGTCCCAATACCGTCGTGAGACTGACAAAATCTACCGTGATTAAAAAAATAAAAATAAAAATAATTTTTTTTAACACTTTTTTTTTTTTTAAACCTTTATTCAACCAGATGGTCCCATTGAGATAATCGATCTCTTTTTCAAGGGAAACCTGTCCAACATGGCAGCAAGTAGGTTACAACATGAACATAAAACAACAGAACACATATTTACAGGGGCTACATTTACATACCTAGAGACATTGACAAGTACCAACAGTATATGTATATCTCGCCCTCTCAATAAGCCTCACCTTCTTGGCAAATACGGTATTGTTTTTGAAGTGGTGGAGAGACAATGCAGTTTGACCCACTGCTGCCAAAATGCCTACTTTGTTTGGTAGTACTAGTAGGTACAAAAACACTGGTTTTCTTGTTCCAGTCTGTTACTGTCACTTTGTTTTTGACACTTTAAAATACTGCTATCCTACTAAAATTGTGTACAAATCAGATTTATTATTTAATAAAGAAAATGTTTCCAAGTAAAAAAAAAAAAGAATTACATTTTTTAAAAACTTTTTTTTCTTTATTATACAATATCGCGATAAATACCGTACCATGGACTTGTTATCGCGATATTATCGTACCGTGAGTTTTTGGTATCGTTACATCCCTACTGAATAATGAAAGTAATCAGTACTTAAAGACCCAATTAGCATCACTTTCATATCAACCCGCTCCAGGTCGCACGTTGCAGCTGTGATGATGTGGTGTTTCCAAAGATAAGATCAAAGGCAGCTGTGTGAAGTGAGCAGGACGATGTACACACTGACCTGGAATAGAGGTCTCTGAGAGTGCCGAGTTGTTTCAAAAGAGCTTCGTTCTCTCTCTCTTTATCCCTCAATGAGTTCTTCATCTTCTCCATCTTGGCCTGCCATCTCTTCCCCTCCTCCCAACGCACCACTTCTCCTTTGGTCTGTCAGAGAAACAAGTCGTCCATCAGGAGAACGGGCAAACAGATGATAATGTGATTAACAGAACTGATGTGCAAACCTTTTCATGATCATCCTTGAGATTTTTCCCTTCTGCTCTTTGGTCCAGCTCAGACTCTAGCCTCCTGATCTTCTTGTGCAGACTCTCGGCACTCGGCCCCTTCCCATCTGGTTCTGGTTGGCTCTAATCAGCAAATACAGACGAGAAGATTTCATAGCACCTCACTTTTCGTCAAACAGTGTACAGCGGAGACAACAGGTATTCATTCCCTTCAGGGTCACAACCCTTGGCTTCCTGCTGAAGACGCGAGAGACAAACCATTTTTGCGGGGCCCGTTTTTGGTTGCGTTTCCACTTGGCCTAGTTTTGGCCCGAGGCTACTTTTTCACCTTTTTTCTGGCCCGACTAAATCGTGGTTCTAGGGCCAGGAACAACCAGGCTGAGTCGGGCTGAGTATGCTAAACTAGAGAGAGAATCGCTGGCAAGGGGGCTACAACTACAACAACATGAACATATTTGACCGTGAATTAATTGTAATACACGTTTCAAAATGATGCCGAAGTAACAACATACTGATACCGGTTAGTGAAAACCATGAATTAATGATTTGACAAGTCTGCAGACAGACGGCAGGCGAAAAACCCTTTTAAAATGCGTGTTTTCTAAATGTAGCTTGGCTAAGCTAACGTTATATATGCTCCGACCGTCCACACTCACAACAACGGCCTATACAGACATAAATAAACCAGCGACTGTATTCGCCATGACACAGACAGTCTGTGGTTTGTACTTGTTTAACTTTGGTCTAGTTTCTGAACAGATATGAGGAGCTGTGAGCTCTGAGTGCTAAGAGCTAACGGCTGTGTTGTTTTTCTGGGGCTCTCATTGAAGATGGCGTCACGGCTCCGCCTACACTGCGTTACTATAGTAACTGCCCCAGTTCCTAAACTGTAATGGAAGCGCAGCATTAAAGTGAGCCGGGCCTAATAAGGCCTAACCAAACCGAGCGAGGCCGAACGAGGCCTGCAGTGGAAACGCGCCAATAGAGACATTGGAGTCCGGCAGTCTCTAAGTTTTTCCTTGTACGACGTGAGGGTCTAAGGACAGAGGGTGTCGTATTGTCATACTGATATTTTGTACAAACTGTGAAGTCCACTGAGACAAATGTAACATTTGTGATATTGGGCTATATAAATAAACATTGATTGATTGATAAGTAAAGCTGGCGGATGCTCTTATCATTCTTCCATTAAATCCAGCTCCTCGATAACCTAATAACACTCATCTCCAGCAGCTACAGTCACACACGCACATTTATATACATTATATACACAATATACAATGTTTTTTGCATGGATACTTATAAAAAATATAATTAGTTTGACTGTTTACAATGGGAAAGACGTTATCATAAATATTTGTATAATATAAATATATTATTTATATTATCCTGAATATAAATTCTAAAGGATTATTGTTTTAATTATAATACATCAAAAGTGTAAATATATTATAAGAAAACATATATACAATTTAATATATGCAGAGATGCAGCAAAGAATACATATATATATATATATATATAAAACGGACAAGTCAAATCAAGCAATCTGATTGGTTCTTAGCCGTGATATAATGAGCGTATATCACGGGTAGAATTGTAGTTACTTTTCACAACAAGTCAGTATCCATCCGTGTCTGAGAAAAGCTACAACTGTTACATTACGTCCGTTACGAAACTAACTAACTAACAAAGCTTAAAAGGTGGGGTAGGTAAGTTTGAGAAACCGGCTCGAGATACACTTGTTGTTATATTCCATGGAATGCTCTTAACATCCCGATAGCAATGAATATCTGAAGTGCTTTGACAATAAATCCATAACAAAATGTCATCTGCGGAAGCCGTGGCGCTGTAAAAAGCACGACCAATCCTCTGAGCCGGCCCGGCTAAAGTAACTGGATGGCCTACCTGCCTGTCAGCCTTCCATCTGTGCACAAACTTATCTCGTGCCCTCATTGGTCATGTGCGCGTTCGTGTGTGTTGGAGGAGGGGCTCTGGAAGGAAGTGGCAGATTTTTTCCGGCTGTGTATTTTCAAATTCTAGCGCACTCGAGCTGGTTTCTCCAAAATGACCTACCCCACTTTTAAGATGGAAACATGTAAGGGA
The DNA here is from genome assembly GCF_902827175.1 of Gymnodraco acuticeps. Lineage (NCBI taxonomy): Eukaryota > Metazoa > Chordata > Actinopteri > Perciformes > Bathydraconidae > Gymnodraco > Gymnodraco acuticeps. Next base: position 367,744 of record NW_022990097.1, on the reverse strand, counting down.
TAATGTGCAGCAAGGACTTATTGACCGTTGTTAAGGACGCTCACATCTGTAGAAAGAAGTCCGGTCGATTTAACTGAATACAGTTGGGCTGAAAAGCAAACTGCATTCGTCGGGCCGAACCACCAACTGTGATATAATGGCCTGTCGTGAGCTATTGCTTAAATATAAAAAGCAGATACAAAGTTAAAAAGATATGATGAACAGAGGAGCAGCCAAAGTCCTGAGACAAATCTGGACTGTAGTTTAAAAAAAGGCTAGAGGGCACTGATCCACCAGATGAGCAGAATAATTTGATTTGGTTTCCACCAGAGGAGTTTATCTTGGATCTCAGAAGAATGTAAAATTCCATTCTTGATGCATTCCTCAATTTATTTCAATTGAATTGTCTGAATGTCTTGTGCGCATGATGTTGTGCTGATATCGGCTGTCATGTGGCTGCTGTTGAGCGCTTCACTTGAAAGCAGCAACAACACACTTCAGATTAGAGTCCAACTGAGCTGCGTGCTTCCTATTAAATCAGAAACTCCCTGAGAGGGTCTAACCTGGAGGGCGCTGCTGAACCTCTTGGCTTTCTGCTTCAGCTCCTGGACCTCCTGCTCCTGCTCCTCCCTCTCCGCCTGCAGGCGTCTCTGAGCCTTCACACTCCTCTGCAGATCCTGGGTCAGCCCGTCCACTTCCTCTCTCAGGCTGTTCTCCCGGCCTCGCGCTGCTCTTGCAGAATCCTTTGCCGATTGAAGTTCTTCATTAAGTTCTTGCACCCGCACCTGCGTCAAAAGACATACATGGAGATGCTTACATAACTGCACCTGTTGTACATCAAGGGTTAACCATTCATGCCCTCCATGGACACCAAAACGACATACAATTTCTTGATGCTATCGATTTTCATATTGTGCAAACATTATCAACATATTACAAACATTATCACCCCCCCCCTCATCAACAAAATGATCGCACAATACCGCTTTTACATATACAAGTGAGCATTCAGCCATTTACACAAAAGCTTCAGAGGTTAATTCAGAGGCATCTTGCCGAGGACACATTGAGATGGGGATCGAACCTGTGACCTTCCGATAGAAAGCGACAATCTATCTTTTGAGCCACAATGAATCACAGTATAATGTGTTTCCCCTTTCCTGTAGTGTGTTATAAAGGTTTTGAACAACTACAGAATCATTTTTCCAACTATATTGCAGCCCTTTTTGACTCACTACTGGACCAATTTTGAAATGATTGTCCCCATTACTGAGTCAGACTCAGACCTTTACTAGTACACACACATGCTGGCACCACAAGGAAGTAGCAGATTGTTGAAAACCGACTAACACATGGTTGTATTGGAAAGGCTAAAGGCATTTTATTAATACCAGCAAATGCAAATATAACAATATGTCAGCATAATGTAGAATATACAACTGTCTGTCAGATTATACTACACAGATGAATACCTAAAAACTAGATATAAAAAAAGTACGTTTTTTTTATCTACTGACTTTTAACATCCGACTCAAATGAGGTGTAGTGGTGTTTAATCAAAGGAATAAAGCCACATTGGAGTCGACTAGATGTCTTTACTGGGAACATCGTCGATTATTTTCTGTTTCTTTATCGGAAATATAATCATAACTCGCGTCCCAAGCTTTCTTTATGTCAGTTTATAAGATCAACAGCTATTCCCAAATGTGTGAAATGAAATACGAGTCGACATGCATGTCTGTCATTATAATGAAGGGCTCCCACCTTACGATACAATAATACTTTAATGGTCAGATCAAGTCTGACATTTGACTTGCATCACAGCAGCTCCATGTGTAACATCAACAGACAAATATCAAGACATAATACATGAAAAACAACAAACTTTTAACATAACAGCACGATCACTGAGAGAAAACATGCTCAAAGAGCCTTTAGCGTGCATTTGATGTGGGATTCAGCTCTGAGAGGACTGACTGGAGCACAAAGGATGCTTCAGTCTGACTTTATTGAGTACCTTAAGGTCTTTGGTGTGCCTGTCCACCAGCATCTGAACATTGAGGCTCTCCTCTCTCTGAGCAGCGCCGGCGATGACTTGACTCTCGGCGGCGGACGTCATCTCCGCCCGCAGCTCCAGCAGAGCTTTACTGAGAGCCTGGAAACCCAACAGAGCAGAGAGAAGCCAGATAACATAAATATGATGAGTGCAGTTATCAGACGTAATTTCACAGTAAATGCATCATCCACTTCTTCATGGAATACTTCTTCTTCTTTGATACTTGATAAGCAACATCTTCTTCTGTAAGTAGTGAGAAATAATTGGCTGGAGTTGTGAAAAATAATTAAATCACTATTATTAATCCTGATGCTGAAAAGTAGTATTTATTCAAACGTAATTCATGTTTCAGTACCGGCAGGATAAACATCCAGGTCATGCTACCAGTGCATCAGACAAGATCTGTGGGAGCAGTAGTTCCTCATAGAGATGAATCTGGGTATTTTATCAAGGCAGACTAAAAACCATTATGTTATGTTGCCTTTTGTGTGCAGCCTTCTTACAGTGCAGACGCTTTTCTGCTTGCTCTTGCCTTACTTTTTTATGCTGTTTTTCTATTTTTCTTTTCTGAAAACTTCGAGCAGCGGCTCCTGGACATTAACCTATCACTGGGACAGTTATTCTTCGTAAATAGACGGAGGGTTTCAGCCATATTTCAATATTTTTACGACGACCTCAGTCTTACAGTAGCGTGGCCTAGCAACAGCTAAAGCCTGGTACTGCATGCTATTTAGCTTAAGCTAGTTAGCAGCAAAATGCCTCCGTTCTCTACAGATGACTTCCACAAACTTCTACAGTAGATGGCCGTGTTGGAAATGAAAATGCAACGGTTGGAAGTTAACGTGGAAGTGAATGGACTAGGTTGGAATGACACCACTTTACCAGTGTTGCAAAATAATGGACAAAGGCATGCTAACTCAAAGCTAGTTAGCAGCTACAAGGATTCCAAGGAACAGGAGGGTTGTGTACCGGGTTGTTACGTGCCGTAGTGTGGGTGTGTGTGTGTCTTCCACTCTCTCCCTCTGATTCCCCAGGTGCAGCCTGATTGTACCCAGGTGCAGCCTCTCCCCAGGTGCTCCCAATCCTCAATCAGGGCCTCCATAAAGGACCCGAGGAAGGCTGCAGTCGCTCTCTCCTTCTCCTTTGGCTGCATCATGTCTCTGTCTCTGTGTGAGGCCTGTGTTCTTGTGAATTGTTAGATGTGCTCCAGTTTACCTTTTCGTGTATTGTTTATTTTAGTTTGCTTTGCAAGTTGGCTGGTGAGCCCTTTTTCTTTTGTCCATTAAAACATCACTTTGTGGCTTCAGTAGACAGTTTCCTCTCCTTTTTCTCTCGCCCGGTTATTTTGGTGTTTTGTTACTTCCCTTTGTACCCCTAGTTAGGAGGGAACGTAACAAATGGGGTCTCGCCCGGGATCATTTGAGACAAAGAGTGAGTATCTGTTTGCGGTTTAGCGTTGATATTGTGTTTGGTAGCATTGGCTGTTTAAATTTGAGAAGAAAAAAAAAAACGAACAAAAAAACATTGTGGTTTAAAAACGTCCTCAGTTTAGATCGGGGAGTGTCTAGCTGGGCTGACTGAGTCCTTCCTTCAGGCACTCATTTATTATTTTGCCTTTTTTATTTTCGGGGTAATCCTGGGTGGGGATTTGTTCCCTGTTGGGGGCAGGCGTTTCAGGGTTTCGGCCGCTGATGTTTGCCTTTAAAGTCGCCTCGAGCCCGGCACGATCCACAAAATAGTTAGGTAAGTTTGGTAGGCAGGATCTGGGGAAGTTTGTAAAAAAAATAAAATTGTAAGTAGCCGTTGCTAAGGATGGTTTTTGTTTTGGAGCAGTTTGTGGCCAGTCCTACTGTGGGTCAGCTAGACGGGTGCAGGAAGGTTGATTTGCGGTTAGTTGCTGACCACTATCACGTTTCTGTCGCCTCTGCTCTTGTTAAAAGTGAACTCAAGGCTACTTTGCTAACTGGACTAGTTGAACAGGGGGTTTTGAGTCTGCCTACTTTAGTGGAATCTCCTGGCACGATGATCTCCTGTGGCAGCAGTATCTCATGGTGGAGGCCACATTGGTGTTACTCCTGGTGTTCGGAGTGCTAGTGCACAGGAGAAGCCCACCATGCCTCACTTTGACCCGCTTTCTGCCCAGTCCTCTTTTACAGGCTCTAGGTTAGATGCCAGAATGAAAGTACGTGTGGTCCGTCTCCAGTGGGAGAAGGAGGAGCGTGATAGGGATTTTCAGCTCAGGAGGGAGCTGGAGATCATGAAGTTGGAGGCAGACACTGCTGTCCGGATGCGTCAGCTAGAGCTCCAAGCAGCTGTGGTGGGTGATTCTGCTGTTACACACTCTGGTCCTGCTGCCTCCTTCGACGTGACTAGACATATTTCTTTGGTCCTTGTGTTTTGTGAATCAGAAGTGGAAACCTATTTTGGTGCATTTGAGCGCATTGCTGCTGCTCTGCGCTGGCCAGAAGATGTGTGGGCCATACTTGTACAGTGCAAGCTAGTCGGCAAGGCTCAGGAGGCCTGCTCTTCTCTTTCTGTCGAGGACAGTTTGGTGTATGAGAATGTTAAAGGTGCTATTCTCAGGGTATATGAGCTGGTGCCTGAGGCCTACAGGCAGCGTTTTCGCGGACTGGAGAAAACTCCTGGCCAGACGTATGTGGACTTCGCGAGGGAGAAGAAAGTCCTCTTTGACAGGTGGTGTAGAGCTTGTAATGCTGACGACATTACCTCAGTGTGTGAGCTGGTGATGTTGGAGGAGTTTAAAAACTGTGTACCGGAGCGTACGGTAGTCTATCTGAACGAGCAGAAAGTAACTACCCTTCAGCAGGCTGCCACTCTGGCAGACGAATTTGCACTGATACACAAGAGCGGTTTTTTTCAGCGTGATCCTCCTCAGCGGGACACTTATCGTAGAGCTCCTGACAATTACGTTCCATGTGCCAGTGTTCCAGTGTTGGATCCCAGGCGAGACAGAGCTTGTTTTTTTTGTCGTGACCCAGGTCATGTGATAGCAGACTGTGCAGCTTGGAAGAGAAAGCAGACAGCGGATGGCAAGCACCCAGAAGGGTTTGGTTACAGCAGTGTGTCCTAGTGGACGGGCCACTGTTAACAAAGGGCCTGATGAGTGTTTGAAACCGTTCATCTCTACTGCCTTTGTCAGGAAAGGTGGAGGACCAGCGGCAGGTCACGGTGTTGCGAGACAGTGGTGGCTCAGTCATTCATCCTTGCCGGTGCCCTGCCCCTGAGTGCTGAGTCTGCCTGTGATGCGAATATGGTGGTGAGAGGTATTGAAATGGGTTTTGTGCCCGCACATCTTCACAATGTCCATGTCCAGTCTGAACTGGCTACTGGTTTCTTTCCAGTTGCTGTGCTCCCCAAATTTCCTGTCGAAGGTGTGGATGTCATAATGGGTAATGATATAGAAGGAGGTAAAGTGTATCCTCAGGGCAATTATCCTCACTGTAGGGCTCTTAACAGACGTGTCACACGTGCTCATTCTGTTTCTCTCCCAGGTCCTAACACTAAGAGATTGTGTTTCTCTTGTCTTGACCCTGGTCATTTAGTAGTGGAGTGTGTGGCTTGGAAGCAGCAGGTGGCAGCTTCCAAGCATTCAAAAGTAACTATGTAATGTGTATTTTGGTAACTGTGGCCAAACACTTGTTTGGTTTTATGGGGGGGGGGTGTTATGTGCCGTAGTGTGGGTGTGTGTGTGTCTTTCTCTCTCTCCCTCTGATTCCCCAGGTGCAGCCTGATTGTCCCCAGGTGCAGCCTCTCCCCCCAGCGCTCTGAAATCTGTGATGCGACCGGCTGGCCTAAATTGTTATCACCCAGGAAGAGCGCCTCTTCAACCCCTGTTCCTACTAGGAAACAGCCGTGGACAGCTGCTAAAGGGAGAACTACAAACAATCCTCCTAAACCACAGAGTGTGCCAATCCAGAACAGATACGATCCACTGACCCAGAACCGGAGATCTCTTTCTGATGACCTGGATAACCTGTCCTCTTCACGCAGCAGGGTAAGGACCAATAGCTACTCCAAAAGTAAAAGGCTAGAGGGAAAGCTAACGACTGGGCTTGAAACTCTGATTGTGGGTGACTCTGCTGTAAGAGATGTAAAAAGTCTGTGTGGTAAGAACAACACCAAAGTACTCTGTTTTCCCAAGGATAAGGTCTCTGACTTGGCTGAGAAGATCCTGCATATTGGGGCTGAACATCCGACTGTGAAGAATGTGGTACTGCACATTGGAACAACAGTCAGAAGTGCTGAAAAAAGACTTTAAATGTCTGTTGGAAACTGTCAGCTCTCTAAATGCGGAGGTGTTCATCAGTGGCCCTCTGCCGCCAGTCAGAAGAGGAGTGGAGAGATTCAGCAGATTGTTTGCACTGAACCATTCTGACCATTCTGTCCATTTTATTGACAATTTTAACTTTTTCTGGGACCGCAGACATCTTTTTAAGGCAAATGGAGTTTGTCTGAACAAGTCGGGAGTGAAATTGTTTATCTCTAACGTATTCAACTGCCTACGTCATCAATCTGTTCCCTCTGCCAAGGACAAGCAACAAGAGGAATCAAAACAAGAGAAAGACACAACACATCACGCAGAAAACCTTGAAAATCTATCCCTGCACCCGCCTGAGGAATGTCTTGATTATGGGAGACCTATGAGACAAATGGAGGAGTCTCCACCGCCCTTCACCCCCCCCATCACCTCTGAGGATACTCTTCCTTCACCCCACAGCTCTCTCTACTCTCCGTTCACCCTTTCACCCTCGCCCACCCTCCTGGAGATCGCTGAACACACGAAGGAGATACAGAGGGTTGGCACCGATTCCTTCCTGGAGTTCAAAGACCAAACTAAGGCGATACGCAGGGTTGGCAGCATGTCCTTTACCCCCGCTCCTCAACGACACCCACCAAAATCACCGCAGAGACGCGCACCATCTCCCCCGTCTTCATCACCGTGCCTACGTCAACCACCTCCCCTCCCTTCAAGAAAGCATCTGCAGTCTCCGAAGCCTGATAAGAATGTGTGTGTACAAAACGCAACAAACTCTTACTGATATGTGCTGGGTCCAGGCTCAAGGGCGTATGGCACTCTCAACTCTTTCCAGGACATGCCGGGGCCCTGCCTGCCAGTAGCTTTGCCGATATCTGTGTTGATAGGTAATAGATTAAGAGCGGTGAATCAGCTTAGAAACAGGAAGCGCTCAAACGTTCGTGTGAGTTTATCAAATTTAGCAGTGATTCCATGTCAGCCACAGCTTGTCACAAACAATCTTACTGATAGTGTATTCAACAAACTTAAACTAGCTTTATTAAATGTCAGGTCTTTGGCAGGAAAAACATTTTTAATCAATGATTTTATCACGGAGCACAATCTCGATTTTATGTTTTTAACGGAAACTTGGATTGAACAAAATAACAGTGCAGCTGTTCTTATCGAATCAACCCCTCCCAACTTCAGTTTTATGAGTCAGGAAAGAATGCATAAGAAAGGGGGTGGAGTTGCTATTCTGTTCAATGATTCCCTTCAATGCAGGAAGACATCTTATGGGAACTTTGCTTCTTTTTGAATATGTGGCCCTTCAGCTGAAATGCTCCTCTCGAGCTCTGTTCCTAAATATCTATAGACCACCCAAATACTGTGCAAGCTTTTTTGATGACTTTACTGAACTGCTGTCTATAGTGTGTATTGACTTTGACCGTCTAGTCATTGTTGGTGATTTTAACATCCATGTTGACAACCCCCAGGACAGAGGGGCTAAAGAACTGTGTTGTGTTCTTGATAACTAGGGATGCACGATATTGGTTTTTTGAAACCGATACCGATAACTTCCTGCTTCTCAAGACCGATAACAAAAAAATGTTTACGCCACTAATTATTTTAACGCGATTAACGTATGTGTATTTTTTTCCTTGGCCGCCCCGTAGTTTCAGAGCGTATCGAGTTTAAAATACCATCTACAAGCTGATGCTGACAGCCCCGCTCCTGCCGCCCGCTTGTGGCAGACCACACTTCCACGCTCACCGGCAGGCACCGACTGGCCATCTGGAGGACCGGGAGGGTGTGTGTATGTGTGGCCCGAGCGAGCGAGAGAGAGACCTTACGTGCATTGTTGTTGTTAGCATCTGGTGCTAGCTAGCTGCGCTAACGGATATAAGGAGCTGTTTAAATGAAAACAGAGGAGCGACATTTCGCCACAACTGCGCCGAGCACTTGACTTTATGCAGGAAGCCAGACAGTGGGACATTGTACGAAAAGTCAGCACACTCAGCACGGATAGTGCGCAACATGATTGCAGCGTCCAGGCAGCTCCGGTTCGAGCATATGCCTTGAGTTCCACATAGCAACATACAACCTAGGATGGCTTAGAGTAGACGACAGAGTACAGCTACTTGCATTGGTCCTGGTCTACAAGATCCACTACACCTCTATGGTACCCATGTACATGTCAAAATGATTCCCAAAGGTCAAGGAATACCATGATCATAACACCAGAGGGAGCTCCACAAATCATGTGAAACCCAGATTTGGCACAAAAAAGGGGGAATACACGTTTCGCAATTATGCCACATCAAGGTGGAACGCTCTTCCCACAACTGTAAAGGAAAGTAAAACTATACTTACCTTCAAAACCTCTCTTAAAGAGCACCTTCGGGGGAGAGCATTGCAAAACTGGCCCCGGTAATGGTACAAATCTCAACCTGTCGTTCAATAGACAGCTTCCCCCCCATCTATGTATATACTCGCATTTTAGACTCTGTTACTAACTGTATATCTGTAGACTTGGTATGTCTTAAATGTCCGGTTAGGATGTATTAGAACGAAATCTAAAATGAAAATTGTAAATAAGCAATCTGTATGTAAAAAACCACCTGTATGTAAATTGTAAATAAGCCATCTGTATGTCAAATATGTCTTATATGTCTTAAATGATATGATGAATTGGAAATGGGGGACCCTGATGTAAACAAGACGAAAGTCTTTCTCTGGTCTGCATCCCCTTAACAATTGTATGTTTTGAGCTGTACTGTACTGTACCCAATATACAAGCTGTTAATAAACTTTTCAATCAATCAATCAATCAAGCTCCAACGCCCATACCACCGACGACATGTTTGTTTACTGTCCTGGCTTCACGGCCGCACACCATTTACGTCACAGCCAGGCATGAGTTAGGGAGCGCTGGATTTGTGAAGAACTCCCCTCTTCCTAAACCACTAATACCACAGTACTGGCAAAACGGGAGGAGCCGAGTGAAAAACAAGCGCCCCTCATCCCAATCCACCCACACCGCAGTATCTTTTTTCTTTTTTTTACCCAAAAAATATATTGTATATTATCGGGGCTATTAATACTGGTATCGGGTTTATCGGGATGACGTCATAATTCCTAATATCAGACCGATAATTATCGTGCATCCCTATTGATAACTATGGACTGACTCAGCATGTGACGGAGCCCACGCACAATAAGGGGCACACTCTGGACTTAAGGGTCTGAATATCTCTAAGGTTGTGGTGACTGATGTTGCACTCTCTGATAATTCCTGTGTTTTCTTTGAGAGCTCTATTTCTGTTCACAAAAATGTTCAAAAAGAGGTAACCACAAAGCGATATTTAACTGAAAATACTAGGGAAATGTTTATTCAGAATTTTCCTTCCACACTTGCCCCTGCTAACATCTCAGTAAATGAGCTAGTAGATCATTTTAATTCAAAAATTAAAAATGTTATAGATGCCATTGCTCCAACTAAGGTAAAGGAAGTGTCTGGCAAGAAAATATCTCCATGGAGAAACGCCATGACCGTGAGAGCAGAAAAAAGAGAGTGTCGAAAAGCTGAACGCAGGTGGCGAAAAACAAATCTCCAGGTTCACTTTGAAATCTATAAAGAGAGACTTGGCCTTTATAATTTGGAATTGAAAAACGCTCGACAATCTTTCTTCTCTGACATCATTACCAAAAACAAAAACAATGCACGTGCCTTGTTTGCTACCGTCGACAGACTAACTAACCCCCCAGTGTCAGTAGCCTCTGAATTTCTATCCACCAGGGCGTGCAATGATTTTGCCTCCTTCACTGACAAAATTCAGAAAATCAGACAAGCAGTCAGTGCCTCTGCATCAGGAACAGCAAATGTGTTGTCCCTATCTCCACTTAACATCAATTCAGACATCATGACACAATTCCATCAGATTAATGATAAAAACCTAGAAGACATTATACAACTTCTGAAATCCTCCTCCTGCTGCCTTGATATTATTCCAACAGGATTTATCAAAGATGTTTTGCCTTGCATGGCCTCAGATCTACTTCAAATAGTAAACAAATCTCTTCACTCAGGTATTTTTCCACAGGCCCTGAAAACTGCAGTCATTAAACCGCTCTTAAAAAACAATAATCTAGATGCCTCAGTAATGAACAATTACAGGCCCATATCAAACCTGCCATTTCTAGGTAAAATCATTGAAAAAGTTGTTTTTCAACAGTTGAGTAATTTCTTGCATTTAAATAGTTGTTTCAATGTGTTCCAGTCAGGCTTTTGTCCAAACCACAGCACTGAGACTGCTCTTGTAAAGGTCTTCAATGACATCCACTTAAACATAGACAGTGGCAGAACTTCAGTGTTAGTATTATTAGATCTCAGTGCTGCGTTTGACACTGTTGACCACAACATATTACTCGACCGACTAGAAAACTGGGTGGGACTTTCGGAAACAGTTCTAAATTGGTTTGAATCCTACTTAAAGGACAGAAACAACTTTGTTTCTATAGGTAAATACACATCTGAGTTGACAAATATGACATGTGGGGTACCTCAAGGCTCCATCTTGGGGCCTCTTCTCTTTAACATCTACTAGGGGTGTAACGGTACACGTACCCGTACCGAAATTATTCGGTACGGGCCCTTCGGTTCGGTACAGGTGTGTACCGAAGTGTACCGAACGAATATAACGTTAAACGTAAAAAATTGAGAACGTGAATAACTTTTTGGAAGTAATCTCAGGTGCTGCGTCGCAGCATTCAGAGTAATTTGCTCACATTGGGTTCAACGCGTCATAGAGCGAGCAAGTCATTTCATTGGATGAGAGGCATACTATGAGAGCTGGTCAGAGGGATGCGTTCAAATGTAGTCAGTAATTTGAGGAACTGTCAAAAATGTATGGCGAACGCAGATAAAGTTGAGCTCGAAAATCCTCCAGCATCATTGAAGTCTCCGGTTTGGGAACATTTTGGTTTTGCAGTTACGTACAAGGATGACGGACAAAGACAGGTGGACCGAACCAAAGCTGTTTGTCGGCATTGTTCAACTAACATTGGTTACGCGGCTGGCAATACATCAAACTTGCACACTCTTGAAAAGGCATCACCCGAACGTGAATATCACCGATACCAAAAGAAAAAAGACTGAAGTGCAAACCCAACTCCCACTAGCATTTAAGCCTCCACCACTCGCAAAGAGTTCAGACCGAGCCAAAGCTATTACAAACGCCAACTATCCTTATGTTGCCATGTTAGCAAAGCGCTACCTGGCTGTATCTGCTACCTCCGTCCCTAGAGAGGGTGTTCTCCACAGCAGGAGACATTGTTAGTGCCAGCAGATCTGCCCTTTCGGCAAGCAATGTGGACAAGTTCATCTTTCTTTAAAAAAACATGAAAATACAATGACAAGCAAGTCCTAATGTCAAACTGGCTGCTTAGGTACTAGTACAGTACAGTTCAAATACAGATTATTTCAGTTCATCGAAATGCTGCACCTTAATGTTCATTTTATTATATTTTGTATTTATTTGAGTGAATATTCACAGTTTAATAATAATTAAAAACCCCAAACTAATAGTTTATGTTTTGTGAGTACTAGTACAGTAAAGTTCAAATACAGATTATTTCAGTTCATCGAAATGCTGCACCTTAATGTTTATTTTATTATATTTTGTATTTATTTGAGTGAATACATTATTCACAGTTTAATAATAATAATAAAAAAATATATATATATATGTTTTGTTTTGTGAAAAAAAATTCTGCTGTACCGAAAACGTACCGAACCGAACCGTGACCAAAAAACCGAGGTACGTACCGAACCGAAATGTTTGTGAACCGTTACACCCCTAACATCTACATGCTACCACTGGCTCAGATAATAAAAAACAACAAAATAAGTTACCATAGCTATGCAGATGACACACAAATTTACATAACAATTTCACCAGGAGACTATGCTCCAATTCAAACACTGAGTAAGTGCATTGAACAAATCAATGACTGGATGTGTCAGAACTTTCTCCAATTAAACAAAGATAAAACTGAGGTAATGGTTTTTCGAGCCAAGGCAGAACTATAAAAGTTAGCGCTGAGCTTCAGTCTGCAATGTTCAAAACAACAGATAAAGCCAGAAATCTAGGTGTAGTCATGGACTCTGACCTGAGTTTCAACAGTCACATTAAAACAGTTACTAAATCAGCCTACTATCACCTAAAGCAGGGGTGGGGAACCTCCGGCCCCCGGGCCGTATACGGCCCGCGAGACCATTTGGTGTGGCCCTCGAGGTAATTTATAAACACACGCAAAAAAGAAAAAAATTAAAGAAATCTAGACCGCAAAATAATTAAACAAGTGAGTGCCTGTTTTTCCTGGCCAAGGTCAGGGTCCTTGAACACAACACAAGCCTAACGTGTCATCACGTGGTATATGTCTCGTCTGACAGGGGTGTAGTTCTGACCGGGAGCACCAGAACGCAGCTCCGCTCCGGCACTTCCAACAATTGCAGTACCCATAAGGAGCCGTACACATGCTGCAGTTTTTGCGTGGCTGTGTCTTTAGTTGTAAGCCCAGTGGCGATCTGTCATACTGATCATACAGACAATAACTTTGTTGTTATTAGCATCTGGTTAGCTAGCTATGCTAACGAATATAAGAAGCTTTTTCTACAACCAGTGAGGTAAAGGCACATCTTTATATGATCATTATAGTTATACAAAAATAAGAGAATAAAGTAAACAGGTATAAAATACTATATGACAGTAAAAAAAAGTTGTTACAGTTTGAAAGGGGAGTGATTTGTAAAATATCCATAAAGAAAAAGAAAATCTGTTTACAGGTCTGTTTCATATGGGTGTTGAGAGATGTATCCATAGGTCACCTCATGTTGCTCTCAAAGTGCACCAGATTGATGCTTTTAACTTCAACATTTAAAAATAAATCTTCCCGGGGGAGCATGCCACCGGACCCCCCTAGAGGAGGTTAGGTCCCCCCCCACTTAAATCATGTTCACATGGATAGGAAACAAAATACATTTGCACACATCTTGTGTCCATATCTTTCTGTTTTGGAAGTCATGCCACAACCGTGCACGTGCATGCATACGCGAGTCATGGTGAGATATCTGGATTAAGAGGTTGCTTTTTCTTTGCACAGCATGAAAGAAAGGTGAAATGAATGGGCTGTGAATTTAGTTTTTTTAAGCAGAGGTCAATAATTTGTACGGCCCTCGGAGGATGTTGAAAACATTGAAATGGCCCTTGAGAGGAAAAAGGTTCCCCACCCCTGACCTAAAGAATATATCTAGGATTAAAAGACTAATGTCACAGCAGGATTTGGAAAAACTTGTCCATGCTTTTATCTTCAGTAGACTCGACTACGGCAATGGTGTCTTCACAGGTCTCACTAAAAAATCTATTAGAAAGCTGCAGCTGATTCAGAACGCTGCTGCTCGAGTCCTCACTAACACTAAGAAAGTGGATCACATCACTCCAGTTCTGAAGTCTTTACACTGGCTTCCTGTGTGTCAAAGAATATATTTCAAAATACTGCTGCTGGTTTATAAAGCACTGAATGGTTTAGGCCCAAAATACATTTCTGACCTCCTGCTAAATTATGAACCATCCAGATCTCTCAGGTCTTCAGGGACGGGTCAGCTTTCTGTCCCCAGAGTCAGAACTAAACATGGAGAAGCAGCGTTCAGTTATTATGCTCCAAATATCTGGAACAAACTCCCAGAAACCTGCAGGTCCGCTGCAACTCTGACTACTTTTAAATCCAGACTAAAGACTTTTCTTTTTGTCGCTGCTTTTAATTGAACTATTCATATCTTAAACTGCACTGTAACTTTTATCCATGTATTTTTTCTTTTAATGTTTATTTTATTAGCTTTTCTTTTTAATGACTGATTTTAAATGCCATTTTCTTAATGTCTTTCGTTTTTTGTAAAGCACTTTAAATAGCCTTGTGTTGAAAGGTGCTATATAAATAAACTTGCCTTGCCTTGAACCATTATTTTACAGACCACCTACAGTAGAAGGGAAAAGCACACCAGGCCCCTGAAGTGAGCAGGGTGTTGACTCTTGTCTGAATGACCGATGGACTTACATACACTTCAATACCATAGACATGTCTTCTGGAAATATAATTGGGGTTAGTTATCTTATCAAGGAGGACACTTCGACATGTTTACAGCCGGTGTGGGACTCAACCGGTAATCCCCTGATTTACAGAAGAGCACATTAACCCCCTGAACCTCTAGATTCAATCTGACTGAGCTGAGACCCGCCCTGACACTGCCTTAAATCAAATGGGAGGCGGGTCTTAAGGAAAATGCAAGTGCACATACTCTCAGGTTGAAGATTTCAGGTATTTTTGTTTACCAAGAGGCCAGTTTATATTTACAAAAAGCAACTTTCATGGACATGAACGTGGCCCGCCTCCAACACTGTATCCATATCTCTTTATACATCCATCAAGTGAACTTATGTGATAAAAGAACCTTGAGCTGTTTCTCTCTCTGGGTGAGCTGAGCCTTCAGTCGGTCCACCAGGTTCTTCATGGTGTTGCTGGGGGAGCGCACGTTGGCCTCCTTCTGGGCGGACAGCTCAGTTTGGAGGAAGGTCATCTCCTTCTCCATCTGGGCGATTCTGTTCGTCTGATCCTCACTGTCACCGGTCAGAGCCTTCACCTGGAAGGCATGGTGCTCCTCCAACCTGCAACAAATCATCACTGTTAGTGTGTTTTAAAAAGGGAGCAGATGTTATAAAAGGGCCCTATTATGCTTTTTAGGGGTTGTCCCTTTCCTATAGTGTGTTATGGTAAAACCCCTTAAACCCTAAAAAATCCTTTGTTTTCTCTTTTGTAACATAATGATATCACTATTTAAAACTTGCACTTCTATTGGTTCAAGGCTTTTATTTGTCATACGTACATAGCTACAGTGTAGTTATGCCGATGAAAATCTTAGGTCTCAGGTTTCAGACAGAGGGTGAAAAGTGGTGCTGCAGCACAGGCAGTATGAGAGAAATAAAGAGCTTTTTGAACATTAAAGCATAGAGACATGTAGAGACACTACATACTGATATACACCTGAACATCAGCAGGAGAGGACTCTTTAAAGTAGAGACACTACATACTGATATACACCTGAACATCAGCAGGAGAGGACTCTTTAAAGTAGAGACACTACATACTGATATACACCTGAACATCAGCAGGAGAGGACTCTTTAAAGTAGAGACACTACATACTGATATACACCTGAACATCAGCAGGAGACGACTCTTTAAAGTAGAGACACTACATACTGATATACACCTGAACATCAGCAGGAGAGGACTCTTTAAAGTAGAGACACTACATACTGATATACACCTGAACATCAGCAGGAGAGGACTCTTTAAAGTAGAGACACTACATACTGATATACACCTGAACATCAGCAGGAGAGGACTCTTTAAAGTAGAGACACTACATACTGATATACACCTGAACATCAGCAGGAGAGGACTCTTTAAAGTAGAGACACTACATACTGATATACACATGAACATCAGCAGGAGAGGACTCTTTAAAGTAGAGACACTACATACTGATATACACCTGAACATCAGCAGGAGAGGACTCTTTAAAGTAGAGACACTACATACTGAGATACACCTGAACATCAGCAGGAGAGGACTCTTTAAAGTAGAGACACTACATACTGAGATACACCTGAACATCAGCAGGAGAGGACTCTTTAAAGTAGAGACACTACATACTGATATACACCTGAACATCAGCAGGAGAGGACTCTTTAAAGTAGAGACACTACATACTGAGATACACCTGAACATCAGCAGGAGAGGACTCTTTAAAGTAGAGACACTACATACTGAGATACACCTGAACATCAGCAGGAGAGGACTCTTTAAAGTAGAGACACTACATACTGATATACACCTGAACATCAGCAGGAGAGGACTCTTTAAAGTAGAGACACTACATACTGATATACACCTGAACATCTGCAGGAGAGGACTCTTTCAAGTAGAGACACTACATACTGATATACACCTGAACATCAGCAGGAGAGGACTCTTTAAAGTAGAGACACTACATACTGATATACACATGAACATCAGCAGGAGAGGACTCTTTAAAGTAGAGACACTACATACTGATATACGCCTGAACATCAGCAGGATAGGACTCTTTAAAGTAGAGACACTACATACTGATATACACCTGAACATCAGCAGGAGAGGACTCTTTAAAGTAGAGACACTACATACTGATATACACCTGAACATCAGCAGGAGAGGACTCTTTAAAGTAGAGACACTACATACTGATATACACATGAACATCAGCAGGAGAGGACTCTTTAAAGTAGAGACACTACATACTGATATACACCTGAACATCAGCAGGAGAGGACTCTTTAAAGTAGAGACACTACATACTGAGATACACCTGAACATCAGCAGGAGAGGACTCTTTAAAGTAGAGACACTACATACTGAGATACACCTGAACATCAGCAGGAGAGGACTCTTTAAAGTAGAGACACTACATACTGATATACACCTGAACATCAGCAGGAGAGGACTCTTTAAAGTAGAGACACTACATACTGATATACACCTGAACATCAGCAGGAGAGGACTCTTTAAAGTAGAGACACTACATACTGATATACACATGAACATCAGCAGGAGAGGACTCTTTAAAGTAGAGACACTACATACTGATATACACCTGAACATCAGCAGGACAGGACTCTTTAAAGTAGAGACACTACATACTGATATACACCTGAACATCAGCAGGAGAGGACTCTTTAAAGTAGAGACACTACATACTGATATACACCTGAACATCAGCAGGAGAGGACTCTTTAAAGTAGAGACACTACATACTGATATACACCTGAACATCAGCAGGAGAGGACTCTTTAAAGTAGAGACACTACATACTGATATACATCTGAACATCAGCAGGAGAGGACTCTTTAAAGTAGAGACACTACATACTGATATACACCTGAACATCAGCAGGAGAGGACTCTTTAAAGTAGAGACACTACATACTGATATACACCTGAACATCAGCAGGAGAGGACTCTTTAAAGTAGAGACACTACATACTGATATACACCTGAACATCAGCAGGAGAGGACTCTTTAAAGTAGAGACACTACATACTGATATACACCTGAACATCAGCATAACATGTCTTCTTTAACTATTATTATAACAGTTTTTTAGGACTACTTTTATCTACGTCAAGTCCAAGTCATTACCACTGACTCTAACCAGCTCGGGGGGCATTTTCTACTGACCATGTGTCTGTCGTGTTCTGTAGCTAATGTGCTATCAAGGGGGTATAGTCATGATTAAAGACATGAAATCAAACGCCCTGTAGTTTGGAGAAAACTGACAGGAATAACAAAACGGCAGTTAAGCTATTTCATCATTGTCAGAGTCTGGTAGCTTTGAAGAGATCTTAGATAAATGTTTTTAGTTCCTTGTTTTGGACGGGCTGTCTGACAACAAGGAAGTGTGGTGAAAGCACTCTTTATCTAATAACTGACATTTATGCGTGACTCTTCGGCCCCGTTCCCATGCTCCTGAACTGGGACTCCTGTCTGGTCGCGTGCTGACAATCCTCAGAATCTCTTCAAGGGGAACATACCTAACCAACATTGTTTCTATGTTTGCCTGCAGTAAGCATCGACAAAATTACATTTCTGTTAAATTCGGTAAATAAAGTTCCAGTTTAACAGAAGTGAGAACATCTTAAGCTTTTATACTGGGACAACTCCCCCTGTGAAACTGAATATGTAAGCGCTGTACGGTTACAGTAAAATCAAATGTAATGTTTTGCATTTGATTGGGCCTAGAATGCAGTTGTATATTTTTTTCCGCGCTTTGGCAGCCAGTTTTAAACTCAAGGATGCTGAAATGATTCAGAGGTCAAGTGTTTGTGTGTGTGTAGGCATAAACTTTGCATGAATTATATATTAATAAGACCTTCTGACATGCTACATAGCTTAACTTGATGCAATTTTACAATATACTCACGTTCAACGTTTATTGGGAGTTGCGAAATGCTGAGTGACGTTGTCCTTTGAGAGGTAGTTCTTAGTAAAGTATTAAATAGTGCTGCATTATATTAAATATCAAAACATTTTTTGCTCACTCCCATTCATGTCATTCGGAGTGTCCTCGGCCGGCCCCAATGACCTGCGCCTAAAAGCATCTTTTCATTGACTTCAGTGATTTGGCTGATTTAACTAACCTATTAACCTTTTCAACTGCCCATTAAATCACTTTAATGTTGTTAAAATCATGTTATTCCAAACGGTCTGAAAGTGACAGCTTGTTCCCTCTCTTCATTGAAGTGTTGTGGTGCAGAAACCTGTATGATTCATTTAGAAAGCGAACAAGGAAATGTGTTGTTGCATACAGATAGGAAACCTTTAAATGGTGGTATTTGAAGTTATTCAAGGGCATTTGTTGAGAAAGGGGGTTCAGTAAATATTTCAGGCTTTAAACGGTACTTTTAGTAGACTCTGAACTGCTGAACTGACAGGGACTAGTTGTTTCTCTACTATTGGGCCTTTGTATATTAGATGTAATCCTGGATGAGACACACATTAGCAAAGTGCCTACTGGTACATTCCTGTTAAGGCATTTCAACCTTTCAACGTTACTATGTAATTAGCCATCTATTAAACTGGGGTTTAATGAAATGAGACTAAAATAAAAGGAGTCTCTGTCCGTCTGGGTTATGCGGCTGTATCACTGAGGATCCAGGGAAGGGTCAAGACCTGACATATTCTTATCAGCAGTCTGGTATTATTCTCGGCTGGATTTGTGATTTAAGATAAACCACCGTAAAAATGACGCTCTTTAAACTGAATAAGGCAGTGAGGGGAGTTTAAGAGTTTGTAGGGGTATCAAATGTGGTTTTGTACAAAAAACTGCAAATTCATGATCAGGGTATATGCAGGAATCCTGAAGTCAAATGTAATTCCTTTTAAGACCTTTTAAGACCCTTTCCATACATTTTAAGACCTCATCGGCACTTGGAGTTCTAACCGGTTACCTTGGCGACACACTTTACCTCACATTGACTATATGCAGTATTGATTGTCCTTCCTCCTTATCTTCCAACCATTTGGACGCAGACTTGCATTTCCCCATAACGATGTTGTTTAACAACCGGCGTAAACGGGCCTTCGCTCGCTATCAAGCAGTGAGCGTGCGATGTCCTGTTCAGATGACGTCAAACCCAACGGGATGCCATCAATAAACTACACAGAATCACACTACACACCTACGCCATGATTACATTCAGGCAGACTGTAGAACACAACCTCTTTGGACCATTTATATACTTATTGAAAACAAGCTACAAAATGTAATACCTTGGAAAATGCCGTTTAATACTTTTTAATAGCCTTAATTCTCGCTAAATTGATTTATCAACTTTTAATACTTTTTAAGACCCCGCGGTCACCCTGATGATGAATATGTTCGGCAAATAACATGCAGGGAGCACTGACTGTGTAGCAGACTGTGAGTTTAATTACAGAACGGTTAGCGTGTCTTATTTTAGGTGTTGGTCCGGGACTGGATACTTTTTGGAGATAATTGCTGGTAGTATGTTGATTCTGGGTCAGAGCTTTATTGGTTTTGACTAACTGAACCTGTACAGGACTCTACTGCTGATAATAATTGCATTTATCATTAATTGAATCACTAATCAAACTACTTGAAAAAAGGGTTATAATTCTGTTTGAATATAATCCCCACAGCTGACCAAAAGAAAACGTTTTTAATAAAGGGATAATCACTTTGACGTTTCCTCTGCGTGTTTCTTAGCCAGTGTTTCCATGGCGCTCCTCTGTCTCTCCAGCTCAGCGTTGCTCAGCCTCAGCTTCTCTGTGACGGAGAAAAGCGAGACGTCCTGCTCCGACACCGTCTGCTCCAGCTCAGCCAGGCGCTCCAGGTGCTTGTTGGTCGGCACCCTGATGCTGGGCTTCTTCATCAACTCCTGGACAAAAAGATGGAGGATACATTATTAAAAACACTGCTTCATGTGTGCTTTTATTGATGTCTTTATGTCTTAATGTGTGCATATGTATAAATTATTGTGATTGTGTATATATAGGTATATACATATTTTTATACATATTTCTATATATATATTTGTATTTTTTGTATTTGGGATTGTGGGAAACGGTATTTCGATCTCTCTGTCTGTGCACACAAACTGGGTGTTTGACAATGAAGTTGACTTTGACTTTTTGACTTTGACAAACTAATCAGAACATCACATTTCAAAAAGTGGTAAAAGACTCTTTGAGGAACATCTCAATCACTCAGGATTTATCCCATAAAACACTGGAAATGAGGTGTAACATGTTGTTTATAACACACCATACATATAAATACACCAAGGGACTTAAAGGTGCAAAGTAAAACAAATATTTTTCCAGAACTTAAGTTTATAACTTGAAAACTATCAACAGAATGTGAAGAGGTGACATTTTTGTGAGTTGTTTGTTTATTTATTTGTTTATTCCACACATGGCAGTTATTTTAAAACAAAACATGTACACTTTACAAAACATGTACACTTAAGCTGGAGCCACACGGAGACGAAAACGAACCGAATTCGATATCAAAAAAGTCTTCCGTCCACACGAGACAGCTCGGCCCGCTGGAGACGCTGTAGTACATATGCCGGGCCTGTAAGTGGTGCTGTTCTTCCGCCACAAAATACACCAAAAGCAGCGAAGAAGACCCCCGAGCATGGTTGCCCTTCTGTACTCTCCGCAGTGGATTTAGCAACATGTAGTTCTCCATGTCCACTTGTTGCTGATGGTTGTGGTAGAGGAGCTGTAGATGTTACACTAACATCTGTAGCATGGTCAGTAGCTACTGACCATGCTACAGCAGTGAGCAGCAGAGGTGGGGAGAGGCGGGACTATTGTGTCATCGTTATCAGGAAATGATCGTATATAGGGCGTACACACAGAGCCGTTTGACCCCCCAGAGCTTTGCGTCCGCAGATCTACCCAACTTGGGACCCGTTATCGTTTCTGCGTTCCCCTGTCGGCCTCGTGTGGCCGAACCGTCTATAAGATAGAGAACTGTAGCGGATACGACCCGTTTCGTCTCCGTGTGGCTGCAGCCTTATACTGCTTGTTTTTTTGTTTCGTTTTTTTATATTGCATGGTGGAAAGGACAGTTACGTTAAAGATGTCTACAGTAGGCATTGTGTTGCTGAGATATTCACTATATTTATGATAACTAACTACAGTATGAATGGATGTATAAAGAGAAAGGGATAACGCGCAAGAGGGATGGTTTCTCAAGAAGTGAAGACTCCTTTAAGTCTAATCATTTCTGATGTTAAGGACTGTACCTGCACCATCTGTTGTGGCTGTAACTAAAAAACTGACCTGAAAAGAAAAAGGTTCTAAACTTAAAGGTTAGACATGGATAAGTGCGTACCATTGCAGTCTGTTTGAAGCGGTCGAGAGAGGTGTCCGTTTGCAAGTCCAACTTCTCATGCAACATCTTCATCTCCTCCTGATGTCTCTTTATCATCTCCTCCTGGTCCTGTGATTGAAAAGGTGAAGTTAAAAGAAACCCTTTGAATATAAAAGGATCATTTTTATTCTTAAATCTAAACCAGGTTTCTAAAGACAAGAGCCAATAATAAAAAGTGGCCAGTAGATAAGGGGCGGAATATTTATGTGGAAATAGCTGCTAAAAAAAACTTAGATTTCAGTCATTTGAGATCAAAGACATTTATAAACAAATTGCAACAGAAAAATCACTTGGAAAACACCTGCCGATTCACTTTTTCAGTTCCTATGAAACCGGTTTCAGGCAATCCTGGTGTTGGCAGTCATTTAATTTTTACTCACCATCTTAGAGAAACATCAAAAGATACTACCCGTCTGTTTTAATGACACAGACATTATTTTACATGCCAGGAATTCTGCACATGCCAAACCAAACCATTACATTGATCGACTACAGGTGGTACAGAGCTCATCGGCCAGGTGTCTAACCAGAGACAAGACAATTTATCACATGACTTATGTTTTTACCTTACACTGGCTTCCAGGAAGTTTAAGTATACATTTCAATCATTACTTTTAGGTTCACATGGCCTGCTTTCATTTCATTTCATTTCAAACCTTTATTTATCCAGGTGTATCCCATTGAGATCATTGATCTCTTTTTCAAGGGAGACCTGCTCAAGTAGGTTCCACATGAAACAGAACAACAAAAAGGACATCATACAGCATCATTACAGGGATTACAATTTACAATAACTTTTACTCTGGCGTGTGTAAATCACAAGTCAAACCAGATATTTAACCACTCCTTTAACCCTTACGTTGTGTTCGGGTCTCCCGTGACCCGTTTCAAGTTAAAATTATATAATAACTACGCTCTAGTTTTTTTTATGGAGGCTTCATGATATCCTCCACAGCAGCTATATCAACACTACAATTTTAGGCAAGTCCGAAGGTCTTTAAAAAAAAAGTGTATCATTTGGTGTTGGGGTCTGGGGAGACCCAGCAGAATTGTTTTGGGTGACTCGGGGTCAAATTTGGCCCAATCAAGATTCATCTTTGACTTCAGACGCCCCTCCCCCGCCCCCTTCATCCACTGGAACAATAATTGTTCGCAACATGCACCTGGTCTCCCCTCCCTCCGTCCCCCTCCCCCCACGGGAACTCCACCTTTCTCAAAGAATATGTACACTAACACTTGAACCTGAACTCACACATGCACGTGTGCAATATGTGGTGTAATGTGTTTGGGGCCATAACATTACATTACAACAGGATTGTACGGTTATGAATGCATTATAAGTTAGTTATGATGTAGTTCAAACTCATTTTTTTGAGTGTTTTGGACTGAGATAAATCATGGGTCAAAATGTACCCGCGATCACCATGAAGGGTAACAGCTTTCGAACACAACACAAGACATGTCACTTGTTTGACGTTTTTATCCAAAGCGACTTCCATACTCAATACTGTGGGCAATCCCCACAGGAGCAGTTTGGGGTGAAGTGTCTCAGGGACACAACGACATGCTGACTGCAGAGGGGTTAGAATCCCCTGATCCCAACACCAACGCACTAACGCACTAACCCACTGCGCCACACGCCTCCTAAACACAAGGGTTTACATCTATATGCTATTATCACTAAGTCTACCCCAATACAACTTGGATTAAACAATATCATATGTTCATTTAAAAAAATGGTGAGAAAGACGTGCAATGGGAAATTCAAAAGGAAGGAGGATGATTATATATATATTGATTGTCAAAGGAATGGATCATATCGTTTAAATAATTGATGTCTATCGTTATCGTTACACCCCTACTATGCGCCAGTCGGTTCTTTGAGATCCTCAGGCAGCCATCTTCTGATACAGAGACACAACTGAAACTTAACGGGCATTTTCAGTCAGGGCCCCAAGGCTCTGGAACAATCTGACTCATAAAATCAGGGCTGAGTAAATGATCGTCTTTAATCAGAGAACCTTTTCTTAATTTACTTGAGTTTTAATTACTTTCTAAAAGTAAAACACTTCAACAAATATATTTTCTCAATCTCACTTTTTTCGACACTATATTTGTTAATATACATACAACATGTTTTGATCTTTTCCCTTTAAAGCCTGACGATTTACGACCTACAGTTTTCTTTGCTATCTCTCTCAAGCTCACAACATTTTAAAAGCGTATGAAATCATGGCAACCATTTTTAAACGTACGTGGAAAGTTTGAACGGATTCATAATTTTGTATTTATTTTTGAAAACTGAATTAGAACACAGAGTTACTATAGTAACTAACATTTATCTCAACCTATTTATGTTTCTTTTTGTTGTTTTAAAAAAAATGTTTTGCTGTGATTTCCACCATATGTCTGTCTATCATTTTAAATGTTTTTGTACTATTAATCTAGTTTTATTCTGTGGGGGGGTTAAACATTTGTGACAACCTGCACACCTGTTTGTTTTGTCTTTGACACTGTATGTGTTGTTTAAGAAAAATGAAAATAAAGTTGAAGAAAAATGAATAAAAGCATATGAAACATATCACTGTACCTGTCTGGCTTGAGTTAACTGCTTCTGGTACTTCTTCAGCACGTCTTCCTTCTTGTCGATCCGCCCCTGGAGGTCTTTGATGGTCTGGTGGGCCAGCTTCAGGGTGCGCTGACCCTCCGGCTGACCCTCCTCGTGCTTCTTCAGGTCAGCTAGCAGCCGCTCTCTGTTGGCAGCGGCCGGGAGGCGAAGACGCAGCTCGTTGATCACTCGATCTCTGGAAACAATGTTCTGTTCTGCCTTCCACAGAGCGGCTTCTTTCTCCTTCAACTTCTGCATAAAAGGAGTAATAATTCAGACGATACGCTCTGCATTTTATTTATGAGGAATAGTGATTGTACAAATAGGGACTGAGTAGAATACCTCATCCAGAGTTTTGCAGGTGGCCTGTGTTTCCAAAATGGTGCGGACATGCTCTCTGACTTTACCCAACGCAAACTCCAGCTGATGAGCGAGAGGAAGACTCTGGTCTGGAAGGGATCCTGTACCATACTCATACTGAAAACAAAGAAATATAGTTATTCTCCAAAGCAACACAGTCTTATTCTAAATAATCATGCTTTGTTTGCTCTTACTTTAGATTACTTTATTGTCATTAGATAATGCAAGCAGAGTGTAACGAAATTAAGAGGGTCTAACCAGAGTGCAAACAGTCAGTTATATACACATCTATCAGCAGTCTGAATGATTCCCTCTGTAAATAAGTTTACCTTTTCCGAACTGCTCAGTATTTCGCTCTGGTGTTTCTCGTACTGCTCCAGTTGGCGCTCCAGCTCCACCTCTCGCTGATCATGAGCCAGCTGGTGTTCCTCCTGAAGCTAGACATGGCCAATAGAGACGTATTCTGGATTACCTTGACATTTTCTTGAATACTACAATGCTACTGACACCCTGCTCAACTTAAAAGCACCTTAGGAAGCGAGGCAGTTGGAAATGTGAGGACTTAATATCTCGATTTCTCTCCACCCTTTGTTATTGAGGTAAATGAGTCACACCACAATAATGTTTTATCAGCCAAATGACCAAGATTTTATTTGCAGGGCTCGACATTATAAATGGCCCGCTGACCCGGAAGCACTATTTAGACACCCCGGGCCAGCATAACGTACTTTCCACTAAAAATATTGCTTTAAAAAAAATGGTCCTGTGGTATTGGTATTTTGACAAGCAATTTTGTTAAATTGTTTCAGTTACAACATAGCGTTTCGTGAGGCGGTTGTCGTTGTTGGGTGAAAAGCAAACAGCTGTTTGCTGCAACTACACGAGCACTACAGACTTTCTCGCCACCTAACCATTCGCCAAAATGTTTTTAATACCGGTGGTAACCGGCCAACGCTGGACAAAAAACAATCTTCAAATAAAAGAATGTCACCGGAGGAGTTAAAGGAGAGTGACGGGGAGCATGAGAAGAAGAGGGAGAGAACGTTTCAGCCAGCTTGATCGATGGAGTTGGCTTCAATACGATGCCAATATAAACACGGTCTTTTGTCGGCTCTGTACATCAATGCCGGCCTATGCTGACAAGTAAGTGAAGAGTAGAAAATATAAAGGTATATTCGCTATAGGGAAATGTCCCAGCAGTTTAGGATAATGAAGGTTCTAATCTAATCTATTAAATAGCCATTACATTTCTAACTCCTAATGACAGGAAGGCAGAAAGCGCATTATACAAATAATAATAGCAGACATTTTTTAATAATGACCACAATATATATATTTTAATCAACCAAATATGAACAATTGAGGAAAATGAGGAAGAACTGATGATTACAATGTTGTAGTACAAGTAGTAATGTTTGTGCATAAATTACTATTGCAACAAATGTGTTAATTTTCTTCATTATTAGTTGATTTTTTTGGACGAATGCTCTTGGGTCAATGGTGGGGCCAGCGATAATACAATTCCACTGGCCTTCTACCCCTGATTTGTATTTACTATTTTATCAGTGTTATTGTGTTGCTCTGTGGGAGGAGCCTGTGACCTAAGATTTTCATTGTCATAACTACACTGTAGCTATGTACACATGACAATAAAAGCCTTGAATCCTTGAAGCTTGAAGACATTTTTAGATTTGTGTGTGCATATTGGTGAGTTTTTAAGCATGAATACAGTGTAGCAGAGATTTTTGTCTCACCCTGTGTTGCTGAACAACGTCCTCCTCCAGCGAGCGGATGTTTCGCTCCTGCTCCTCCACCAGCGTCTTCAGGTACCTGATCTCCTCCTTCTGCACCGCCAGCTCCCTGCCTTTCCTCAGCTCCTGCAGACGGGCATCCTCCATCTTTTTGTGCCACTCAGTGACCTGTTGGAAGTGATACTGATGTAAACTTGAAGGTTACATTGTTTGTTTTTTTACTTACGTATATTTACAGAGACCGTTGCAAAAACTAAGCAACTCATAAAAATCAGATCAAACAAAATTCACAAGAAAACAATCGTCACTAAACGTCAGTAAAGGTGGATTGAAACTATATTTTAATGTATTAAGTGTAAGTGTTACTACAGACAGAGTGCGTAGGGGTCGATTTGGAACAGGGCCAATGCCTAAGAAAAGGGGGATAGGTGTAATTCTGGACTACTGTCTTCATTTTTCAAACTGTTTTGTGATTTCGTCACAGCTTGTTTTTGGTTCAGCATTGTTTATGACACTGATACTGACATGTCTGTTCCTGCCTGCACTTACACTATCAGTAACGTCTGAATCAGAACATCTCCTTGTCTCCTTGGCCACCAGCAAAATATTATCTATTGACTGCTTAATTTAAAGAACACTTTATATACTAAAGTATTACGTTTTGAAATGGGACATAATTAGCTCTAAAGAAGAGTGGATTAAAGGAACAATAAATATGCTTGCCCAGTCGTGTTTTTGGTGGTTTTTGGTTGTCAACCTATTTATGTTTGTGAAATGTTGAAGTGATCCTACTGATTGTATCTTCATTGCTTCTGTTTTTGTTGAGATGGGAATGTCATCTCCTATATGTTATTGTTATGTCCATGTTTGTGTCTTTAGCATGTACAAAATAAAAATAAATAAAAAGTGTTACGTTTTAAAGGGGACCTATCATGCAAAATGCACTTTTTAATGTCTTCTCTCCATCAACATGTGTCCCCGGTGTGTCGGGGAACTCACGCAGCATCAGGAAACAAAACCCTCTCTCTTTTCCTCCGTACCCAAATCTCTAAAAACGGGGAACAACGGAGCTGATCCAGAATTTGCGTCCGATATGACGTAATATCTGAAATGTGGACCCACGGCCCAATCAGAAACGTTGCTATCAGAAACAATCCCCGACTGTTTTGGACGTAATATGGTCGATGTTTACCTTAGCATGGCTAACACTCAGAGCTAACCTGTACTGGAGAGCATGTGTGTGAAGAAGCAGGAAGTAAAAAGGAACTCACTTTGTGGTATAACCGGCAAGAGAGAAAGCCTTTGAGCTCCAAACTGTTTCAGAGACAATCCTTGATAATCCATGATATGGCGTTTCATCACGGCAGCATTTAGTCTAGACGGTAGCTGCCGGGTCCCGCATGAGCTCAGACCCCTCCTTTTTTATTCATCAATTTCTTTTTTTTGTAAAGCTTTATCCCCAAATCAGCACTTTTGAGTGAAATAGAGGGATATGAGGCATGGCTAGAATGGGTGATCTGTTTGGTATTTTGAGCAAAACACTTCATAGACATGTTTTTTATATATTTGTATATATCTGAGACCCATGCTATTGCCTAAAAATAGCATGATAGGAGACCTTTAAGCCTTACGTAGACACGCATCACATGCATTAAAGAAGCATCTTGCTCTCTTGTTGGAGTGGGAGATCAACAACACTGACCTTCTGGGCTCCTTTCACGTCCTTCAGTGTAGCGATGAGCTCCTCCAGGCCCCTGAGTCTAAGCTCCAGTTCCTCCGCCCTGCCCTCTGCCCTCTTCCTCTCCTCCTCCGCCTTCCTCTTCTCCTCCTGGGCTGTTGCTCTGTCCTCCTGAAGGCTAAACATAACCACTGAGAACTTCTCCTGCTGGGGGAGAGGTATGGCTCCGGCGAACTGCCTGCGTAGCGACTGGATGGTCTGACGGAGGTGTTTGGAGCGGTTTCTTCCCTCCTGTCGAGCGAGGAACAGAGAGCGCTCGCTGGCGTCCAGTCGCTGATCGGCGCGCAGTTTGTGAACCTCCAGCTGTTGGACGCGAGATGTGGCGGCATCCAGTTTGGACGAAGCAGCCGACTCGCTGAGCTGCAGAGCCACGATGTGCTGGTGCAGCTTCGCTATCAGGGCCTTCTCATCTGACTGAGACTGAGGGGGAGAGAGGACACTGTAAAAACACGCTTGATTGTTGTGCTTTAATTTATGTCTTAATGTGTGTAAATGTGTCGAATAAAATATACATATTTTAATACATTTATTACATATATATTTGTATTTTTGTATTCGAGATTGTGGGAAACGGCATTTTGATCTCTCTGTCTCTACACACAAACTGAAAGATTGACAATAAAGTTGACTTTGAAAACAGTTTCACCTGTCTCCCTGATTTAAGCATGGGTCTAAATTACAACCCATGTTGTCTATGTTTTCGTTCATAAATGTCAATATAGTTTTGCATTGTCCAACAGAGCTATAATATTAGTGTTTTTACATTTGATTTTGCTTTACTTTCATTTTTGTACACAGAGCATCAGAGCTTAAATATTTGAATAAAAACGAATAAAAAAAGTCACAATATAGTTTGCAATTTCTAAAATGCAGAAAGATCCGATACATTCAACAAAAAAGAAGAAAATTAAGGTTAAATGTATTGTTTAGCCGCCGACTCAGGTAGCCCAGCTGTCTTGGTGCTGTTAGACCTGACAGCTGGCTTTGACACTGTGGACCATAGTATCCTGTTGTCACGGCTTGAACAGTCCGCAGGCATCACAGGCTCTGCCCTTGCATGGTTCAGGTCTTACCTGACAGACCGTAGCTTTTTAGTGCAGCTAGGTGCCTTTTCCTCTGCCAAAGCCCCTCTTACCTGTGGGGTCCCCCAAGGCTCAATTCTGGGCCCCATCCTCTTTTTACTGTACATACTGCCCCTAGGTTCAATTCTTACGAAACACAATATTCCCTTCCACTGCTACGCGGACGATGTACAGATCTATCTGCCTCTCAAAGCAAATGTCAACTCACTACAGCAGTTGATGGACTGCTTAACAGATAAAATCCTGGCTGAGCAAAAACTTCCTCACCCTCAATGAGAGCAAGACCGAGGTAATCTTCTTTGGACCCCAACCTCCAGCCTCTCCGGTTGATATTCTGGGCTCCCTAAGTAAAAACATCCTCCCCTCTGTCATGAACCTTGGAGTGACCTTCAATAGCACTTTTAAATTCGACAAGCAGGTCAGCACCGTAGTAAAATCCTGCTTTTTTTAAATAAGACTATTGGCCAAAACCAAGTCGTATTTATCTTTTAAAGACCTGGAAAGGATTATTAACGCCTTTGTGACCTCAAGACTGGACTATTGTAACGCTCTGTATGTGGGTATGGACCAGGCATCAATGAAACGCCTGCAGCTAGTCCAAAACGCAGCTGCACGTCTCCTGACTGGCCACATCACCCCAATACTGGCTTCCAGTCCGGTTCAGAATTGATTTTAAAATCCTTTTATTTATTTTTAAAGCACTAAATGGGTTGGCTCCGGCCTATATAGCTGAACTCCTCCAGCGCTACACCCCAGGCAGAGCCTTAAGATCTGCTGACCAGCTGCTGCTGGTAGTGCCTAAGACTAGGCTCAAAACCCGAGGGCACCGAGCCTTCGCAGCAGCTGGCCCCAGGCTCTGGAACACTCTTCCCCTCCATGTGAGGTCGGCCCAGACTCTAGGGGCTTTTAAATCCACACTGAAGACACACTACTTCTCTCTGGCCTTCTAGTTAGAGTGGGGTCACGACTCCTGACTGTTCCATGTGTTGCTTTATCTGTTGTGATTTATTGTCTTTTATTGTGATGTAATTGTTTAAATTACATGTACAGCACTTTGGCTCGACCAAAATCGTTTTTAAATGTGCTCTACAAATAACATTTGATTTGATTGTTTACAGAAAATGGGAATTATAATACGAAAGTAATCATTCTTTTCAATATCATAATTTATATTTTATTATTCTTAAAAAAATCAAGTTACCTCTTTATCTTATCCTATATAGCAATTGGAATATCCATTACAAATTAAAAATGTTACTATAACTTTTTTTCCCCTGTATTTTATTAAACAAACGCCTAAACATTTTACTGAATCTGTTTGAAATAACAAAACATGACTAACATAAACTCACCTGTTAACTAATAACTGTGAAGAAAGTAAAGTTAACAACCTGATTTGGTGAGTTATCACTCTGCACAGTACCTCAAATCCAAATCCCCTTCACTTTAATTGTGAATCAGACAGTTTAACAGAGTTTATGAGACTAATAAAAGCTCCGAACATAATGAGCAACATTACGATCTAATGTACTGATCAGGAAGAGTTTATGATTAACGATACCATAGAACACCAAAATACCTGGTAGTCCTGTATAATACCTGGTAGTCCTGTATAATACCTGGTAGTCCTGTATAATACCTGGTAGTCCTGTATAATACCTGGTAGTCCTCTTTAATACCTGGTAGTCCTCTTTAATACCTGGTAGTCCTCTTTAATACCTGGTAGTCCTGTATAATACCTGGTAGTCCTCTATAATACCTGGTAGTCCTGTATAATACCTGGTAGTCCTCTTTAATACCTGGTAGTCCTCTTTAATACCTGGTAGTCCTGTATAATACCTGGTAGTCCTCTTTAATACCTGGTAGTCCTCTTTAATACCTGGTAGTCCTGTTTAATACCTGGTAGTCCTCTTTAATACCTGGTAGTCCTGTATAATACCTGATAGTCCTCTTTAATACCTGGTAGTCCTCTTTAATACCTGGTAGTCCTGTATAATACCTGGTAGTCCTCTATAATAGCTGGTAGTCCTATATAATACCTGGTAGTCCTCTTTAATACCTGGTAGTCCTCTATAATACCTGGTAGTCCTGTATAATACCTGGTAGTCCTGTATAATACCTGGTAGTCCTGTATAATACCTGGTAGTCCTGTGTAATACCTGGTAGTCCTGTATAATACCTGGTAGTCCTGTATAATACCTGGTAGTCCTCTTTAATACCTGGTAGTCCTCTATAATACCTGGTAGTCCTCTATAATAGCTGGTAGTCCTGTATAATACCTGGTAGTCTTGTATAATACCTGGTAGTCCTGTATAATACCTGGTAGTCCTGTATAATACCTGGTAGTCCTGTATAATACCTGGTAGTCCTGTATAATACCTGGTAGTCCTCTATAATACCTGGTAGTCCTGTGTAATACCTGGTAGTCCTGTATAATACCTGGTAGTCCTCTTTAATACCTGGTAGTCCTCTATAATACCTGGTAGTCCTCTATAATACCTGGTAGTCCTTCCTATATAATACCTGGTAGTCCTGTATAATACCTGGTAGTCCTCTATAATAGCTGGTAGTCCTGTATAATACCTGGTAGTCCTGTATAATACCTGGTAGTCCTGTATACTATATGGTAGTACTCTATAATACCTGGTAGTCCTGTATAATACCTGGTAGTCCTGTATAATACCTGGTAGTCCTCTATAATACCTGGTAGTCCTGTATACTATCTGGTAGTCCTCTATAATACCTGGTAGTCCTGTATAATACCTGGTAGTCCTCTTTAAAACCTGGTAGTCCTCTATAATACCTGGTAGTCCTCTATAATAGCTGGTAGTCCTGTATAATACCTGGTAGTCTTGTATAATACCTGGTAGTCCTGTATAATACCTGGTAGTCCTGTATAATACCTGGTAGTCCTGTATAATACCTGGTAGTCCTGTATAATACCTGGTAGTCCTCTATAATACCTGGTAGTCCTGTATAATACCTGGTAGTCCTGTATAATACCTGGTAGTCCTCTATAATACCTGGTAGTCCTCTATAATAGCTGGTAGTCCTGTATAATACCTGGTAGTCCTCTATAATAGCTGGTAGTCCTGTATAATACCTGATAGTCCTGTATAATTCCTGGTAGTCCTGTATAATACCTGGTAGTCCTGTATCTGTCTCCTCAAAGCTTCCACTTCCTTCTCTCTGCTCTGCTGTCGGGCCTGAAGAGCAGAGACCTGCATCACAGCCACATCGGACACCTCCTGCAGCCTGGGCAAAAGAAGAGAGAAAAAGAACAGGACATAAACAGGGGTGCACATAACTTTTTTGCCCTGGTTCTCAAAGGAGCACCTGGAGATGTTGATTGGTGCGCATCCTTAAAATGAAATAAACCGGACCTTTAGAGGAACGCATAAAGCAGACCCTTCACGCGATAGCGAGGGGTAGAGCGAGGGATCGCAGATGCTGTCGTGCACGCGGACGGATTAAAACAATTAAACCTAAATAGCTCGCGAATTATACTTTGGCGGCCGTTAATATACCTGGGTGGCCCACCTAAGTAAAGTCTATGTGTGGGAAACCCTGCTATCTTACCAGTTCTTATGCAACTCGCAAATATCTCTCTCTCTCTCTTCTCTCTTTTCTCTCTCTCTTCTCTTTTTTCTCTCTCTCACTCTCAATGTTGGTGCGCAAATGCACCTTTTTTCAAATGATCCGGTGCTCTTTTTTGGCGGGCCTGCGCACCAGTTATGTGCAGCCCTGGACATAAACATTACAATGACAGTGGTGGAAGAGGCGCTCAGATGTTATACTTACTGTACAAAAGTATGGGCATCAAAATATACTTGAGTAACCCAAAGTAAAAGTACTCGTTATTCGTAATGGCCAATTTCAGAATCATATATATATTGATTTACTGGATTAAGATTATGTTGAAAGCTGTTAAAGTGGAACTGTTTGAGTGACTTTGTATTTTGGTGCTGGATATTTTACTCTTTGATTTTATGTCAATGTTTGATTATTAGATTATTTATATTTGATGTTAGCTAACTAAAGCAGCAAGGTAAATATGGTGGAGAAAAAAGTAAATATTGGTTTCCAAAATGTGATGGAATAGCATTAAAGTACCTAAAAAAAGCAACATCATTGAGTAAATGTACTTCATTTAATTTGATGCTAGAATGAGTCTAAATTGTGGACATTATAAGCAATAGCGGGACCAAATTATAAAACAAAAGCAAAGAAAAGCTCATGCAGAACAGAGAAGTGCTTGATTACACAGCTTTGACCTTAAGAAACACATTTGTATTCATATAATTTATTCCCAAAGCCATTAAAGGACAGTGAGTGCAATCTCTAACATGTGTAATATCTTATTTCCAGGTATAGAAATAGTAAAAGGCGTCCCATAGCTTTCAGCAAGAATCATTTTTAATGTCTTGTCTTTGACTCCAAATTAGTGTGAACATATAAAGTATTAAGATATATGAAGCTATGAACTGACAGACGTACTTAGAAACCTCGATGCGGAGCTCCGCCTCGTTCTTCTCCAGCTCTCCAACCCGGGCTCTGTCAGCGTCGCTCGCAGCTTGACTGACGCTGTCGGCCAGCTCGTCTCTCAGCTCGCGCTCCACCCTCTGCGCCTCCACATTCATCTTGGTCAACTGAAGAGAAACAGAGGCAACGTTACGTGATAAGATCTTTTTTATAACGTGATAATGTTGGGGGAAAAGGACCTTAACGGGCAGAGATGGCAAAAGTACACACATCCTTTACTCAAGTAGAAGTACAGATACTCGTGTTTAAACAGACTGGGGTAAAAGTAGAAGTACTGACTAAACTGCTTAAGTAAAAGTAAAGAAGTATGGGCTTCGAAATGTACTTAAGAAGCCTCTTCACTCAGGTGTTTTTCCACAGGCCCTGAAAACTGCAGTCATTAAACCGCTCTTAAAAAAGCATAATCTAGACGCTTCAGTAATGAACAATTACAGGCCCATATCAAACCTACCATTTCTAGGTAAAATCATTGAAAAAGTAGTTTTTCAACAGTTGAGTAATTTCTCGCATTTAAATAACTGTTTCGATGTGTTCCAGTCAGGCTTTCGTCCAAACCACAGCACTGAGACTGCTCTTGTAAAGGTCTTCAATGACATCCACTTAAACACAGACAGTGGCAGAACTTCAGTGTTAGTATTATTAGATCTCAGTGCTGCGTTTGACACTGTTGACCACAGCATATTACTAGACCGACTGGAGAACTGGGTGGGACTTTCGGAAACAGTTCTAAATTGGTTTGAATCCTACTTAAAGGACAGAAACAACTTTGTTTCTATAGGTAAATACACATCTGAGTTGACAAATATGACATGTGGGGTTCCTCAAGGCTCCATCTTGGGGCCTCTTCTCTTTAACATCTACATGCTACCACTGGCTCAGATAATGAAAAACAACAAAATAAGTTACCATAGCTATGCAGATGACACACAAATTTACGTAACCATTTCACCAGGAGACTATGCTCCAATTCAAACACTGAGTAAGTGCATTGAACAAATCAATGACTGGATGTGTCAGAACTTTCTCCAATTAAACAAAGATAAAACTGAGGTAATGGTTTTTGGAGCCAAGTCAGAACATATAAAAGTTAGCGCTGAGCTTCAGTGTGCAATGTTCAAAACAACAGATAAAGCCAGAAATCTAGGTGTAGTCATGGACTCTGACCTGAGTTTCAACAGTCACATTAAAACAGTTACTAAATCAGCCTACTATCACCTAAAGAATATATCTAGGATTAAAAGACTAATGTCACAGCAGGATTTGGAAAAACTGGTCCATGCTTTTATCTTCAGTAGACTCGACTACTGCAATGGTGTCTTCACAGGTCTCACTAAAAAATCTATTAGAAAGCTGCAGCTGATTCAGAACGCTGCTGCTCGAGTCCTCACTAACACTAAGAAAGTGGATCACATCACTCCTGTTCTGAAGTCTTTACACTGGCTTCCTGTGTGTCAAAGAATAGATTTCAAAATACTGCTGCTGGTTTATAAAGCACTGAATGGTTTAGGCCCAAAATACATTTCTGACCTCTCAGGTCTTCAGGGACGGGTCAGCTTTCTGTCCCCAGAGTCAGAACTAAACATGGAGAAGTTCAGTTATTATGCTCCAAATCTCTGGAACAAACTCCCAGAAACCTGAAGGTCCACTGCAACTCTGACTACTTTTAAATCCAGGCTGAAGACTTTTCTTTTTGTCGCTGCTTTTAATTGAAACTTCTGTGTGAACTATTCATATCTTAAACTGCACTGTAACTTTTTATTCATGTATTTTTTATTCATGTATTTTTTCTTTTAATGTTTCTTTTATTATCTTTTCTTTTTAATTACCATTTTTAAATGCCTTTGTCTGAATGTCTTTCATTTTTGTAAAGCACCTTGAATTGCCTTGTGTTGAAAGGTGCTATATAAATAAACTTGCCTTGCCTTAAGTAAAAAGTACCCATAACTAGCAGCTGTTTTAAAGAGTGCCTGACCTCCCTTTATATTAACAGAACAATAATGTCATTGTTAGCTAATGAATGTTTCCATGCTGAACAACGGCAACATGACAACGTTTTCATTGGTCCCTCTTCTTTAGAGAAGACCAGGAAATGATGGATACACGGATCGTGTTCAAATCAATAGGCACGCAATGACTCCACTACTTCCCATCTCTGTTAACTGGTGAGAATCTGGCTCAGATTGTGTTCGATTGCCGTTT
Source organism: Gymnodraco acuticeps (assembly GCF_902827175.1). Classification (NCBI taxonomy): domain Eukaryota; kingdom Metazoa; phylum Chordata; class Actinopteri; order Perciformes; family Bathydraconidae; genus Gymnodraco; species Gymnodraco acuticeps. Next base: position 331,614 of record NW_022990097.1, on the reverse strand, counting down.
CTGGGGTTATGAACATGCTACATGTCGTTTTCTTTGGCCACATACCTCTGCAAACTTGGACTCCAGTTCTGAATTGCGTTCCTCCACTTGCTTCAGGGACTTTCTCATGTGTTCGTACATTTTGTGTGCGTGCTCGGCTCTCTGCCTCTCGTTCAGCTCCTTCATCTCCAGAGTGGTGATGCGCCGGGCGGCTGACACCATCTCTTTGTTGGCAAACGCCTTGTCAGCCTTATCCATGCTCGTTTCACCTCCTGGCATTAGGGTGAAAACTCAATTAAGGGTGATAATCTGATTTAAGGTTGGAATCCACAAACTCCCAAACCCTAACCCTACAAACTAGATTAACTCTCTGGTATTAAGTTTAGCATAAAACGATAATATATGGATTTCACACACATTTCCTCTCTCTTTGGGACTATTTTTTGCCAGATGTCCTGGTTTGAACTAGGTTGAACCCGGGTTAAAACAAATCTATGGCCATACAAATTATTATATTGGGATCCACAAACAAGATTAACTCTCAGGTTAAATCATGGTTTTAAGTATTGTATAAAAAGATATATTATTGATATGGATTTCACACACATTTCCTCTCTCTTTGGGACTATTTTTGCCAGATGTCCTGGTTTGAACTAGGTTAAACCCTTGAACTAGGTTAAACCCAGGTTAAAACAAATCTATGACCATAACTATTCTTATATTGGTATTGACAAACAAGATTAACTCTCAGGTTATATCATCGGTTAAGGTTTTGTATAAAAGCGATACAATTTGGATTTAACTGAAATGGTTTCATACTAAATTCCTCTCTGTTTGGGAATATATTTTTGCCAGTCCTGGTTTGAACTAGGTTAAGCCCAGGTTAAAATGAATAAATGGCCATACCAATTATTATATTAGTATCCATAAACAAGATAAACTGTCAGGTTAAATCATCGGTTAAGATTTTGCATAAAAGCGATAACATTTGGATTTAACTGAAATGGTTTCATACTAATTTCCTCTCTCTTTTGGGTCTATTTTATTGCCAGCCCAGATGTCCAAATATATGGCCATACCAACTCTAAGCAGATCATTTTTCCAAATGTAGGTCTTTTGATTGTAGTTTTGGCCAACATTTATACTAATCAGTGACAATAATCTCATAAAAATGTTGTTTATTGAGACAGGCATGTGTCGACACTGCTAGCCATAGATTACATCATATGAAGCAATCAGAATAAGGGTAGCAGGTAAAGTGTGATAATCATCTACTTTATGATAGTATCGTGAAGACTTCCCACAATGCAGAGACGTAAACAACTGCACCTTAGCTCGAGGCTTTAGTTAAATTGAGTTATTATAATAAATATCGTTCCTTAAACCGTGTCCTTTCCACGTTCCATGACAGAACAAAAGAAAAAATCACATTAGGTCAGATCTAAAAAAAGGTCATATACTATAAGGCCGTAATCCTTTTTCGTATAACATTTTAATTTTTACGTTCTTAAACTTAACTTGAGTATTTTCCATTTTAAGCTACTTTCTACTTCATCTACACTACAATAACACCCTAACTACTTACTTAATATAATGATTTATGATGTATTATTTTGGATTAAGATACCCAGCAGTGAACAAAGCTAACCCTGCTGTTAATTTAAAAGGGTGAACACTAATTATAATCCTGTGAATTTATACACATTATTCAGAAACATTTACTTTTTCAGTGTTGATACCTAAATGTATTTTCAGGCCTATAATATAATATAATAATATTTAAATAATAATATATAAAATAAGAATGACTTTTAGTTGTTACAGAGTAATTGTACACTTTTTTGTAATTGGCCACATGTTCTAAAAGTGATATTTTTCTCAGAGTTCTGACTTTAATCTCAATTTCACTTTTGGTCAGATCTTTAAAAAATGTCACATGGCCGTAATCCTCTTCCATTAAAGGCAGGGTAGGTAAGAACGGAGAAACCAGCTTGAGTGCGCTAGAATTTGAAAATACACAGCCGGAAGAAATCTGCCACTTCCTTACAGAGGCCCTCCTCCAACACACACGAACGCACACATGACCAATGAGGGCACGAGATAAGTTTGTGCCCAGATGGAAGGCTGACAGGCAGGTAGGCCATCCAGTTACTTTAGCCGGGCCGGCTCAGATGATTGGTCGTGCTTTTTACAGCATTACGGCTTCCACAGATGATATTTTGTTATGGATTTATTGTCAAAGCATTTAATCGGGATGTTAAGAGCATTCCATGGAATATAACAAAAAGTGTTTCTGAAGTGAATTACCTACCCCACCTTTAAGATCTGAGTACTGCTTCCACCTCTCTCCATTGTTTACCTGTTGTATTGACATTGTCCCATGCTTGTTCTAAAGTGTTCAGTTTCTCCTTCGTGATCTCCAGTTCTTTGTTCATGGCTGAGATCTGCTCCCGAAAAGACTCATTCTCACCCTGAGAGAAAAACAATACTGCATGTTAAGTCCATGCTAACAGTTAAAGGTCTCCTATTATACTGTTTTTCATCAATATATTACAGGTCTCAGATATAAACAACACATGTCTCTGAAGGGTTTGGCTCCAAACACCAAACAGATCATTGCAGCATTACCCATAATCCCCTCTGTTTCAGCCCTGTTTCCAAAGTGCTGATTCTCTGTCTGTTACTTTAGATGAAAATAAGGAGCCCCTCCCCACGCCCCTCTGAGAGACATTTGGTTACAAAGAACACAATGGTGCTCTAGGAGGAGATTCAGGTGATAAGGGGGGGGGGGGTTACCTTGGTTGCTGATTGGCTAATGGTTACACAAGCCAAACAATCGTCATGACATCATAAAGTGTCCAAAATCTGATCAGCTCATTTTCAGACAGGTTTTTATAGAAATGGATCAAAAAGAGAGAGAATCTTTGTTCCTGAAACTTTCAGAGTCTCTTTCCACAGAGGGGACACATGTTGATGTAGAAGAGACATGAAGAAGAGGGGACACATGTTGATGTAGAAGAGACATGAAGAAGAGGGGACACATGTTGATGTAGAAGAGACATGAAGAAGAGGGGACACATGTTGATGTAGAAGAGACATGAAGAAGAGGGGACACATGTTGATGTAGAAGAGACATGAAGAAGAGGGGACACATGTTGATGTAGAAGAGGGGACACATGTTGATGAAGAAGAGGGGACACATGTTGATGTAGAAGAGGGGACACATGTTGATGTAGAAGAGACATGAAGAAGAGGGGACACATGTTGATGAAGAAGAGACATGGAGAAGTGGCTTTTGCACAATAGGTGACCTTTAACAATAAAAAGGTGCATTTCTGGAGGTGTAGAGAATGTTTGAGTGTTTTATTACCTGCAAATGTTCCAGGTTGCTGGTTCTCTGAATGAGACGGCTGTCTCTCTGCAGCACGTCTCTGTATTTGACCGTTAGCTCCGTGTACTGCTTGTTGGCCTTCTCCAGCTCTGATGAGAGCACACTGTCATCCAAGGCCTTTTGTAACGCTGCTATCTTATAAGCAGCCATTTCCTGAAAATAAAACAGAAGAGCTGTTAAAGATGATTGTACGGCGTTAATAACATAAATAATATGACTTTTAGTTGGGAATTTTAAAGGGAGACAGTATAGGTTATCGCATCAATACATGATCATTACTAATAGATATCCCCATGAAACTTCTGCAGTTGTTTACTTACATTAAAACAAATTATTGTTGTATTACATGTTTTCTGAAATTTGACGTTTGAATATGCAAATAAGGCTTCCTATTTTTATATATTTTCTCATTCGCATTCATTTTCGGGACAGAAATCTGAACATTTGATGAAAGGGTTTCACAGAGGGAATTTGGGATATCTATGTTTTAATACTACATAAATCAGTATACTGTCAACTGCCATAAAAACTCCATGATTTAGGAAGAAAATGTTCAATAAATCAGGCAATGAATGATATATGAACAAGTACTACACACTATTAGCTTCTAAGCGTCTTTGAGATTCTAGAAAAGCGCTATACAAGTATCATGTATTATTATTATTAAAGTGGCTAATCATGAGAACAATGTCACTGTGAGAAAACAGCCTTTAAAGATCTGTAGTCATATATTTTGACATCTTGACCTAATATACTGTATATTAACACGACTCTTTCCTTATTGCTATATGCTGGTTTATTTCTATTTCTATTTTGAGATGTTTCTATTTTAGAATTCTTTATTTCTACTCTTTGAATGTGTTATTATGTGCAATGCATGCCTTGTTTTGTTTTATGCTGCTGCAACAAAAACATTTCCCAAATTGGGATTATAAAGTACATATTATCTTATCCTATCTACTGATTACTTCCATTAAGACAAGATTTGTTCTTAGTTTTCTGAAGACACATGTAAAATATCTAAAAGACACATCTAATGCTAACTTATGTTGAATTTAAAAGATATCCACCGATCAAATGGACAGTGCACTAGAATAAGACACCAACGTTTCAGGTGTTTTCTTTTAACTGGTATGGGAGAAGACACATTATGAAAGGATAATAGCCCTATCGCTCATATTTGACCAGTGCATGGAAAAACAATCTTTCTCCCGTTGTGTCTCGCCAAATACATTATAGTATTTGGCAAACTGGGTGAAATTCTCATATTCTGGTCCATGTTTGCCATAATATCTTCATATATCTTAATACTTTATGTGTTCACACTAGTTTGGAGTCAAAGACAAGACATTACAAATGATTCCTGCTGAAATCTTTGAAAGCTGTTGGACGCCTTTTACTTTTTCTACCCTGGAAATAAGATATTACAAATGGTTTTGCTACATCTGGTCAGAGATGGCAAAAGTACACACATCCTTTCCTCAAGTAGAAGTACAGATACGCGTGTTAAAACTACTCTGGTAAAGTAGAAGTACTGACTAAACTTCTTTACTCAAGTAAAAGTAAAGAAGTTGCTATTTTTATTATATGTAAACAATATTTGTAATCAGATGCAATTTTCTACCTATCATATGTATGCTGATGACACTATTGTATACTCATGTGCTCCTTCTCATGTGCTCCTTTGGCCGTTTCCAATTTAAAATCTGATTGGATCACGCTGCAGCATGCGCTTCTTGATTCCAAACTGCTTTTGAACGGTAAGAAAACCAAAGCAATGCTTTTTGCTCCCAAGTCAGCGTCCTCTTGCCTCTCCATTGACACCCTTGATGGCGTCTCTGTTGAGTTTGTCGATATCTACAAATATCTGAGCTTTTGGTTGGACAGAAATCTAAACTTCAAACACCATATTAAAGTTCTAACTAAGAAATTGAAATTCACTCTTGGCTTCCTTTACAGACTTAAATGTTGTTTTTCAAGTTCTTCCCGTAAAAGATTGGTCTCTGGCGTATTCCTGTCCCAGCTGCACTACGGTGATACAATCTATAGATTTGCCTGTCCCACTGTTTTGACCAAACTTGACCCACTCGACCATGCTGCACTGCGATATATATCAAATGCACCCGATAGGACTCATCATTGCACACTGTATAGCCTAACTGGATGGTCCTCACTTACTATGCGTAGGATGCAGCATTGGTTTTTATTCATGTATGAAGCCATTTTAGGAAAGCTTCCACTCTACATATGTGCCAGATCTGCTCCAGTTTGTGACTCTCACAACCTCAGATCCAGTGCCTGGATACGGGTCCAGGTTCCTGCTGTGCGGACTGAGGCTGGAAAAAGGAGTCTTTTTTATTATGGTCCTTGGTCTTGGAATGACCTTCAATCACGCCTCAAACTGAGGGCACTTGTCCCTATAGCCTGTATTAAATTGAAGGTGTCTGAAGTCCTTACCACCAGCTGCTCTTGCAGTAATAAGTAGTACCTTTCTTACTGTCCTAAATGTGCACAATGTAGTGACTGCTTTTCGTCTTTTTGTTTACTTAGTTGTGTTCTCTGTATTTTATGTTTGTGTTGTTATGTGTAACGTTGCTGCCTTCTTGGCCAGGTCAGCATTGTAAATTAGATTTGATCTCAATGCTTTTTATCTGGTTAAATACTTTTTTCTTTTCTTTTTTAAAGTACCCATAACTCCCAGCTGTTTTAAAGAGTACCTGACCTCCCTTTATATTAATAGAACAATAATGTCATTGTTAGCTAATGAATGTTTCCATGCTGAACAACGGCAACATGACAACGTTTCCATTGGTCCCTCTTCTTTAGAGAAGACCAGGAAATGATGGATACACGGATCGTGTTCAAATCAATAGGCACGCAATGACTCTAAAGAATAATGATCACGCATCAAACACACATTCAGACTAAAGGAACCAGCTGTTTGGAAAATGAGAGAAGTAGAAAGTACAGGTATTTGAGTTCAACATGTAAGAAGTAGAAAGTACAGGTATTTGGGTTCAACATGTAAGAAGTAGAAAGTACAGGTATTTGAGTTCAATATGTAAGAAGTAGAAAGTACAGGTATTTGGGTTCAACATGTAAGAAGTAGAAAGTACAAGTATTTGTGTTCAACATGTAAGAAGTAGAAAGTACAGGTATTTGTGTTCAACATGTAAGAAGTAGAAAGTACAGGTATTTGGGTTCAACATGTAAGAAGTAGAAAGTACAGGTATTTGTGTTCAACATGTAAGAAGTAGAAAGTACAGGTATTTGAGTTCAACATGTAAGAAGTAGAAAGTACAGGTATTTGAGTTCAACATGTAAGAAGTAGAAAGTACAGGTATTTGTGTTCAACATGTAACAAGTAGAAAGTACAGGTATTTGTGTTCAACATGTAAGAAGTAGAAAGTACAGGTACTTGAGTTCAACATGTAAGAAGTAGAAAGTACAGGTATTTGTGTTCAACATGTAAGAAGTAGAAAGTACAGGTATTTGGGTTCAACATGTAAGAAGTAGAAAGTACAGGTATTTGTGTTCAACATGTAAGAAGTAGAAAGTACAGGTATTTGTGTTCAACATGTAAGAAGTAGAAAGTACAGGTATTTGTGTTCAACATGTAAGAAGTAGAAAGTACAGGTATTTGTGTTCAACATGTAAGAAGTAGAAAGTTCAGGTATTTGGGTTCAACATGTAAGAAGTAAAAGTCAAAAGTCGTCAGAAAAATAAGGAGTGGATTAAAGTACCGATACCACAAAAATGTACTTAAGTACAGTAACAAAGTATTTGTACTCTGGTGGGATAAAACGTTTTTTTCTGTACCTTGTATCTCTGCAGGTAGCCCATCCTCTGGGTGACGGAGGCCTGCATGTTGCTGCTGTCGTCCTTCATCTTGCCGTTCTCCTTGCGAAGGTGCTGCTCTTGCTCCAGCAGCGTGGTGTAGCGCCTCGTTAGCTTCTTCTCGTTAACCTTCAGCAGCGTGGACCTTCGCAAAGCTTCGCTCAACTGTCTCCTGATTTCCTCTGGGTCCTTTTGAAGGGTGTCTAGCAGCTCCTGACGGGTGAAATTAAGGGTTTTTTGGGGGGGGGAACACAGCAGTGAAGCAAAGAGGATAATGGATTACAGTTTGACATCAAAGCAGCATTTTATTACTATACTGGAAAAATAAGACATTTCAGTGCTTTTTCCTGCATTTTTGTTCAAGTCAAATGTCTCTCATGTCATGTGACCCAAAGACTGGGAATCAAAGCATCACTACACTGCAAATTCCACTGCTTTATCTATTTGACATTCATTAAACAATTAAATTGACTATTAAAATGTAGCTGTTTTTATTCACTCAAATAAACGCAGCATTGTATCGTTACTCTGACCATAAGACACACCTTTTTTTAAATTAGTTTTTAATATAAATATCTTTATTAAAAATACTGTCTTTCTTTTCAATAGCTTTCAAGTCAACTCTAAATCAATGCAGCATTGTATTACAACACAAACCTCTTTTGGTTGAATGTAAGTGTTTTTCTATTTAATACACATTTCATTATTATTATTATTCGGCTATTTTAGTCTTCTCAATTTCCTCCAAAACATCTGACCGAATGATTCAAAAATCAGTGGGACATTGTATTAATAATAAGTCACACCTATTTTAATTAGATTTTATTGCTATTAATATAAATACTTAAATTAAAATTCAGCACTTTTTGTTGATGAAAGACTAATTTCTTTTCGAAAGCGTAATGTGAAACAATGATTTAAAATCAATGAGGCACAGACACGGTGTTATCATTTAAAAAACCACCGACACGTGTGTAATCTTATCCCAACATGTGCAAATACCAACGGTTGAAAGCTCTATCTTTCTCCTTCTCACACACTCTCTAGGGACTCGTTCATATTTTAGACTACAAGACAGAGTGAGTAGCCCCTCGGGTGTGTTTCACATTTATTAAGTGAGGGGTAGAAGTCGGACTGACATGCAGCAACAGGGATATAAAACATCTAGATAACATCTAGTCCCATACCGCAAGTTCTTCTGATAATTACCCATCTTTGAACATCGGGGTATATGTGTGTTTGCGTGGGTTAATGAGAGGCAAAGCGCTTGGGGAAAGTCTGCTAGAAAAATGCAACCCATCTTAGTCACTTTTCCTCGTCTGGCTTACGTTGAATTCCTGGATTTTAACAGCGTCCACCTGCTTCTGCTCCTCCAGCCTGTTCTTCCTCTCTGCAAAGGTTTCTTTCTCCTTTTGCCACTCCGTCTTTTCACTGATCAAAAACACAAAAGAATATTAGATTTTGCACTTACACAGAGAGTGAGAAAGTGTCCTGTTAACCAACCTGAGGTACTCTTTATAGTGGAGTCCAAACTAACTTAAAGGTCTCCTATCATGCTATTTTTAGGCAAACATGTCTATGAGGTGTTTTGCTCCAAACACCAAACAGATCATTCTAGCCATGCCTCATATCCCTCTATTTCACTTCCTGTTTCAAAAGTGGTGATTTGAGTATAAAGCTTTTTTTTTTTAAAGTAGGGGTCTGAGCTCATGCGGGACCCGGCATCTACTGTCTAAACTAAATACTGCCGTGATGAAACGCCATATCATGGATTATCAAGGATTCTCTCTGAAACAGTTTGGAGCTCAAAGGCTTTCTCTCTTGCCGGTTATACCACAAGGTGAGTTCCTTTTTACTTCCTGCTTCTTCACACACATGCTCTCCAGTACAGGTTAGCTCTGAGTGTTAGCGATGCTAATGTAAACCCCGACCATATTACGTCCAAAACAGTCGGGCATTGTTTCTGATAGCAACGTTTCTGATTGGGCCGTGGGTCCACATTTCAGATATTACGTCATATCGGACGCAAATCTGGATCAGCTCCGTTGTTCCCCGTTTTTAGAGATTTGGGTACGGAGGAAAAGAGAGAGGGTTTTATTTTCTGACGCTGCGTGAGTTCCCCGACACACCGGGGACACATTGATGTATAAAAGACATCAACAAGTGCATATTGCATTTTGCATGATAGGTCCCCTTTAAACAAGAGAGAAAGTTTCCTGTTAACCAACCTGAGGTATTCTTTATAGAGGAGTCCCTGTTGGTGGCTGATGACGGAAAACTTCTCCTTGTATTCCTCCAGCGTTCCTGTGAGTTTCTCCAGGGTTTCCTCCTTGTTTTTGAGCTCCTAATTAATCACATAAATGTTTCATTTATAGAACACACATATTGTTGATTTACAGCTTTCCCCTTCAGAGGTCAGTGGGACTGACCTGAAGGAGTCGAACAGCGTACTCGTTCAGAGGACTAATGACCTCAGTGCTGCCGGGATCCAGGGCCGCGGGGAGGGTCAGGGGTCGGAGGTCAGCCCCCTCACCGCCTGACCTCCTCAACAACTGCACCTCTCCTTCCAGACGGCTCACCTGACAAGCACAGAGCAAGACAATGAAGGTTCAGCAATATATCTAATATGTATATAGGACCCTGTTGGGAAAATACTGACCCTAACCCTAACCCTGCTGAATGTACTCAATATTACACATGATAACAAAGGTATCCCAACTGTAGCTGTGTACATGACAGGATGTATGATTAAGAGCATCAGGACTGTTTGAGGCATATGATAGCTATGTGATTAACATGATGATTCAGCCTCTATGGAGAGAGACATATGACAAGCATGATCATTTTTCTTTTTGTATTTCTTTTAATATAGTATATTTTAATATTGTTTTAATATTGTCTGCTTATCTGTATTATTGTGTTGCATTGTTGGAGAAGCCTGTGACCTAAGATTTTCAACGACATAATTACTCTGTAGCTATGTTAGTTTGACAATAAAGAACCTTGACATGGAGCTAATCTGAAGTAAACATTGAAGACTGCTTTCTATTCCTCCATCTTGTGACTGTGTGACTCCCTCTCTTGGATATCAGCATGTGAAGGACACTGTTCAGGAACTAGTTGATGCTCTGTATGTGATGACTCCTTCCATTCTGGAGAGGATCACAGATACGTGGATCCTGAGATTGAAGCTCAAGCCGGTGACGAGGGATTATTAACATTTTTGAGATTTTGAGAAAAAGTCATAATTCTTAGATTCTTTGAAAAAAAAGTCATAATTTTTGAGAAAAAGTCATAATTTTTTTTATTTTGAGAAAAAAAAGTCAGGATTTTGAGAAAAAGTATTTTTTTTTTAAAAAGTCAGGATTTTTGAGAAAAAGTCAGAATTTTGAAATGTTGAGAAAAAGTAATTTTTTTTTTAAAAAGTCAGGATTTTGAGAAAAAGTCAGAATTTTTTTTATTTTGAGAAAAAAAAGTCAGGATTTTGAGAAAAAGTATTTTTTTTTTTAAAAAGTCAGGATTTTTGAGAAAAAGTCAGAATTTTGAAATGTTGAGAAAAAGTAATTTTTTTTTTAAAAAGTCAGGATTTTGAGAAAAAGTCAGAATTTTTGGATTTTGAGGAAAAAAACTCATATTTTTGAGGGAAAAGTCAGAATTTTGAAATGTTGAGAAAAAGTCATTTTTTTTTGCAAAAGTCAGATTTTTGGACAAAAAGTCAACATTTTTAGAAAAAGTCAGAATTTTCAAAAAAAAGTCAGATTTTTCCGATTTAGAGAGAAACTCAGTATTTTGTAGATGGCAGGATGTATGATTTCCTACAAGAACCGACATTCCTCCATCTTGTGACCGTGTAACTCCCTCTCTTGGATATCAGCATGTGAAGGACACTGTTCAGGAACTAGTTGATGCTCTGTATGTGATGACTACTTCCATTCTGGAGAGGATCACAGATACGTGGATCCTGAGGTTGAAGCTCAAGCCGGGGACAAATTAGATTTTTCTAACAGATCCATATATATATATATATATGTTCAATTGAATTAGTTTCTTATTTTAAATGTACTTAATTGTACATCGTTTTAGTTGTATCTTTAATTGTATTCATCTCTAATCTGTGCTGTCCTGTTTTTCATTCTCACCCTGTTGCTGTCAAACTACTGAAGGGATTAATAAAGATGCATCTTATCTTAACTTCAGTGTGACTACAAATGCCATCAAATTGTTCCTCAGTTGACTTCTGAACAGGATCAATATAAATGCATAAGAATGAGTCTGTTTTCTGTAAAGGAACTAAAGGCATCATAGGAAGATCTTTATCAGCTTTACTCTGGAACCAGGGTCTATCTAACAAAGCTCATTTGAAACAGATACAACAAATAAACAGATTCATAGAGAGCACACCGAAACAAATGGAAACATATAAACAACAAAGTGCTGTAACAGAATGAAAGTGGAGGACTGGGAGATGAGTTATGAGATCTGCCTTTAGAGAAATGATTCAAAACGAAACAAGGCTGTCTTCTTGAAGAACAAATCCAAGAAGCATGTTCCTGTGTGTCCTGAGGGAGCCATCCTTCATCCGGTTGAATGTGAACACAAGCTGAAAAGTTGACACACATGTTTGTTTACATAGGCGGCGCGTGAGGCTCAGGTTTGGGAAGGCTAAATAACTTTTGTTACCTGACGCTGCCCGCCTCCGGCGTCTATAGAAAAGAGATCAACTCAGTGTGCGGAGTTTAAATCTCTCAAGTCATTTTACAGGATAAAGGAAATACAGTTTAAACTGCCCTATGCAGAGAAGACGCCGACGTGTCGCACTTATCATTCATATCACATCATCAATCAGATCATCGATCATATAATATCACAATATATTTCCTTATCTGAGTCAGCTGAGCCGTATCTGGCTGTGCAACACTCACAGTGTCACATACTGTATGCAGAAGTATTATTTTAAGCAACACATTAAGTTGACGAAACACTCAAATGTAATTAAAGTCAGATCCACTCGTGTCTTAGACGGGGCAGTGATATCATAAAACTGTTGTACGCTTTCAAACACTCGGTAGGCCTAGTTATTTTTTAACCAGTTGTTCTGTATTCTCCTTGTAGCAGCTCTGTGGCTTGTATCCTGGATTATATGTTTAAGTCATGGATGTTTAAAGTTCATATTTGTCTAATATTAGTTTACTTTTCATGAATGAAGTATGACGCTGCGCTGTCGGTACACTTGTCCCTGTTTGTGATTGGTCAAATGTTGCTAACCCCGCCCCTTTCCCGTGAACGCGCTCGCAGCTGGAGAGAAACCCCGGCTTGATTTACCGAGTTGATAACCAGCGCCGTAGGACCGCTTAGCGAGATCTCCTTTGTTGTTGTTAGTTAGTTTGCTACTCAAACATATCCAGGGTCTGTTGAACTGGCTTCGTAGCACAGGGCACAGGTGGCTGCATAGCAGCGCTAATGTCAAAGACACAAACATTATATTTTTATTTTACCAGGATGCAGTGACACAAATATTTGGGAAGGCTTAGCCTTCCTTAGCCTACAGCACCCGCCGCCCCTGTTTGTTTATCTCCTTTCTTGCACGAGCAGCACATGTTGAAAAGGAGAGGATCATTTTTGTTGGAGGAAATGTTCCAGTCGTGCTAATTACTTACAGACACATGAAGAATTTCAGGCATCGCCGCAATTCTCCATAAACCTGTCTCACGATGTAAATGTGTCTTGTTAACTACAGTCATATAAATATATGTATTGCGGTGATTGGAAATAACAGTTACGACACACAGCTGTAAATATTGTGAGTTTACCTTAATAAAAAAATGGTTTATTATCCTCCTGACTTTGAACAAACTCTGATGATTAATGTTCGAATGTGAGGCTGGAGAAAACGGACCAAGTGGAAAAAAAGTGGAATATACTGCTTTGTTTTCTGCCAAATGAAGGAATATAGACGCCATTAAAATCAATCCATCCATCTTCTCCCTCTTATCCGTGGTCGGGTTGCGGGGGTAGCAGTTCCAGCAGAGAGCCCTAAACTTTCTTTTCCCTGGCGACATCAACCAGCTCTGACTGGGGGATCCCAAGGCGCTCCCAGACCAGCGAAGAGATATAATCCCTCCACCTGGTCCTAGGTCTACCCCTTGGTCTCTTCCCAGCTGGACGTGCCTGGAACACCTCCCTAGGGAGGCGCCCAGGTGGCATCCTAACTAGGTGCCCGAACCACCTCAACTGGCTCCTTTCGACGCGAAGGAGGAGCGGCTCAACTCCGAGTCCCTCCCTGATGACCGAACTTCTCACCTTATCCCTAAGGGAGACACCAGCCACCCTGCGGAGAAAACCCATCTCAGCCGCTTGTATCCGCAATCTCGTTCTTTCGGTCATGACCCATCCTTCATGACCATAGGTGAGGGTAGGAACGAAAATGGCCCGGTAGACAGAGAGCTTTGCCTTCTGGCTCAGCTCCCTTTTCGTCACAACGGTGCGGTAAAGCGACTGCAGTACCGCTCCCGCTGCTCCGATTCTCCGGCCCATCTCACGCTCCATTGTTCCCTCACTCGAGAACAAGACCCCGAGATACTTGAACTCCTTCACTTGGGGTAAGGACTCATTCCCTACTTGGCGTGGACAGTCCATCGGTTTCCTGCTGAGAACCATGGCCTCAGATTTGGAGGTGCTGATCCTCATCCCAGCCGCTTCTAAAATCAATGTCCCTCTAAAATGTCATCAGTTAATTGTTTTATTCTATTAGACATGTGTGTCGAATTATCATATTAAGGGAAATGTAATCTTGTCAAAAATGTGTTTTCTGAGGTCAGAGTGACCTGGATTAACAAATTCTAAATCCTTCATACAGACGTTTGACCCAAATCTTAAGAAATTCCCACAATTCATGTCCTGAGATTTTGCAGTTACACAATGTGAGGGATGTTAGTTATTACAGAGTTTTATTATTTTATCAATTTGTGGGAAATTGTCCAGGTTAGCGAGTAAATTCCTGAGTTATGGCCAAACACATGTTTTGTAAGGACAAAGACTTTGACTTTAAAGGGCCCATATCATGCTTTTCTGGTTATCCCCCGTCCCCTTGTGTTATGAAGGTTTTTCTGCATGTAAACGGTCTGCAGAGTCAAAAACCCTCAAAGTACACCCTGTAGGGAGTAAAACTCTAACACAGAAAATACCTGTCTGTGCTGCCCCAGAACGCCTCGTTGGAGATGTCTCTTTTTCCATTGTTTTCTTCCTGGGTATGGTGACGTGCCCATACCCAAATGGACCCACCCGTGGAGCTCCTCACACACTCTCTCTGCGGCGAAACTGTGACGTGCTGGGGGGGGGGTGCTAGTGGAGCCTCGCAGATGGGGGTGCTGCAGCCCCCTCAGCACCCCCCCCCCCCCTTCCCGCGTCTATTCGCGATGTCTCACTGTCTCGCAGACCCCACGCAGCAAGCAGGAAGTAAATCCAGCTCACACTGTCCACTCCAGCAGCGAGCCGCGCAACGTCCCGCCAACACGGCACCCAGACCCCACGCAGCATTCTCATCTGTTTGTCATTAATGATGTCATTTCCTGGTTGCTAACAAACGCCATTCTAACACATAATCACTGATGTTCCGCTGTAACGGTGGTGGACTCATCAGATCAGAGTGGGCGAGCTGACCAATCAGAGCACAGTGGGCTCATAGGGAGGGGGGGGGGCAGGAGCTCCAACAAGGCGTGTAGGACAGAGAGTGAATACACATACTACACAGAGATGCTGTGAGAAACCAATGTGAGTTTGGAAATGTGCACGATATAAATCTATTTTAGTAGACCCAAAAAATTGAATTATGTTCAGTATAAATGGCCATGACATGGGACCTTTAAAACATACAATTGGAATCATTTTTATTTATGTAGAGAGGACATTTTTCCCAAATCTGAAGAAACTCCCACAATGTATTTCGTGAGATTTGGCAGTTCACATGAATGGGATGTGTTCAACCCCAAAAATGCTCGAGTCCACAGGACATTTGTGTCAAATTTTAAGGAATTCACCTTAAGGCCCTCCTCAGATATTGCATTTTGCTTCCAAAAGGATAACATTGAAAACTTCAGCCAAGCTGCAGTTTAAGTTTCAGTGAGTTCTCGTATTATGGCCAGAAAACGTGTCTTATGAGGAGACAGAGACCGTGACCACACATTTCTAAATCATTCATCTGGTGGATGACTCAAATCTGAAGCAACTCCAACATTGCTTTGATAGAGATTTTGTGTTCTCAAGGATGGGATGGATGTTAAGTTACGATTACTTTGACCCTTGAACCCCACAATCGAATCAGTTCATACTCGAGTCTACTCAACGTTTGTGCCAAATTTCAAGAAATTCACTCGAGTGGTTACTGGGATATCTTATTTTCCTCCTAAAGCATTAGATAGATAAATTCAAGAGTCACGATTACATTTGGAATCCCTACCGAACAATGGTACGTTAATGTCTAAACAAAATGTCATTGTTTCATCCTATAGCACATTTGTGTGAATTGTCATAATTAACAACCGATTGTTTAAGTTATCGCCAAATACGTGTTTTGTGAGGACAAAGCCACCATGATCAGCAAGCTCTAATCTTCATCCAGTTTACATTTGATCCGAATCTGAAGCAATTCCCACAATGCAATTCCTGAGATGTTGTGTTTGCACGAATGGGATCGATGTAAATTAACAAAGACTTTGATCCCCAGAATCTAATCGGTTTATACTTCAGTCTACTGGAGATTTGTGCCAAATGTTAAGAAATTCCCTCGAGTCTTACCTTGGATATCACATTTCCCCTCTGGAAGGATTAGATAGAGAATTCATGGATCAGGATTAACATTTGAAACCCAGTTGTACGCCTCGTCGGACCAAAATGTCATCACTTAAATGTTTTTTCCGAGAGACATTTGGGGTAAATTGTCCTAGTAAGCAAGTTAATTTGTGATTTATGGCCCAATACGTCTTTTGTCAGGACAGAGTGACCTTTACCAAACAATTCTAACAATTCTTCCAGTAGACGTTTACCCAAATCTTAAGAATTCCCACAATGCATGTCCTGAGACTTTTGCGTTTACACGAATGGGATGGAGGCCAAATCTAATCAGTTCATGCTCGAGTGCACTGGAAGATTGTGCCAAATTCTAAGAAATTCCCTTAACGGGTTCCAGAAGTATTAGATAGAAAAGTTCATGCCTCAGCCAACAAGTCGAGTTACAGTTTACCTTAAGCACCTAACAAAATGTCAGAGTTTTATCCTACAAGACATTTCTGCATACTGTCAGAATGAACAGGCGAATGATTAGGTAATAGCCAAAGCCGTGTTTTCTGAGGACACATCTACCTTGACATTTGAACACAACATTGTTATCAGTTCATTCTTGAGACCAATTGAGCGTTTGTGCCAAATTTGATAGAAATTACCTCGAGGCATTCCTGAGATATCGCGTTCATGAGAACGGCACGGATGGATAATCATACAGAACAAAACAACCAACATGTTGTTTGTCATTATAAGTCAACAGCATCCCATTTTAGCTTGACATATCAAAATATTGTGTACCTTTTCTTTGGCTCCGGCGAGCTGACTGAAATTGCTGGTTGCTTCTTCCCGGGCCAACTTCAACTCCTGCCTCAGTTCTTCATTTCTCCCCAACAGCTGCTGGATTTGGGACTCAGACTGCCCAATCATGTTGCTGCCATCTATAACCTGAGATATGAGGGGCGAGCACAGTCAAAACAAACCAGAGATGGCAAAAGTACACACATCCTTTACTCAAGTAGAAGTACAGATAATCGTGTTCAAAAATACTCTGGTAAAAGTAGAAGTACTGACTAAACTTCTTTACTCAAAAGTAAAGAGGCTTTGAAATGTACTTCAGTAAAAAGTCCCCATAGCTAGCAGCTGTTTTAAAGAGTACTTGACCTCCCTTTATATTAATAGAACAATAATGTCATTGTTAGCTAATGAATGTTTCCATGCTGAACAACGGCAACATGACAACGTTTCCATTGGTCCCTCTTCTTTAGAGAAGACCAGGAAATGATGGATACACGGATCGTGTTCAAATCAATAGGCACGCAATGACTCTAAAGAATAATGATCACGCATCAAACACACATTCAGACTAAAGGAACCAGCTGTTTGGAAAATGAGAGAAGTAGAAAGTACAGGTATTTGTGTTCAACATGTAAGAAGTAGAAAGTACAGGTATTTGAGTTCAACATGTAAGAAGTAGAAAGTACAGGTATTTGAGTTCAACATGTAAGAAGTAGAAAGTACAGGTATTTGAGTTCAACATGTAAGAAGTAGAAAGTACAGGTATTTGTGTTCAACATGTAAGAAGTAGAAAGTACAGGTATTTGAGTTCAATATGTAAGAAGTAGAAAGTACAGGTATTTGTGTTCAACATGTAAGAAGTAGAAAGTACAGGTATTTGAGTTCAACATGTAAGAAGTAGAAAGTACAGGTATTTGAGTTCAACATGTGAGAAGTAGAAAGTACAGGTATTTGGGTTCAACATGTGAGAAGTAGAAAGTACAGGTATTTGGGTTCAACATGTAAGAAGTAGAAAGTACAGGTATTTGTGTTCAACATGTAAGAAGTAGAAAGTACAGGTATTTGTGTTCAACATGTAAGAAGTAGAAAGTACAGGTATTTGTGTTCAACATGTAAGAAGTAGAAAGTACAGGTATTTGGGTTCAACATGTAAGAAGTAGAAAGTACAGGTATTTGTGTTCAACATGTAAGAAGTAGAAAGTACAGGTATTTGTGTTCAACATGTAAGAAGTAGAAAGTACAGGTATTTGTGTTCAACATGTAAGAAGTAGAAAGTACAGGTATTTGAGTTCAACATGTGAGAAGTAGAAAGTACAGGTATTTGTGTTCAACATGTAAGAAGTAGAAAGTACAGGTATTTGTGTTCAACATGTAAGAAGTAGAAAGTACAGGTATTTGTGTTCAACATGTAAGAAGTAGAAAGTACAGGTATTTGTGTTCAACATGTAAGAAGTAGAAAGTACAGGTATTTGTGTTCAACATGTGAGAAGTAGAAAGTACAGGTATTTGGGTTCAACATGTAAGAAGTAGAAAGTACAGGTATTTGTGTTCAACATGTAAGAAGTAGAAAGTACAGGTATTTGTGTTCAACATGTAAGAAGTAGAAAGTACAGGTATTTGAGTTCAACATGTAAGAAGTAGAAAGTACAGGTATTTGAGTTCAACATGTAAGAAGTAGAAAGTACAGGTATTTGTGTTCAACATGTAAGAAGTAGAAAGTACAGGTACTTGAGTTCAACATGTAAGAAGTAGAAAGTACAGGTATTTGGGTTCAACATGTAAGAAGTAGAAAGTACAGGTATTTGTGTTCAACATGTAAGAAGTAGAAAGTACAGGTATTTGAGTTCAACATGTAAGAAGTAGAAAGTACAGGTATTTGTGTTCAAAATGTGAGAAGTAGAAAGTACAGGTATTTGAGTTCAACATGTAAGAAGTAGAAAGTACAGGTATTTGTGTTCAACATGTAAGAAGTAGAAAGTACAGGTATTTGTGTTCAACATGTAAGAAGTAGAAAGTACAGGTATTTGTGTTCAACATGTAAGAAGGAGAAAGTACAGGTATTTGAGTTCAACATGTAAGAAGTAGAAAGTACAGGTATTTGTGTTCAAAATGTAAGAAGTAAAAGTTAAAAGTCGTCAGAAAAATAAGTCGTGGAGTAAAGTACTGATACCAGAAAAATGTACTTAAGTACAGTAACAAAGTATTTGTACTCCACTACTTCCCACCTCTGAAACAAACCCAACAAAAACATAAAAAATGACCTGATCTGTGAAATAGAAAAGATTATTTGAAATGTTGCCTATCTTTCAGTGAAACGGGTCAACCAATAATCTCTTTATTGAACGTCTGCCATCACTTAAACACGCAATTCCTTATTTTTCTAAATGGACATTGCTAACAGTAAGGAAACCATTAACTCTACTGAATATTGTGTTTATTTCATATGATCCTTGCAGCTGGTACTTCCTGTTTCTATCTCTTTGGGCTGCACAATTGTTGGAAATCACAATATGAACAGGAGTGACGTTTAAAGTGCAATATTTGGTAAAAGCCAAATATGTCAATAATATCTAAATTGAGTATTGTGGTTCTGCAGAGAAATCCAGTCAAACCGTTTTTGACACACTAAATTAAAAATCTTTGTTGAGGATAGATTCTCCCGAAATCACATCAGGATCAATTTAATAAAATTCTCTGTAATATCTCAAGTCATTTCACAATTGCAGCTCTACTTCCTCTTCTGCTCATTATGTCTGATGCTGAGCCCCGTAGTATAACAACAAGCCAAACAACAATTATCCTCCTCTCTCAAATTTGACTTACTTTAAGTCTTGTATATGCCGGATGATTGCAGAGCTCAATCCCTGGAAAGTGGGACAACCCTCAACTTTTGTGTTTGTTTGCTAAGTTGCTATGTGACAAGCCATCTGCTTCATCAACTGACAAAAACACTGACATATTGCGCAGTTTAGCAGATCTGTGAAAACACAGCTGGGACTGTGAAATATTTCAGGAAACTACTCACAGACAATCATGTGATCACCGTTTGCAGTGGTTTAAAACCTAACTTTGTAATTTAGAAGCATTTTGACTGGATCGGTTATGTTTTTGTAATGACACGGCTAAAGAAACGTGATCTACATTCACACAAAAAGTAACACTGCTGCTATTATCTCGCACTGCAACTGCGACATCTTCCGACTAGCACCACTTATTTTCATCTCATTGCAATGGCACCATTCAGTTGTTTTCTAAATAGTGTTGTTTTGACCCCATTTTGAAAAGATGTGTCGACAAAATAAGCCTTTTGTTTTTAGTCGGCTTCAAATGGGTAGGTTCAGGTTATTTATTTGTACCCGTAGGTAGATTTTGTTTGCAGAGAAAAAGACAAGGGATCCATCCTGACTCTAAAAACAAACACAAACAACAGACACATCTCTAATAAAAGGACTAGTAAAAAGTACACCCTGCTCAACCAAATCTCAAAATGGGAAAACACTAGAACAAACATGGACATTCAAAATTCATAATTAAATAAATCCAAATAGGCACCTGTGTGACGCTCCTATGATGTGTTAATTTGTGCAATAGCTGCTGATAAAGCTGTTTTTATACCGCTTCGTTCGACTCTTTGGGAAAACATTTTTCTTTTATCTTAAGAAAGGAGACGTACATTCCCTGCTTAAGATGAACTCTGTGGCTCTGTTCCACAACATTATAATAAAAACAGAAAATACAGCAAAATCAAGACTAAGAATTCAATACATTATTAATTTGTCTATGTTTTTTTTGTAACCTCTATGATTAACGTTCTATTTGCCACTTCTGTTTTAACCCTCCTATTGTCTTTGTTTCCCCCCCCCTACTTTGAGGTCGAATTTGACCGGTCCTGTTTTAACTGCTATTACATTAACATAAAAACCATTAATCATCACCACATTTCATTTAACACCCTTTCAAACTGTACATATTGTATCAGACTACTGGCATACATGAAACACTGCAGTAAATATACAAAGAATAGACACTGAACATGTGTGTGTGTGCGTGGTGTGATCCATGTGGGGGGATGGGCACATAAGAGCGGGACATGTGTCAAATTGCTCTGTGTGTGTGTGTGTGTGCGTGTGTGTGTGTGTGTGTGTGTGTGTGTGTGTGTGTGTGTGTGTGTGTGTGTGTGTGTGTGTGTGTGTGTGTGCCAGGTGTGATTCACATGAGGGGATTGGGCATATAAGGGGGGGAACACATCTAGAGTATGTGTGTGTGTGTGTGTGTGTGTGTGTGTGTGTGTGTGTGTGTGTGTGTGTGTGTGTGTGTGTGTTTTATCTGATCCGGATGGTTACTAATTCCTTTTCTTTATGGCGGGAACACCATGGTGTTACAAAGTTGACTAAATCATCCAAAATGCAATTGTATATGTTTAAATGTCTACTGTGAAGGATATCATAGAGCCTTAATGCAATCGAATGTAAAACAAAAAAGTTATGATTGATGAAAGTAGTAAATCGGTCAGATTTGACCCGAAGACAACAGGAGGTTTAAGAGGGACGCTCCTGCAAAGAAATTCTTGATCTCACTTCCAGATCTCCTGGTTAGACAAACCTATATTCTTAATGTAGTTATGAAGATAGTAGGAACAAAACCACGAGGATTAAGCTAGTCATGGCAAGATATATGTCTTTGACTTTAGATTAAGGTTTGTTTATTTATTTGGTTTGTTATTTTACCTTTTCTTGATTACCTCTTTCATGTATTTGTTTGTTTATTTATTTGTTGTTTTTATGTTTTGTTAATTATAAAATAAATAAATATATATATGTTAATCATTTCGTTTTTGGGAGAAGGGGTGGGATTAAATACGTGTAAACTACTTCCCACCCCTTTTCAGATGTGTAATTAAGTAGATCATTTTTTATATATAATTTTTAAGTCAGTAAGATTTTTGTTTATCAATTTCACACTGCTTAAAGGTAGTGTGGAGAAACCAGCTCGAGTGCGCTAGAATTTGTACACAACCGGAAAAAATCTGCCCCTTCCTTCAGACTTCCTCACAGAGCCCCTCCTCCAACACACGAACGCGCACATGACCAATGAGGGCACGAGATAAGTTTGTGCCCAGATGGAAGGCTGACAGGCAGGTAGGCCATCCAGTTACTTTAGCCGGCTCAGATGATTGGTCGAGCTTTTCACAGCGCCACAGCTTCCACAGATGACATTTTGTAAGCATTTAATGTATTCATTGCTATCGGGATGTTAAGAGCATTCCATGGAATATAACAAGTGTTTCTGAAGTGAATTACCTACCCTACCTTTAAGTTTATATAGTATAATAATTCTCATGTTTCATTTAATTATTATTATTGTTTTACACATTCAAAACAAATCAAATCAAAAATAATCAAACAGATGGTAGACGCTCACCTTGGCTAACCTCTCCAGACGGGAGATGTCGATGGCAGCTTCAGATGGAGCCGTCTCTCGGCTATTCCTCATTGCTCTGAGGACGTCTCTCAGCGCAGCCTCCAGGTCTCCTTTCTCTTTTGACAGCTCATCCACTATGGGTTTAAACACTGCTTTGAGTTGTTATGCTCCCCACTAATGGAACACACTTCCAGAAAACCTGAAGTCTTCACCAACGCTGAGTTCTTTCAAGTCGAGGCAAAAAAAAAAATCTTTTTTCAGCTGCTTACCCAGAAGTCTTTTAACTTGTTTAAGCACCTACTGTATTTACAATGTTGTTTTTAAACTATCTCTTTTATGCATGTTTTTTATGAATCTGTTATTCCATTGTGTTTATTTATTGTGTTCCCTTCTGTTGTCTTCTTATTAAGTGTTAATGATGAGGTAAAGCACTTTGAATTGTCTGAAAATGTGCTCTATAAATAAACGTACCTTACAGAACCATATCTGTGACACTGATGCATTTCATTACACTAAAAAGTATCGTGTTGTGAAAAATTGCTTAATTATCCCTGCAGGACATTATTCTCTTCTACTAAGGGTTGTCAGATAACTTATCGAATCGTTAATGTGTACTCACGCTTCATGTAGAACTGGGTCTTCTGGAGTTTGAGCTCTCTCTCCTTATTGCTCAGTTCCTCATTCTGCAAAGAAGATGTTATCAAAAGTTAACAAAGAAAACCTTAAAACCTTTATAGCTGCAGGTGCAACATGTATTGTGTCAAATGTATTTATGTTGAATTCTCAAATCACTTTGGACTGATAGAGAGGCGAAGTCCCACACATCTACTTCCCACTCATGGGACCTTATTTCGGAAAAAGTATGTATTGAAGTCAATGGAGAGAGAAAGATTATCTTTCGATCCCGTTTGAATTGTGCCATGAATTACACATATGATGTTTGTCAATCTTAAAAAATTATTTCCACGTCAAAAAAGTCACAGTTTGTCGTAAAACTGTTGAAATATAAGACTATGAAAAATACACAACTAGAAAGACTACAAATCCCAGAATCCCGGTCCCGCATGCTGGCTCTTACGGAACCGACTAACTCCCCTTGTGTGTATGTACAGCTCTCAACACGCCCAGACCTGGAGTGATTTTCACCTCGTTTGATACTTTCCGTCTCATTCTGAAAGGAAGAAGTGAAATGTTTCAACGTGACGGCCGTCTTGGTGTGTGGAGCGAGACGGGAGATGTAGTTCATTGAGCGGTTTTACACAAAAAAATGTGTTCCTTCACATTTTTACGACACATTTTAATTTTTTTGACTTGCAAAATGATCTTTTAAATTGACAAACATCATATGTGTAATTCGTGGCACAATTCAAACGGGATCGAAAGATAATCTCTCTCCATTGACTTTTTCCGAAATAAGGTCCCATGGAGGTCCACCGGAAAGGGAGGGACTTCGCCTCTCTATATTCAAATGTTTGAAATATATAGTTCAAATTTAGGGTCTCAATACATCGGTATGGATGAAAATGGTAATATAAAAAAATGAATTACTGATATTATGTTAAAAATACTACTATGATAATATTGTGTTGGCCTTGTCGATGTTTTGTTCATCAATTTCTTATTTTCTATATATATTGCGATCGTGCAATCTTTTTATTGTAAATTATTTCGGATACAATAATGGTGAATCTGATATTGTACACATTCTTCCAAACTTCATGGATTACATGTCTTTTCCATTCTGCTTCATTTCATTTTTCTTTACCCAAACAGTACTCAACACAATATGCTGTAAGCTGTAAGTAAATAACCATGTAATCATTTAATGGCATCCTTCTGACATTCTGGACACAGAGCAGACCTCCCTGGATGACTGATGGTCAGATCAAATGAAAAGCTAAACACAAACAGTTGGGTTGGATAACATGACAAACGATGGTTTTGTGGAAAGCCAATAGCTCGTCACAATGAATTAACCTTTCATGAGGAAAGTGCTTCTCTTTAAAGCACATGGGACTTGACTGAAGTTGACATGCGATAAATGGCGTGATTAGTTCCAGGCTTACTTTGCGTCTGATCTCTTCATCTGTGTAAGTGCTGATGTGTTTGAGAGGCAGCTGTTCACTTCTGCTGGACCGAGGGTCCTCCTCCTGCCAAAGGCTGGACTGAGGGATGCCTGTAGACAGAAAGTATGGTTACTAACACTTTAGAAACCTTGCAATGTGCGTATAGAATAATGTTCTATGTGTTTATCAGTTATAAGAAGGGAACAAGTAGATACTGCTTTATTTTAACTATATTTGTTCTTATTTATTTGTATGTTACTATAGTGTTCTTAAAATAGTTCTCTATCTGTGTCATTTCATTTTGTTTTACTTTTATGTATGCACCACGACACCAAGTCAATTCCCTCGTACGTGTCGACCTACCTGGTGATAAACCTGATTCTGATATGTGGCTACCTCTTTCTAAGTATCCATCCTGTTCAAAATATACAATAATGTAATATTTTAAATGCGCCACTCATACAATTATAGGTTGATATCTCAAACCATGTGTAAATAAAGCCAAATCATGAGGAGAAACCCTCAAATAAGTTCAAAGAGAATGCTTTTCTGTACATTTTGTAAAGAAATGTTTCTGCCGGAGAGAGGAAAGTTCCTCCTGAAGCATGCTGCTGCTGCTGTGTTTAAACCCTACACCTTAAAGGAGGAGCCTCATTCAGATGTGAGTGTAACTAGGGCCCAATCCCAAACCACTCCCTCGACCCTACCCCTCCGTGACGGAGTGAACTCCGTCTGTAGCCACACTCGCAGCTCAACGAGGCTCCTCCTGTCAGATGGAGGGAGTAAATACAGCGGCAGGCTTTGGGACGGCCTTCCCTCTCTCCGGCAGAAACAGGAAATGCTGTAACTGTATGTAACAACGGTTTCAAATCAGCATCTCTTAGACAAAAAGTTTATATTAATAACTCAAATAAAACTCCAAACATCTTTCATTGTGTTTCAAAG
The DNA here is from genome assembly GCF_902827175.1 of Gymnodraco acuticeps. Lineage (NCBI taxonomy): Eukaryota > Metazoa > Chordata > Actinopteri > Perciformes > Bathydraconidae > Gymnodraco > Gymnodraco acuticeps. The sequence continues at coordinate 306,402 of NW_022990097.1, read as the reverse complement.
CTCTTTTAGTTTTAAACCTGATGTTTATAAGCTTCTTAGTTTTTGCAAAGGTCTGTAAATATACACAACTTTATAATAAAATGCACACATTTACCTTTTAAGACCTTTTTTAAGACCCTTTCCATACATTTGAAGACCTCATCGCCACTTGGAGTTTTAACCGGTTACCTTGGCGACACACTTTACCTCACATTGACTATATACAGTATTGATTGTCCTTCCTCCTTATCTTCCAACCATTTGGACGCAGACTTGCATTTCCCCATAACGATGTTGTTTAACAACCGGCGTAAACGGACCTTCACGCTATCAAGCAGTGAGCGTGCGATGTCCTGTTCAGATGACGTCAAACCCAACGGGATGCCATCAATAAACTACAGAATCACACTACACACCTACGCCATGATTACATTCAGGCAGACTGTAGAACACAACCTCTTTGGACCATTTATATACTTATTGGAAACAAGCTACAAAATGTAATACCTTGGAAAAAGCCGTTTAATACTTTTTAATAGCCTTAATTTTCACTAAATTGATTTTAACTTTTAATACTTGTTAAGACCCCGCGGACCCCCTGACCTTGCTGCATACATTGGCTTTTTAAAAATTCCACGATTTCTGCATCACCTCTTTCCTTCACAATGCGCCGTATTTCTTTCTTCAGCTCAAGTCTTTCTTCTTCCAGCCGTTCGATCTGTGAAATGAAGGAATGAGCTGATCAGAGAACATTGTGGTAATAAAGAAGTTATTGTAACATTTGTAATCCTCTCTCTACCTCTTTGGTGAGGACTTGATTTTCTGCTTTGTACTGTCGCTGTCTTAGATCTTTGGCTCGCCTGAACACAGTCAGATCTACTTCCTGTTTTGGCTCCAGACCTTGGGAGTTAAGAAAAAACATGAAAGAAACAAATGAATGTTTCCATGTTGTTCCGTTTCTTAGTAGACGAAGAGATGGGAAAAGATAGTTTTTGTTTTTTTTAAGAACTGACCCAGTTTTTCTCGGAAATCCTCGTTTTCGTCCATGAGGTCATTGATTCTCATCTCAAGCTGGTTGATCTCTTTGGTCATGGCCTCAGCCTCAAGGTCTCTCACTCTAATTTGAGTTTTACACCCTTTGATCTCTACAATGGCTGCTTCCAGTCCGTAAATACCCTGTAAGACAAAAACAGAGCTGTGATGAATACTCCATCAAAAAGCGTCTCGTGGACGTTTTCTTTCCTGTCCGCTTTTTTTGTGGCAATTATGACGCGATTAGACGCGGTGGGAAACAAACACTTAGCTTGTAGACCCAAAAAGCATGTTGATCACACCATAGTCACAAAGTCATTTCAATGTCCAAAAAAAGAACCTTCACTTGTCGGAATTTGAGTTTTGAGTCATTCGATTTGGTTTTTAAATTGGTCGAGGTAAAAAAAACAAGAAAGAGTTTTTCTTTGAAGACTTACAGACTCATACTGACTCAATCGGTTTGAGGCCTCAATGAGTGCTTTGTCTTTTTCCTCAGCGTGAGCTTCTGCAAGCGTTACAGCCCGCTCTGCTTCCGCTGCTCTGGTGTCTGCAGCCTCCAGCTTGGACATCAGCTCCTCCATCTTTCTCTGCGTTATGGCCGATGGCAGGCCTTGAAAATAAAAAAACCGACGACTTTATTCGACTACAGACAAAAGTGACACTGATGATTGCAGGGTATGATAATTTACTAGTCATAACAAGCACATTAATTTAAATACTCAAGTTCACCTGTATTTATCATCCCTTTAATATGTTTAAAAGACAGCAGCAACGACTCATAAACTATACTGGATACTTAATTTAGCAAAAGGCTAACAATGAACAGACAAATGAGAAGAGTGATGACTAGATTCGGGACGGGTGGCGCAGTGGTCTGTGCATCCGATCATCAGATCAAGGGGGGTGCTGGGGAACTCCAGTTCGAAACCCGCTCCTGCCGCCACTGCGTCAGGCCGTTGTGTCCTTGGGCGAGACACTTCACCCGGATTTGCTCCTGTGGGTAATGTCCACAGTACATGTATGATACTAATGTGTACTTGTAAAAGCGCCTCGATGACATTGAGGCGTGAAGATGGACGGTGTGGCGCAGTGCGCTGTGCAATGATCAATGATCGCCGCTGCTGCGTCTGTAAAGCCGTTGTGTCCTTGGGCAAGACACTTCACCTGAACTTGCTCCTGTGGGTATTGTCCACAGTACATGACCATTGCATGTATGATATGTGTAATGTGAATTTGTAAAGCGCTTTGAGCATCTGGAAAAGCGCTATAATAAATGTAAGGTATTATTATTAGATTGGCTGCACTGACTCCTGAGGGAAATGACTTGGCTAAGAGGCTGCGTGGAGGTCAGAGCCATTATTCACAGGGGGCTTGTACACTATCATCAACTGTATAACCAACAGGGAAGACCACCTCCCACAAAAAGCCTGTAACATCTGTGAAATAACACTGTCTGTAAATGATGAGGTGCCGTACAGGCCATAATTCATACTGGTCCTCCCACACACATACATTCTCCTTTCACCTACAAAACATTTTCACTCTCATATTCATATATTTACACTCACACATTTTGCTCTCATATTATCATATAGCTGCATTTGCTGCTGTAATGCCAGAAATGTCCCCATTTAAAGGTTTTCCTATTCTGATTCTGAATTGTTTTTATAAAAAGATGTTTGCAGCTTTAAATAGCCCCTTGAGGAAGCAGGGACCACAAGAAGTACATAGTAACATCACGTTGTAACACTCGTGCTACTATTGGCTAACGCTCCAAGACAATCAGAGCAGACTGGGCTCTGGTTTCAGACAGAGGGTGAAAAGACAGGCAGTATGCTAAAAATAAAGAGCTTTTTGAACATCAAAGCATGGAGACATGTCACAGTAGAGACACTACATACTGATTTGAACCTGAAATGAGAGTAAAAGGGCCCCTTTAAGTTGGGAAGTGCTTTGTTAGGAGTCTTACGGCCCGTCCACACTACAGCTTCGACAGCTTCAAAAACGGTTTCCAACGCGTCTGCCCATTCACTTTGAATGGGGTGACGTCACTTTTCACCAAACTGCATTGTGGGAAGCAGAGCGGAGCTTTCCTGGCGTTTCAGGCTGCAAAAGTTGAGCAATGTTCAACTTTTGAAGCTTCTGAAGCTTTCGGTGGAAGCGTCAGCCAATCAAATCATATGCCAGTACAAGCTCTAGCCAATCAAACCGCTGCTTGTGTGTCAGGGGCGGGAGATTCATGTGATTGGTTGTTGGTCGAGCTTCAGACACGCCCAGCTCCAAGCTTTTTTTGAAGCTGTAGTGTGGACGGGCCGTTAAGCAGGGATCTACCCACCTCTGTCTTTCTTTGTGGACGTCTTTAGCTCCTCGATGAGCAGGGTGTGCTTCTCCATCTCTCCTGTGTACTGCTCCACCTGCTCGCCCAGTATCTTGATTTGATTATCCCTCTCTTGGACGGCCTTTAAGAAATTCCCGAATAATTTAAATTGATGAGAATGTACAGTATGTGCAAGACAGACCGCAGCTGTACAATTATCTGCACTTTCATTTTTGAAGGAACAGTTATGAAATGAAAGAAGGAGGGAGGGAGGCTGAGGTTAAGAGGCTCAGGACAGAGGAAACTTACAGTGCAGAGCTCATATATGACCTGGCCCACAGCCCAGAGACACGGAGGGAGGACAGGTTGATAAAGCATGCCAAGGCGAAGAGAGAAAGCACGGAATAGCAAGAAATGACAAATAGATGGAAGAACATGAAGTGACAGTCCACTCAGGATTGCCCTGCTTCTAAGGACACAGATTAAGGAATGCAATGACTTTCCACACTGTAATAAGGTTTTAAAAGCAGGGTCTTGAAAAACAGAGAAACCTAATTTCAAAGCTACTTAGACATATTTGCCAAGACATACTATTTGAAACTGCTTTACTGGGAAGAAAATACATTGTTATGCATTAGGGTGCTATAACTTTGATATAGTAATAAAACAATTACTGTATGATGTTGTAAAACTGTTAGTAGAACTATATTTAAGTGAGTAAAAATGCATGGTTTGCAGTTAATCCTATCTTCCCCATCAATAACACGTTTCCATGGTACATAAATGATGACGAGGGACAGACCTGCTGCAAGGCGATGATGTTGCTTTTGTCCAAGTCCATCTGGGCGGAGCGCAGCTTTTCCCTCAGATCGCGAATCATCTGCTGGTAAACGAGAACTTCATCGTCCTTCGCAGAAAGCACTCTCTGTGTGAGAGAAACATATCAAGTTCGGCTAATAGAAGGCCCATAATGACTGAGGAAGAATACAATATATACACTTTATGTATTTGTATTGAATTCAATACTTTTATATGTTTAGGTATGGATGTATACTTATTTTATGATGTAAAAATGTGCCTCTTTATTTTATGGTAGGGTCGGTAAGAACGGAGAAACCAGTCGAGTGCGCTAGAATCTGAAAGTACGCAGCCGAAAAAAATCTGCCCCTTCCTTCAGACTTCCTCACAGAGCCCCTCCTCCAACACACGAACGCGCACATGACCAATGAGGGCACGAGATAAGTTTGTGCCCAGATGGAAGGCTGACAGGCAGGTAGGCCATCCAGTTACTTTAGCCGGCTCAGATGATTGGTCGTGCTTTTTACAGCGCCACGGCTTCCACAGATGAATTTATTGTCAAAGCATTTAATGTATTCATTGCTATCGGGATGTTAAGAGCATTCCATGGAATATAACAACAAGTGTTTCTGAAGTGAATTACCTACCCCACCTTTAATTTGCAATGTATTTTTATGTGTATTTGTACTTGTGATGTTTCAGTGTTTCTTTCTGTTAACTGTCAAGTGGGAACTAAGTATTGTTTTCTCTTATTATCCTACGATACTGTGTGAATAAGAAAATATGAAGGACAGACCATCTATTTCCATTTATTTATTTATTTTTTAGAAAGGGGCAGGTAATATAAGATTCATTTATTGTCCCTGCTCCTGTCCGTTCAATGGTGTGTTAATAGAGACATGTTTTGTAAACAATTATTATGCATTAAAGGTGGGGTAGGTAATTCACTTCAGAATCACTTTTTGTTATATTCCATGGAATGCTCTTAACATCCCGACATAAGGATTTCTGATTCTAACTCAATAATGTCAGTAAAGAAGCAAAATAAAGTGCATATTTACAAGATTTTGAGTTGCAGGGACTAACTAGTGACCATCTTGTGATGGGATCACCCAAGTCGGGTGTTAAGTGGGGGATCAACAGTAAGAAAACATTGACACAGATTAATCATTCAAGATGTGTGGGCTTTACTTTCCACCATATCATAAATTGAGGAGCTAATGGCCCGTTCCCAGAGGATCACATTATCCAAGTACTTGGTGGAAGAATTCCAAATACCTAAAGGCAGACGCATTTAAACTGTTTCCCAATATATCCTCCTGAGACCCACCCATTCATTTGGTTTTGGTCCATAACTATGAGGTTATACATGCCACAGCATTAAGTCCAATTGTACTCCACAGAGGACATCCTGGGCTTTTCAAAAATATGACATATGTGGGGGTGTGGCTTTGAAAAAGATAATTTCATTGTATTTCAACATGGCGTCCATCAACACAAGCACTATTTATAGAAAGAGAAATGGTAAGTTTGTAATTACCAGTGTTGTGAGTTCAATATTTTTAATTAATTATAGTAAGGGAACCTCTTAGGAGTTAGCGTAATGAGTTTTCAGAGCAGTGTAATACTTATTTGACCTAAAACTAAATGCTTTTATGACTGTCCTCTGAGGAGGACATGGGGATTTGCTAACTTTTTATTTCCCCATTTTACACAACACAAATGGAGTCCACTATGGGCCAAAACTAACACGTAGGTTTCTGTAGGGTTCATGGCAGACGGATGCAGTGGGAAAACATACATCAAGTGCATCAAGTGTCAGATGTATCTCTGCATTTCAAAAAAGGATGGAGTACCACAAATGAGGGCTCAATATTTGTTGCATTGAGTTGTTGTGCTCTAATGTTGTCGAAATGTACGAAATGTGTTTCCTCTACAAAGGACACACAATAAAACAAAAATAAAAATATATTTTTTGTTTTTGTTAGTCATTATGTTAATACCAGCCTAAAGACTTGTGTGATCAAAAAAAAAAAGGAATTCTTTCTGGGTCTCAGGAGATGTACACCATCATACTGGATAACGTTTCATAGCTGTAGATATTTCATTAAAACCCACCTTCCACTCCTCCACTTTAGCATTGACTGCTACCATGATTGGGTCGTCCTCTTCATTCATGTTATGGATCTTATCAGTTAGCTCTCTGACCTGCACGTCGAACACACAACTCATAATAAATACCTTGCAGTCAAAAAGATAAATGGTGTAGGTTAACATGTCAGCATTAATATATATTTCACAAACCACACAGAGCTGCAGTTAATACATTTATTAAAAAAAAGACAGTGTCAGACTGTATTGCATCCCTACAAAGCTCCTTCTGGCATTTACAAGATTCCAGCGTGCCAGATAACCATCTCGATTTCCATGTAATCAGCGCACCTGTACATGAGTCTTCAATTTGTGCGAGGCATGCTCATGGTTTATTACACTAAAGCCCATTTGTCTAAGATCTGTGATGGGGTACGAACAGCCGGTGATAGATGTAAGCAATTTCCAGCAAACCTCATCCACATGTTCCAGCCCTGCCCATCCCTACACATCTATTAGGCAGAGCTTTTTAAAACTATATTGGAATGAATTGGGGCCTAAGTAGAACCAAATACTCTTATTGAATGATCACCTTTTTACCTTCCCTCCCTACACCCAGTAGAGACATTATAGTTTATAAAACCCTACTGGCTAGAAGGTTATGTAATTACTATTATAAATGTGAAGCTACTGTGTTTTCATCTCATACTCGCTGGGGCTGCACGATTTGGGGAAATAATCTAATTGCGATTTTTCTGACAGATATTGCGATTCGATTTGCGATATTTGTTTTTAAGCGACCCAACGGAAGTGTATTGTAAAATGTGGCCATAACTCCGGCTAGGAAGGTCGTATCAACGTGCTCCCGTCTCTAGCACCCCGCAGCCCGAGCTACGAGTGAAAGAACTAAACTTACATGAAACTTCCGTTGGGTTGCTTTAAAGTCAAGCTTCAGTTTAAGATTCTCCCTGTAATAGAAACATGTGATGGAGCATTACTAACCTGACTCAGATGGTTCACCAAACCATCTAAAGCTCCATTGGAAGCCATTTGGAAAGGGCAGGCACTTTCAAAAACACTTGGCAGGTGATTGGATCAATCTGTCTATCACCTTCTATCATGGGCCACTTCTGATTGGTTAACAATGGCTGGTACATGTGGAGCACAGCACTTCTGATTGGTTAACAATGGCTGGTACATGTGGAGCACAGCACTTCTGATTGGTTAACAATGGCTGGTACATGTGGAGCACAGCACTTCTGATTGGTGTGGATGACTGACACACAAGAAGAAAAAAATCGCAGGCTTGTGATTTGATAATTGCATCATTTCAAATCGCGATTTCGATTTAAAATCCGATTAATCGTTCAGCCCTACACTGGATAGGAGGTTTTCCTTTACCTTTAGTCTGTTATATAGGTTTTTGTGCATGTAAATGTTGTGCAAAGACTAAAATCCCTGTGTTCCCTCGTGCGGGAGTTTCCAGGCTTTCCCTGAGTAGCTCCTCAAATGCATTTTAGGAGACACATGGGGCCCATTTTTTAAATGTGTTAAGGGGATACATTTCCCTATTATTCCTAAAGTGTTGCTCTTTGGTGATGTACCAACTTGAAATGTGTTGTTTTTCTTCTGAGTGTGAATGAATTTGTTCTGGTGTTGGCAATACTTCACTTCTTAGTATTTACAGTCTTTTAAAGTTAAAGGGGACCTATCATGCCAAATGCACTTTGTGATGTCTTTTATACATAAAGATGTGTCCCCGGTGTGTCGGGGAACTCACGCAGCGTCAGAAAATAAAACCCTCTCTCTTTTCCTCCGTACCCAAATCTCTAAAAACGGGCTACAACGGAGCTGATCCAGATTTGCGTCCGATATGACGTAATATCTGAAATGTGGACCCACGGCCCAATCAGAAACATTGCTATCAGAAACAATGCCCGACTGTTTTGGACGTAATATGGTCGGTGTTTACATTAGCATGGCTAACACTCAGAGCTAACCTGTACTGGAGAGCATGTGTGTGAAGAAGCAGGAAGTAAAAAGGAACTCACCTTGTGGTATAACCGGCAAGAGAGAAAGCCTTTGAGCTCCAAACTGTTTCAGAGAGAATCCTTGATAATCCATGATATGGCGTTTCATCACGGCAGCATTTAGTTTAGACAGTAGCTGCCGGGTCCCGCATGAGCTCAGACCCCTCCTCTTTATTTATTTTTTTTAAGTTTTATACCCCAAATCCACATGTTTTAAACAGGAAGTGAAATAGAGGGATATGAGGCATGGCTATAATTTTGAGCAAAACACTTCATAGTCATGTTTTTTATATATTTGTATATATCTGAGACCCATGCTATTGCCTAAAAATAGCGCTATTGATCATCGCTGGACAGTTTGAACAGAGTTTATGAGCCGAGCTTGACACTAAAATCTCCTTGGCTGTGATTGGTTGTTTTCCATGGAGTGAGCTGGAATCTTGTAAAGGCCATAAACAGCATTTAGAGAAGGCAGAGGAAGCTTTTGTTTCACAGATTACCAGCCTCATGTACTACTGTGAGGCTAAAGTCAAAGTGTTAGCTTGAAAGTCGACACCTGCAGCTTTAGAAAACAATGTGCAGTCAATTGAATTGGTTCTCTACCTGCAGCTTTGAATGATCCCTGTCTTTCCTGAGCTGGTCCATGATGGAGTCGGTCTGCTGCACAACGATCTTCATCTTGTTGTACTCGTCCGTCATCTTCTCCATCTCCCTCACCGACTCCTCCAGACTTTTCTGCATCTGCTCGTTCTGCGTCTTCAGGTGTGCGTTGTCATCTTCCGCTCGCTAATGGAAATCAAATAATTGAATTAACTTAATTTGTGGAAAAACACATGTAGAGCCAAATAAATAATTGGCAGGAAAGGTACATTCATAATTGAAAACGACCCTTATGTTGCTGGTTTGCAGCAGTTTAGACACATTTTCATCATGAAGGATAATTCCAAAGACTAAAGCATAGTACTATTGCCAGACTTTCAAAGATGATGGTCTGTTTACATAACCCCCAGATGGTTTAATAGATTTTAAGGTACCTGAAGGTCTTCCAGGCACTGGTAGAGCTGCCGGTTGGCCAGGTTGAGTTTCCTCTGCGTCTCTGCGCTCTCGTCTCTGGACGGCGACGGCTGTTTCTGCTCCAACTCCCCGCGGTAGAAGTCAACGTCCTGCAGGAGCTGCTCATTCTGTTGTGATGCAGATAGGACTAACATTAGAACGGAGGAAGAACTGGATCCGATGCCTTTATTGCATACATATTTTTATATATATGTGTTTTTGTATTCGGGATTGTGGGAAAGGGTATTTGGATCTCTCCGTCTGTACACACAAACTGAAAGCTTGACAATGAAGTTAACTTTGACTTTGATACAATTAACTAGAGACACAGGGTATATGCAGGAATCCTGAAGTCAAATGTAAGACCTTTTTTAAGACCCTTCCCCTACATTTTAAGACCTCATCACCACTTCGAGTTCTAACCGGTTACCTTGGCGACACACTTCACCTCACATTGACTATATGCAGTATTGATTGTCCTTCCTCCTTATCTTCCAACCATTTGGACGCAAACTTGCATTTCCCCATAACGATGTTGTTTAGCAACCGGCGTAAACGGACCTTCGCGCTATCAAGCAGTGAGCGTGCGATGTCCTGTTCAGATGACGTCAAACCCAACGGGATGCCATCAATAAACTATACAGAATCACACTACACACCTACGCCATGATTACATTCAGGCAGACTGTAGAATACAACCTCTTTGGACCATTTATATACTTATTGAAAACAAGCTACAAAATGTAACACCTTGGAAAATGCCATTTAATACTTTTTAATAGCCTTAATTTTCGCTAAATTGATTTATCAACTGTTAATACTTGTTAAGACCCCGCGGACACCCGAGACACTATATTTGATAATCTACAACTGATTCATGCTGAGATCTGAAACTGTCATTTGGGAATTAGATTATTTGATTTACAGTAAATTAATATTCAACAATGTTACTAAACTTTAACTTCTTTGAATACTTTTACAAGCCTACATAATCTTGTTCCAGTTCCAGTCCTGCCTTTATATGATACATGCAAATGGTTTGGGGTTTTACAAGACAATGCCTTGGGATGTGGGAATAGTAATTCCTAGAGACCAAAGCAGGGAACAGTTTCCAGATTAAAAGATAATAAATAACTGAAGTTAGTATCAATCAACGTCCAATAACTGGAGAAATGTCTCCATGCAAGATCTACAGCAAGATCAACTGTGTCTGAGGGATCATTTGTAAAAAAGGGCCTCATCTGTATTAGATCTTTCATAAAAACAAAATGGATTGATTTAGACATCCATCCAGTCCAGGTCTAACAGGCTTAATAAATACTTTAATCCTCAGGTGACCAAATGCTCACATGACCCAAGTGATGATTTGTCTCCCATTGGGCCTTGGGCCCCATTGAGGGTTTGAGCGATGGAATAATCTTGTTTCCTTTCGTCACTTGATGTATTTTTGTACGTTTTCTGTTCTAGTGTCCCGACATAATGAATAGAACATATATTTCACTTCGAAAATGAAGTTAATGTTGGACCTCTCTCCCCTCCCTCTCCTCTCTCCCCCCACTGGACTATAACTCCCCATACGCAGACACTCAAAATCAAAACACTTTTTTTTACGCTAATATGGACAATCTGCAATAACTGCACATTTTATGGACAATCTTGCACCAAAGTTATTGATATTGAAGTGACTGTTATTTTGTATATATTGATTGTTGTGTTTTTTGTTATCTTAATGTGTGCATATGTGTAAATGTGTCTGTTGATTGTGTACATAGGTCAGGATCTACATATATTATACATATCTGTATTACTGTATCATTTCACATTCGGGATTGTTGGAAACGTCATTTCGATCTATAAACACAAACTAAGTAAGATTGACATTAAAGTTGACTTTGACTGAGTTGAGACAAGTTACCCACACTCTACTACCACATAATCTACCACATGACTTTATTCTAGAACTATAGGGAACTGCACTTTGTGTTCATAAGTATAGTACACTTCATGTATACACCCAGGTCTTAAAGAGTACACTGTATAATGCGGTGTATTTGCTACTTACCTCATACCTTCTTCTCTGGTCTGTATGTACGTTGGTTGAACTCTCTCTAACCTTTTGTGTGTTATTTTAAGAGCTACAGCTAAATAACCAATGTGCAGCAGTAAGTCAACAGGTGTCGAGAGATAGTTCATATGTGTACTCCACATTCTAGCCCAGTTGTACCCTTATAAAACTACAAACACGATTAAACTGACACTGAATAACTGTAATCTAATTTGACTTCACTACCTGTATTACTTACCTTCTTCTTACGCTTTTTTAGCTACGCCAATGGAGTAGGAGATGAAAAGGGATGATGAATTGTAAGAAAGCATTTATAAGAGAAAGAAATGCCAGAGCACATGAATTCAAGTTATCGATGAAGTAAGGACAGATGATGGACTGAGTGATGAAGTAAAGGATGACAAATAAGTCAGGGTCTGTATCATGTAGTGCCAGCAGTCACATACCTCTCTCTTTAGCTTCTTGACCTCATCCTCAGCCTCCTCTGCTCGCGCGAGCAACTAAAAAAAAAAACAGAACAGTGGAGAGAAATTCAGAAACACAGAGACCCTTTAGCTACACCAGATTCATGACAAACACCAGGGGCCTCTTTTATAAAGGGACATACGCTCAAAAAATGGCGTACGCCAGTTTCTACGCAATGTTTGCGATTTATAAAATACTAACTTGACGGGAAAACGTGCGGTCCTCCACGCAAACTCTAACCCATGCGTACGCACTAAGCACAACAACGGGAGAGACGAGAAACTGCGACACCGTTGGCAGAAGGAAGAATGGAGAGAAATATGTGGAAATAATACCATAAACAAAATGTTACCTCTCATTTATCATATATGAAGAATTCATTTTCAAACATTGATTAAAGCCAATCTTAAAATGATTAAACAAACGCCTGTTTGCGACTCCTCAGTGCACACAAACACATAACTTGGAGAAATAAATAAATACGGATTTGTTATTTAAAACCACCTCGAATATGTTCTGTTAATGTTATGAAATGTTTTCTCATAAATGATGCGGTTTTGCATTTCTATAGGTTGTACAAGCATGGTTTTATATACTATCATGTTTAATCATGTTTTATGCCGTTTGCTAAGACTTGATAAGTCGCTCATAAAACACAGGAGGTATGGAAACTAAGAACACCATAGGCTATGTGGTAAATTGTACAGCTAATATAACACAACACATTAGTTGTATTTCCTTTAACTGGTGGATATAGAGTTGCTGCAGTGGAGACGCTGCGCACAGCTGATCGACAGCTGGGACACAAACCACCAAATACGAAAACAATCATTCAGATCCAGTCGTCATGACTCCACTCCGGAGGGATTCCCCGATCATTTCTTACAGTCTCTCATCAAGGGGGGGGGTCTCCTGTCCCCGGTACAAACACACTGCCTGAGGAAGGCCTTTTTCGGACCACTTATTTATTTATTTTGGTGACGATCCGACCTCCATGCTGCGACTCTGGTTCAAACGGCATCAACCAAACAATATGATTTATCTCGACCTCCCCAAAATAACCAAAATCTGACACGGTGTGAGAAGTCTTTTTGAGCTGTTCTGTCGTCATTTCCTGCGATCTTCTTCATGCAGTCAGTCAGAATGAATGAATGGGCGTTTCTTTGACTATTTATAGGCAAATATGGGCGTTACGTGAAGCCCGCAAAAGCTGCACCGCATTTCGAGTCGATTGTGATTTATAAAGGGAAACCGGCGTAGGAAGTGCTGTACGCACTTTCCTCGCCGGTACGCAATGTTTGGTGAATCGGAAAATGTCGGAACATTTCTGTACCTATTTTTTGGATTTCTACTACGTAAGCAACCTTCCCACATGAATCCTACGCACGGCGTTATACATGAGGCCCCAGAGCAGCCGCAAAGTGAGGCGGGCTGCCATGCAACGATAACAAGCTGCGAACTCAGCGACCTGGGCCTTTTGATTCTGCCCCAACTGAAGGATAGGGAGAGTTTGACGGTTTGCTGTCACATTGTGGCAAGAGTTTCTGCAGCCAATCAGTAAAGAGAGTCCCGGCCTAAAACACATAAACACGCCTCCTCTCCACAGTAAGAGGAGAGACGCACTTGCACTTGGCCATAGCCTAGTTCCATTCTTTTATTAATTACATATTTTTACGATTTCATATATTTTATTTATGTATTTATTTGTTGATGTATTTATATGTTTTTGAATTCACTATTTAACATTCAATAACATTATTTTTTATTATTTTCCGTCATTATATTATCATTATTTAATCAGAGGAATGTGAAGCAGACAACGTTTAATATGATCAGTGAAACTAAAGATTATTAGTCAAATATTTCAAATATGCCACACTTTAAAACTTGGCCACAGTCTAGTTCAAGTCTATTTGTTATTATTATAGATATTATTATTTTACAATTTCCTTATTAGAACAATTATTTTGAATGATATTATTAATATATTATTTTAAAAAAAACTATTCGTTAAAACAAACATTTATAACAAACTGGAAAACGTAAAAAAAAGCAAAGTATCGCTTTTTAATTGATGTACAATTACACTACATTACATGTCACTTGTTAGACGCTTTTATCCAAAGCGACTTACATACTCAATACTGTGGGCAATCCCCACAGGAGCAATTTGGGGTGAAGTGTCTCAGGGACACAACGACATGCTGACTGCAGTGGGGTTTGAACCTGTGACCCCCTGAACCCAACACCAACGCACTAGCCCACTGCGCCACACGCCTCCCATACAATACAATAGTAGTTAAGACTAAGACGATCACTAGTTGTTTCTATTCTGTGACTGTGGTTCCCATTGATGTACAAAATGTGTTTTCCTTGTGCCACGTGTCTTCAATAAAAATATAAATAAATTACTATTATAAATATATTATTAAACTGACTTTTTCCATGCACAACCTGAGGCAACAATAAGGGTCTTCAGTAGCATGATCTTTAAATGACACACCAGCACAATGTCTGTCTAATCAGCTGTTATCTGCAGGTCAACCAAGGACTGAACACTTAATCCAGCGTCCTATGCTGTGTGTTGGAATTATGGGTATTTTGCTCATACCTCCTCGGTTGTGTTCTTTTCCTTCCCCATGTCTTTCTTTAATTGGGTCAACTCCTTCTCCTTCTGCTCTAGCTGGGTCTCGAGCTGCCAGATCTCATCCCTCAGAAAGCGGCTGTCTGGCCCCGTGCCGGAGTGCTGAGCCGTACGGACCGGAAACAAAACAAACAAACACACAAACAACCCCCACTTAGTGTCCCATCACCTCCATCTGTTCGCCACACTAATACATGCATTCACGGTCATACAACATGAGCACTTACATTTCCTTAGCATGTAAAAGCAGGGGAGCAAACTCTGATTACAAACCTTTAAAAGTTGAAATAATAATCAGGTAAAGTATTGGTTGTAAGCATGGAAGGAATAAGCTTTAATCTTCTTAGTTGTGGTTTAGTGGTCACCACAACCAATCCCTTTGTAGCCAGGGTTACACTCTATGATTGGCTTAAGATTTCACACTGTTGCCGGAAGTAAAACAATGACGCGTGATTTCCAGTTAGACACAGTAATCTTTTTTCACATTTATATCAGTGTTAACATTAAGCCTAGTGGAAAACCTGAGTAGCTCAACGACTGACATACAATATTTGAGATACAGTACAAAAGTATGATGCGACACAGAGAATAAACAACAGGTGCAGACAGACAAACAGGTAAATAATACGTTACCTTGTGCTCTCGTTCCAGCCTTGACACCTTGGAAAGGAGTTCCTTCTCTACAGTGCAGAACAAATAATCCACTATGTAAATGTTGCTCTTTAGCAATGCTTAAACCATTTTTGACAACTAAAGTGTTTATTCACTAACCGGTTTTAGCATGCTTTACACCAATGTCCTCGACAAAGTTGGCAGCAATAGTAGCTTCCTGGTCCTTAATCTTTAGGCAGAGGGAGAGAAGATGATTACGTGTAAAATTACTTATTTTAAATGCACATGTTCAAGCAGGATAACAGAGTACAACCACGGTCAATCATTTGAATGTAAGTGATTAATTATTAATACTAAAAATATAATTTCTTATTGAAATATATTGCTATGTAATCATGCCAGTGGGTTTGCTGGTAGGTGTAAGTGTAGGAGATGAGAATATAGTAATGATCATAATAAAAACACCTTTAATAGGGTCTGGAACACTCTGAGGACTTGAACGATGTTCTCCGGGGCTTTATCCTTCACCTCCCAATCCTCCGTCTGCATGGAAAGCATGGTTTGAAGTAAAACAAATGACAACTGTAGAGACATTTGAACTCATAGCAGCAATATTCACAATTATCTGGACAAAAACAGGGACAGAGGTGAAACAAAAAAAGTTATAAAAATATAGGAACATTTTAATATATATATATATATATATTACAGCTACATACAATTATAAGTTTTTCTTGGACTGACAGCTTTCACTTAACATTTGCGTTCTGCAGGCTACAACTATGTGAGATATCCAGGTCAACATTGCACACAGAAGGACAGGCAGTGAAAGCAAAACAATCTGATAAGTATATTTAGCTGACAAAGCCACTGAGAAAGGATGGATAATACCCTAAACAATAATCTCCAAAGAGATCAGCAGGACAGGAGTCTTCCTTTTCAAGTAGCCATGGATAAACACACTGCCCACTGTAGTTTTAAACCAGAGAAGCGTTGTGGTTTGCTCAATTTTGCAAAAATGACAGGTGTAAGTTAGTGTCGTGAAGTGTGGAAATTACCAAAACAAACATGCCGAAGACTTCGTCCACTTGGTCATTGTCACATTCAAGCAGGCTCTCTGGGTCAATTCTGGTCACTTTATCCCAGTCCAGAGCAGCAGGCATCTTGGCAGTAGCGTGTTCGTTCATATTTAACGAGGAATTGTGCAGAATAAAAACCTGTCAGCTACACAATGTCAGTGTTAGCTGGTCAGTTAGCTCGTTGGAGTTAGGAAAACATGGCTAAACATTGCCTTGTAGCACGAAATTACATTTGTTCTGCATAAAAGCTGCTTTGAAATTGGTTTAGACACTAGCTAACTACATTTGTGATTACTTTTAGGTACGTTAAGTCAGTACTAACTGCTACAACAAATTCCACTTGAGTTCATGAATTAGCAAGCTGTCTTTTGAAAGTGGAAACCAAATGTTTGTTGTTATTTAACACCGCTTGTCAAGATAAGTTAAATGTAGATGTGTGTTAAAATGTCAGTAAACATCCATCCTGAGGTTTCCATGATACTTCGGCTGCTAGGTTACCGTTGACAACACCAGCAGTAACTTGGTTAGCTACAAAAAGCTAACGTTAGTCCTCAAGGAAATACAACTACAACTTTTTAAAAACGCAGGGTAAGTCCTCTCAAAGAAATGTACTAGACTTAACATACATGGCGGAAAGAGCATTACCACAAAGTAGTTATAAGTCGCATTTTAACAACGTTTGTCAAAAAAAGCACCGAGTGTTTTTAGCTAACGTTTAACTTGCGCGGTCAACTCTGCACCGGAACTGATAGAGAAGATGTGTTGAAGCTAGCTTTCTGCTAATCAAATCCCCAGGAAGTGCGCCGCCCGTTGAAGCCGATTTTTGGAATTGTTGTAGTGGCCAACTGGTGATACTACATCTTCCTTGACGTCATCTTGCCCCCAAAATACTTTTCCCCATTCACTTACATTGGGAAAGAGACGTCTGTTAATCTGAGTAGGATTTTTTTTTAGCTAAATAAACTACAGAGCACGAACTCTGTTATAGCCCTTATTTAAATCACCACAGTCTTAACGTTTTAAAATGCGCTAAAAGCTGATTAAAGAGTTATTGTCTCCTCTCCATTCATTTGACTGAGCCAAACCTGGAGATCAGGGCGGGGCTTAAGGGGACACTCAACTGCGCATGCTCCGTGGGCCCACATACGGGTACTTTGGCAGAACATATTTGCTTCATGCGCCTCTGAGCTACTCTCATAGGAATGAACGGTGCTCCACCTACGACGCTGTATTTCTCTTTATACATCCATGCTTGCTAAATTCTGCACTCCGTATGTGTGAAAATGTTAACCATTCTGACGTTTTGATATCACATATGCAGTCACGGTCAGTCCTTTTATAGCCACGGTAGGTGGGACATTCAAGAAATACCTCGTATTAATCTGCTTCCACCATAACCGTCTTAAATGCTTGTACAAACCTAGTTAGCATTAGCTAGCTGCTAAATTTGCTTTATCGTTTGCTAACGTTGTGTTGCAGAAGCCGGTTCAAGAATGATCTGAGCATGCATGTCCTTTTTAAACACCATGATCGAGCGATACCAATGTTGACTGTATTTGTATAACAAATGTCTGTGATATAACTATTGAAAGAGGGCATTTAAGCTAGCATTGGTTAACAATTGCTGTTAAGCTCCACCCTGCACTTTTTTTGCTGCCAGCTGTTACGGTACCGGATGCATGTCTGATGTATTTTTTGTATAAGCTTATAAGGGTGGTAAAACAGCCTGTGAGTGAGTTTTTGGACAAGGTATCATCAAAAGCACATTTAAAAGAACAATACAAGGAACATACTTTATGAGGTAGTTTTATAAACTTGCCCTATCCAAGTAATTTGAAGAGCTTCATTGTGGTTATGATTGAATATTTGCTAAGTCCAACTAGGAAACAAATCTTTGACAAGCTACAAATATGTCAGCTAATTGTATTGTATGTCAAACCCCTTTTTTGGTCCTTTACAGTGATCAATGACGGCTTTGGTCAGCCATGGCTGTCGTGTCATGGAAGGAGATGTTACTTTTGACTGGACTGGTGGTGGGATGTTACTGGAACAGTCTGTCCTGCGGCTTTGTGTTTGATGATGTCTCTGCAATCCTTGACAACAAGGACCTACGACCCTCAACCCCTATCCGCAACCTATTCCAAAATGACTTCTGGGGAACACCCATGTCTGAGGTAAGTCATTGTCCATAACACACCTTTGGTTTATCACTATGGGCTTACTAAGTTTACATTTGTATAGATAAAAGCTAAAGAGGATGTCTTTAAAATGTGGTGTATTAATAGTTTTATTAGGGACAATGAGTTCATTTTAACTTTAGGGAACTTTGTTGCAACCTCCTTATATTAACCTGACTATAATGGATTAATTAAACATCATTTAAAAGCTAAACAAAACATGTGTCACCCTTTTAATGTCTCTCAGTCCATCAACTGACAGAATATTGTGTATATCCCACTACAGGAGCGGAGCCATAAATCTTACCGACCCCTAACGGTACTCACCTTTCGACTGAACTACCTCTTCAGTGAGCTGAGCGCTGCCTCCTACCATTTTCTCAATGTTGTTCTACACGCCGTAGTATGTGTGCTTTTCCTGCGAGTGTGCCGTTTGTTCCTGGACGACACTTCCAGCTTGGTGGCAGCATTGCTGTTTGCTGTGCACCCCATCCACACTGAAGCTGTAAGTATACATTTACTGGGACAAAGCATTGTAAGAATGTAAATATGTCTGTGTCAAATTGATCAACTGAAATGGTGTTATAACAATCAGTAACAAATCAATTTTATGTGTAAAGTAATAGGCTATTGGTTGGACTTTTCAATTACTTTTCAAGCATGAGGTTTCCACTGAAAATATGCTGCTTTCTAGGAACAAGCATTTGATGCAGTTCCACCTTTTATAATGTTATAAATGGTATGTATTATTAGGCAGGGAATAACAAGCGCATCTCCTCAAGAACAAGTGAGGCTTTTTCTAAATTGATGCTAACCACACTGGAAAGTACAGCGTAAGCAGCAGGCAGTTGGTCTACAGGGCCATTGTCCACTATTATATCATACTTCTTTTTGACTTTAGCCTTTTACTTCAATTGGGAAAGATGTTTGCAAAAATGTAGTTATGGTTTAAACCAGGCAAGAGACCAAGACATTATATTATTAGACATTAATTGGTATTAAGTTTACAAAAGTGACTTAAATATACTTTTAACATGCCTACTAGAGCAATTGGAGTCAAGCATCTTGCGCAAGGACACTTTGACATGTAGGGTCTGGGGATCAAACCAGCAAACATCTAATTTCTAAACTCCCTTTGGTCCCCTGAGCCACAGACACCTGGACAATATCCATCTAAGCCCAAACATTAAACGAGCAACACTGACTGTGTAATTAAAGAAAACCATTCACAGATGCATCACACAAACTAGGCAAGGCAAGTTTATTTATATAGCACCTTTCAACACAAGGCAATTCAAAGTGCTTTACAAAAAATGAAAGACATTAAGAAAATGGCATTTAAAATCAGTCATTAAAAAGAAAAGCTAATACAATAAACATTAAAAGAAAAAGTACATGGATAAAAGTTACAGTGCAGTCTAAGATGTGAATAGTTCAATTAAAAGCAGCGACAAAAAGAAAAGTCTTCAGCCTGGATTTAAAAGTAGTCAGAGTTGCAGCGGACCTGGTGCTAGAAGAGGGAATTCTTCATGTTAAAACTCACTCGATCTCTCGTAAATATAGTTTTAAGATCCAACATGTACAAAAAGTGTATAAGCCGTGTGTTGATGTACATGCTGTGTACCCTGAGAGGATTAAGAAATCACTCGCCTGATGCTTCCAATACTTCTATAGCATCAACATGTATGTATGCCCTTTTCGTTCTGGGAGTGTTGTTTCTCTACGGGGTGAATACTAAAGAATTTCCACCCACAAAGAAGCTACATGTAGTGAAAACCTGCCACATTACCTGAATATTGTTACATCCTGCCCCGTGTGACCTGCTCAGGGTGTGACCATATGTTATCCATCACATCTCGTGTGTGTAGACATGCTTTGAACTCACTCATCATGAGATAAAATCAACTCAAGTTACTCCAACTGTCATTCAAACCCCTTCAGATAGCAGAGCAATGACCATCCCTCCTTAAGTTACAGCTGTCAATCTTGAATATTATCCGGACCACAAATGTTATTGAACTTTGACCAGAAGCAGGAAACCTTTTGCGTATTGTTTATCATTTGAACTTGATCTCATTCCCTTCTATAGGGCCTGTCTAAAAAAGCCTCTTCCCCAATTAGGACGTTGTAATTCATCCTATTGAACGTAGCCGAACTGATGAGCAGACCGGCCCTGACCAGAGGAGATAAACAGAGAAAACATTCTGCTTCTCGGGAGTGCTACTGTTACACAGCATGCTCCACTGCGCCAGTCTTCCTCATGGTGTTCTCTAATCTAAGCCGAGTCACTCAGACTTCTTGAATGGAAACAATTTGCCTCACAAATGAGCCCTTAGAGTTAGTCCAGCGAATGTCCTTCATGTTATCGCCGTCTGGAATCTCTCTCTGAACGGATCATTTGTTTTTGAGTTATGCTCCAAGCACTGAAGGTCCCTTCATGATAAGTGCGTACAAAGAGTCCCTGTGTGTCCCTGTGTCTTTCTCAGTGTGTTTTTTGGGTCATCTGTCTTTTTGAATGGAGAATCTTCAAATACAAATAATTTAGTGTACTAACTCTACAGCAGTATATTAAGCCTCTCAAATGGCACTTGGGTGAAAGCGCTCACTGAAAAGCAGCGCCCTGTACAAATGGACACACAAGGGATTTGTAGTCATTCGGACAAAATAACAAACAATAATTGTGGTCAGCCTTTCTACCATTGTGTTGGATTAAATGTGATGGACTGACAAGACACGCAAGCAAGTGCACCACATGTTCCTTCAATGTCTTTGTTACTTGTGAATCCATCTTTTCCCTGACTTTTGATAAAAGGATGTGAGCAAATCAGTGTACATTACATGTTAGACGCTTTTATCCAAAGCGACTTACTGTGGACAATTTGGGGTGAAGCGTCTTTCCCAGGGACACAATGACATGCTGACTGCAGTGGGGTTTGAACCTGTGACCCCCTGATCCCAACACCAACGAGTTACTTATTAATATAATGCAGTTGTTTGCAGCATTTAGTCTAATCCAACGGGAAACAATGGATGTAGCACTTGATCAAGCATGTTTACTTGGTATTCGTGTAGCAAAATGGCCCCGCATAAGAAATGTGCCATCTTATCAACCGAGCAGTACTAAAGCTGCCTGATAAAGTAAGTGTAGTTATTGTGATACTGTTTGATCATTATTTGAATCTAGATGTGTATACCCATCTCTAAAGTTGTTATCCTCCTAAGGGATACACACTAGACACAACAGACTTCATCACTTGAAAAGTCCTTCGTAGAGCCTTGTTTTTGGACCCTATGTGTGCTTTGGGGAAAAGATTGATTTGGGTTGTGGTGGAAGTGAGAATGTAATTTCTTCCACACGAGGGCAGTCATCATTTACACAAATGACAGAAGTTAATGTCAAAGAGTTATCTTTTACGGAAATAAAGCCACAGTACATCTGCTTGTAATCCGCTTAGAGAGTAGACATGTTTTACAACTGGATTCCAGGGCTGTAGAGTGTGTAGGAGCCAGATATATTACAATGCTATTTTTAAAACGTGTTTTAGCATCACTTACGGAAATGCACGTGGTGTTGGTAGCCGTAGCAATGAGGATATCACCTGTTCACCAGTTAGTAAGTGAAAGGAAAGGGAAAGGGTGATAGGCAAATCATTGTTGAATCACTTTAAATGTCTTTTGGACCACCCTGGATGTGTCCACCACAACTGTTGGGTATTCCTGCAAATGAAACTACACACACCCATTGGATTTATGAATGAATGGCAGCCAGCATGTCAGAACGTTTAGGAAGTTTGGTTTCAGATGTCTCCATAATGTGGACTCTTGTTCCTTCCACTTTCAAAGGGATTAGAGTAGATGTGTTTGTTCTTCTCTTAAGGGTTATGTAAGGATTTAACTGGTGCTTGTTAAATCCTGGGGAGAAATGCTAATTACCTTGACAGAAGACAAGACTGTGGGAAGATTATGTAAAGGTTACTTAAGGGTGGGGTAGGTAAGTTTGAGAAACCGGCTCGAGATACACTTGTTATATTCCATGGAATGCTCTTAACATCCCGATAGCAATGAATATCTTAAATGCTTTGACAATAAATCCATAAAAAAAGTCATCTCTGGAAGCCGTGGCGCTGTAAAAAGCACGACCAATCATCCGAGCCGGCTAAAGTAACTGGATGGCCTACCTGCCTGTCAGCCTTCCATCTGGGCACAAACTTATCTCGTGCCCTCATTGGTCATGTGCGCGTTTGTGTGTGTTGGAGGAGGGTATTTTCAAATTCTAGCGCACTCGAGCTGGTTTCTCCAAAATGACCTACCCCACCTTTAACTGTTTCCCAACAGAGAAAACGAAAAAACGTTTTTTATATAGGGATCGAAACCATAGACGCTACAGCATATAAATGTAGTCTCCGAGACGTCACCCATAGTCTGTTTTTATCATTTAATCACATGTTCTTAAATGACTTGCTTGTTGATGTGAACTTAGACAACATTATTGTTTATCACTATTATCAAAATAAGATTTCATCACAATATCATTCCAGTGAAAGATGATCCATTATCATATCTTATTTCTTAGCCTTAAAGGGGCCCTATTATTCAAATGTTTAGGTTCATATTTGTATTTTGTGCTAATACTGTTAAATGCTTTATTAATAATACATTTATTGTTCTCATACTGCCTGTGCTGCTGCACCTCTTTTCACCCTCTGTCTGAAACCAGAGCCCAGTCTGCTCTGATTGGTTAGCTGGCCGGCTCTGTTGTGATTGGTCAACCACTTGGAGATGTCCCGCCTCTTAGCCTATCACGTACATTGTGTTGGAGCACTAGCCTCTTTAATTTACAGTGTTATCTGTACTTAAAATGAACGGATGGATGTGTTGCAGTACTTAGTGTTTCCACTTTGTATCATCAGGTCACAGGTGTGGTTGGCCGAGCAGAACTTCTTTCCTCCATCTTTCTCCTGGCTGCTTTCCTGGCCTACACAAAATCAACAGGGAGAGACCACTCCATTGGTAAGTCTAACATAACTTCTTGATGTCTCACCTCCAATAGCACTGCTCTCATTTCGAGGAATTCTTATTTTCCTTGTGACCTTTCATTAAGACAGTACTGAAAACATTCAAGACAGAGGCAGAAAACCAAAGCCAACATTCTCACGTGTGATTCAATGATCTAGAACCGTGGTTCCCAACCTGGGGGGCGCCAAAGATCGCAGGGGGGGCGCCAGGCCTCAGATGATTTGAGGCCAAATATCATATTCTACATATAATTGTAAAGCAATACATTGATTGTCACTAAAAGCCTGGTCTCTACATTACAATAACATATACAAAATAATTGACTAATTAATTTTAATACAAATTCAAGTTAGTATTAAAGGCATAAAAAGACAGAAATGTATAATTGTTTCTTTAATAGAAATGTCTCTTCTGCCCGTAAAGTGTCCAAACCAGGCTTTTCTGGATAAACGCATGTTTAAAACATAGTCATTGTCCATGCCGGTTTCAGTTGGATTATTTGTCAGTTGCTCCAATCAGATCGGTCTCCTCCATTTTGTAGATTATTTACGACTTTTGAATCCACATAAACACATCGTCAAAATCCGGCTTACTTTGAGCATGTGTTTTAAACAGTTTAATCCCTTTGTGAATTGTTTCCACTTGTGCCGTCCTTTAATTTCTTCATACAGCGGGAATCCAAATGAATGAATCCTGAGTCCAATAACCATTAAAGTCACTCCAATAGTGCTCCTTGATTACGCTTTCATCCGTTTGTGACCGTAGTTGTAGCATTTTGAGACTTTGAAACTTTAATTACCGCTGTTGCACCACCCCCCCTAGTGTGTGTGGGGGGGGAGAAACTTCCAACAGGAGTCATTTGGGGGGGGCTCTTGGGAAAACATTTTTGGGAACCCTTGATCTAGAAGGCTTCTGGCAATGTTACACAGTCCGCCGTCTGTTAATTAAAACTAAATATCCTATGCCATTTAGTTGAATACCAGTTCCTCCTACTCTAATTATGACTTTGTTGTTAGTGGTTCATTGTTGTTACACCACATGCATGCCTGTATTTGATGTCTTTCTTATGTGGGTTGTAATTTCAATCGGGGGGATATTTTCCGTAGTTAAATACATGTGTGTAATTTGTTTCTATAATCGTGTCCTGAGGAAATGAGACACCGCAACACATCTGTGATATTACAAAAATAATGTTATAAGTACAACACGCAATAAGAATCTATAATGAATAAAACACACACACCTGTTTTAAGAAAGGCTGCATTATTATCGTGCATTAACGGTTTTTTTATGGCTCTGGGATGGGCGATCAGTATTGGCTTGGGATTCAAGATTCAAGTCTTTATTGTCATGTGCACATTACAGTGTAGATATGGCAATGAAAACATAACAGTGCAACATGAATATATATATATATAGGACATAGAACAAATAAAACAGATAGAATAGTGCAAGAGAAGGGTGTCATCACGCATCTCAACCAATGAGAACATTTTGGGCGGGCCTAAGACTGCTGCAGCGCTCACATGAACAAGAACAGAAAATAACTGACGAGGACATACAAATGGAGAAAGGTACCGAACTCTTAGATGGACATTTTAAATCTCTTCCAGACCGCGGAGTTGATAGAACCAGAGTTATTTGTAACCACTGTACATTTGAATGTTCTTATCACTGGACTCTGAGGGTTACTTGTTTTTCGATAACAAAAGAGATATACAGTGTTTTCCTCCTTTAATCGCGTCAGCACAAACAACAAACAAAATTACGTGGTCAATTGCACATCTCCATCTTGGTGAAAGAGGCTCAAAAACAGCTGCATCTGTTTTATGAGCTTTATTCACCAGCCAAGATCTTGTTAGCTTTTAGAGTGCAGCAATATCAAAGTATCCTGACTGGCGTGGGATATGCAGGGCTGCAGACATCTGGGCTGCGGATGATAAAACTGCCCAGAACGTCATATGTAGAGAATCAGGGATATTTGGGGATTAGAGACGTAACCACTTTATTAGCTTTTGCATAAATTGTCTATTATTTGCAGAGATGGCAAAAGTTCACACATCCTTTCCTCAAGTAGAAGTACAGATACTCGTGTTTAAAAATACTCTGGTAAAAGTAGAAGTACTGACTAAACTTCTTTACTCAAGTAAAAGTAAAGAGGCTTTGAAATGTACTTCAGTAGAAAGTACCCATAACTAGCAGCTGTTTTAAAGAGTACCTGACCTCCCTTTATATTAATAGAACAATAATGTCATTGTTAGCTAATGAATGTTTCCATGCTGAACAACGGCAACATGACAACGTTTCCATTGGTCCCTCTTCTTTAGAGAAGACCAGGAAATGATGGATACACGGATCGTGTTCAAATCAATAGGCACGCAATGACTCTAAAGAATAATGATCACGCACCAAACACACATTCAGACTAAAGGAACCAGCTGTTTGGAAAATGAGAGAAGTAGAAAGTACAGGTATTTGAGTTCAACATGTAAGAAGTAGAAAGTACAGGTATTTGAGTTCAACATGTAAGAAGTAGAAAGTACAGGTATTTGTGTTCAACATGTAAGAAGTAGAAAGTACAGGTATTTGAGTTCAACATGTAAGAAGTAGAAAGTACAGGTATTTGAGTTCAACATGTGAGAAGTGGAAAGTACAGGTATTTGAGTTCAACATGTAAGAAGTAGAAAGTACAGGTATTTGAGTTCAACATGTAAGAAGTAGAAAGTACAGGTATTAGGGTTCAACATGTAAGAAGTAGAAAGTACAGGTATTTGTGTTCAACATGTAAGAAGTAGAAAGTACAGGTATTTGGGTTCAACATGTAAGAAGTAGAAAGTACAGGTATTTGAGTTCAACATGTAAGAAGTAGAAAGTACAGGTATTTGTGTTCAACATGTAAGAAGTAGAAAGTACAGGTATTTGGGTTCAACATGTGAGAAGTAGAAAGTACAGGTATTTGTGTTCAACATGTAAGAAGTAGAAAGTTCAGGTATTTGGGTTCAACATGTAAGAAGTAGAAAGTACAGGTATTTGTGTTCAACATGTAAGAAGTAGAAAGTACAGGTATTTGAGTTCAACATGTAAGAAGTAGAAAGTACAGGTATTTGAGTTCAACATGTAAGAAGTAGAAAGTACAGGTATTTGAGTTCAACATGTAAGAAGTAGAAAGTACAGGTATTTGAGTTCAACATGTAAGAAGTAGAAAGTACAGGTATTTGTGTTCAACATGTAAGAAGTAGAAAGTACAGGTATTTGGGTTCAACATGTGAGAAGTAGAAAGTACAGGTATTTGTGTTCAACATGTAAGAAGTAGAAAGTACAGGTATTTGTGTTCAACATGTAAGAAGTAGAAAGTACAGGTATTTGAGTTCAACATGTAAGAAGTAGAAAGTACAGGTATTTGGGTTCAACATGTGAGAAGTAGAAAGTACAGGTATTTGGGTTCAACATGTAAGAAGTAGAAAGTACAGGTATTTGAGTTCAACATGTAAGAAGTAGAAAGTACAGGTATTTGAGTTCAACATGTAAGAAGTAGAAAGTACAGGTATTTGAGTTCAACATGTAAGAAGTAGAAAGTACAGGTATTTGTGTTCAACATGTGAGAAGTAGAAAGTACAGGTATTTGAGTTCAACATGTAAGAAGTAGAAAGTACAGGTATTTGAGTTCAACATGTGAGAAGTAGAAAGTACAGGTATTTGTGTTCAACATGTAAGAAGTAGAAAGTACAGGTATTTGAGTTCAACATGTAAGAAGTAGAAAGTACAGGTATTTGAGTTCAACATGTAAGAAGTAGAAAGTACAGGTATTTGTGTTCAACATGTAAGAAGTAGAAAGTACAGGTATTTGAGTTCAACATGTAAGAAGTAGAAAGTACAGGTATTTGTGTTCAACATGTAAGAAGTAGAAAGTACAGGTATTTGAGTTCAACATGTAAGAAGTAGAAAGTACAGGTATTTGTGTTCAACATGTAAGAAGTAGAAAGTACAGGTATTTGTGTTCAACATGTAAGAAGTAGAAAGTACAGGTATTTGAGTTCAACATGTAAGAAGTAGAAAGTACAGGTATTTGTGTTCAACATGTAAGAAGTAGAAAGTACAGGTATTTGAGTTCAACATGTAAGAAGTAGAAAGTACAGGTATTTGTGTTCAACATGTAAGAAGTAGAAAGTACAGGTATTTGAGTTCAACATGTAAGAAGTAGAAAGTACAGGTATTTGTGTTCAACATGTAAGAAGTAGAAAGTACAGGTATTTGTGTTCAACATGTAAGAAGTAGAAAGTACAGGTATTTGAGTTCAACATGTAAGAAGTAGAAAGTACAGGTATTTGGGTTCAACATGTAAGAAGTAGAAAGTACAGGTATTTGTGTTCAACATGTGAGAAGTAGAAAGTTCAGGTATTTGAGTTCAACATGTAAGAAGTAGAAAGTACAGGTATTTGTGTTCAACATGTAAGAAGTAGAAAGTACAGGTATTTGTGTTCAACATGTAAGAAGTAGAAAGTACAGGTATTTGTGTTCAACATGTAAGAAGTAGAAAGTACAGGTATTTGGGTTCAACATGTAAGAAGTAGAAAGTACAGGTATTTGTGTTCAACATGTGAGAAGTAGAAAGTTCAGGTATTTGAGTTCAACATGTAAGAAGTAGAAAGTACAGGTATTTGTGTTCAACATGTAAGAAGTAGAAAGTACAGGTATTTGTGTTCAACATGTAAGAAGTAGAAAGTACAGGTATTTGTGTTCAACATGTGAGAAGTAGAAAGTACAGGTATTTGTGTTCAACATGTAAGAAGTAGAAAGTACAGGTATTTGGGTTCAACATGTAAGAAGTAGAAAGTACAGGTATTTGTGTTCAACATGTAAGAAGTAGAAAGTACAGGTATTTGTGTTCAACATGTAAGAAGTAGAAAGTACAGGTATTTGTGTTCAACATGTGAGAAGTAGAAAGTACAGGTATTTGTGTTCAACATGTAAGAAGTTAAAAGTCATCAGAAAAATAAGTAAAGTACTGATACCAGAAAAATGTACTTAAGTACAGTAACGAAGTATTTGTACTCCACTACTTCCCACGTCTGGTAACCACTGTATTATCTTTTGCATAAATCGTCTATTATTTGTGTTCCCTCTTTTTTCAGTGTGGGCTCCCATCGCTCTGACAGTTATTCTAGTGGCTGCAGCAACACTATGCAAGGAGCAGGGAATCACTGTGGTCGGCATCTGCTGTGTCCATGAAGTGTTTGTGGCTCAAGGGGTAAGCCTCAGAAACTTGTTCACTCTTTGTTCCAATTAGTCCCACCGGCTAACAACATAAATAGGCACATTTTTGCCACCAAATAGCTCAGCGGTGAGACCTGGTGGGCAATATGCGATGAACTGCCAAGTACATGGGTTAGACTCCCGAGCACACCGAAGTTGCCCAAAAATATCTATAAAAAAAAAGAAATGGGCTGAATAAACAAGTCAGCACCAGCCCTTCTTATCGATGCCACATCAGCACAACAAGATACCATCGCTGGGATGATAGCACTCCAGGGTTATCGAGGCTTGAATTTCTCAGCAGTCTGCAAAGTTCTCATAGGTGATTTTAGCGAAATCCATCCAGGTTGGTCTAAAGGCCACAGACAGGATTCTCCCTGCAGAAAAGCTTTGAATTTCATTTGCACGAGACATTGAAATCTTCCTGGACACGTTGACGGGCAATTTTAACGTTGACCTATGGTGCCTGTTAAACAATCAGGAGGTTGGAGTAAGAGACCTTGCAGTCACATACATCTGAACCATGTCGGACAGTAAAAACTAAGCCATTAAGGGATCTAAAAACCGATAAAGGATTTAAAATGATTTATGTGACAGACAGGTATCCAATGAAAATATTTCTCAGATTGTTGTAGGCTCTCTGTCACATCAGACTCAGGTTTCTGTCAGAACACGAGCTGCTGTAACTGTCTAATATTTATCTGAGAAACACCAGATAGAGCATTACAGAAATCCCGCGTAGGCATGCCAAGTGTCGACACTGCTATCTTGGCTCCAAAATGGTGGAGCGAACAACAGAAAGTCTCCGAATCCTCTGTTGCAGAATTAAAAGAACATCTGTGACACCTGCGCTTTAAACCATTAAACCAACAAATGTAGAACAAGGTTTGGCTCATTTTAAGCTAATGCACCAGCACTTCCAATGGTATGCTAACTTACAGCAAATGTACCTGCATGTTTCTGGCTGTTCTGAGTTAATATCTTCACGGTTTATTGCATTTACTGTAAGTCGCTAAAATCAGCCAAATGAGGTGGGAAAACGTTTGTGAAACTTCAGACCGATAGAACTGAAGAGTCGCTCACAGCTAAAACAAAAAGGAAAAGGGACTTCATTCTGAAAGCCTGTATGAACCCTGTAAAATATAATGTTCTGTTGTTGACCAATTCCTTCCTCTTTCTCTCAGTTTTCCTTGCCCATGCTGTTGGACACGCTTCGGCAGGTGTTGCAGGGTAAAGAAGGTTTCCCCTACGCTCTCCTGCAGACTCTGCTGAAGCTCATCGTCCTCGTCATCAGCACCCTGCTGCTCGTCATCGTCAGGGTCCAGATCATCCAGTCGCAGCTTCCTGTCTTCACAAGGTACGCAGCATTATCCTATCAGCAGCTACACTTTACACCCTATAACATAACCTTTTGAGTGAGTTATTCAGATGAGTACCAGGAGACAGCGTTTGGTACTCACCCCACACGAAGCGTGGTCCTCCTCAGTGTCTCCTTCACTGTCCTCTATTTACACTTCTTGCATGCTAGATGATGAAGATGATGAAGATGCACCTCCCTGTCTCTTTGTAAGCCTCCGATTTGCTTTCTCCAAAACTTGTTGCCAAAACTGTGAAGTCCTTGCATTTCCTGAGGCCAAGTTGGAGGATCAAATACTAAGAAATGATCACATGACTTGAAGTCATATCTGATTTCAGATGTGGGAAGTTACTAAGTACACTTCTTCAAGTACTCTACTTATATGATATTTGTACTTGACTTTGATCTAATTTGTAAAACTAGCTGCACCTTTACCAGCTTTGAGAACACTTTCATGATCAATCATTACAAAACATATCATATATATTATTCTGAAATGGACCAATCTGCACAACGACTACTTTTACTGTCGCTACTTTCACTATATTTTGATGAGAATACTTTTCTAATTTTACTTGAGTAACATTTTGAACGCAGGACTTTTACTGTAACAGAGTATTCCTACACTCTGGTACTTCTACTTTTTCTCAAGTACAAGACCTGAGTACTTCTACTTTTACTCAAGTACAAGATCTGAGTATTTCTACTTTTACTCAAGTACAAGACCTGAGTACTTCTACTTTTACTCAAGTACAAGACCTGAGTACTTCTACTTTTACTCAAGTACAAGATCTGAGTATTTCTACTTTTACTCAAGTACAAGATCTGACTACTTCTACTTTTACTCAAGTACAAGACCTGAGTACTTCTACTTTTACTCAAGTACAAGATCTGAGTACTTCTACTTTTACTCAAGTACAAGATCTGAGTACTTCTACTTTTACTCAAGTACAAGATCTGAGTATTTCTACTTTTACTCAAGTACAAGACCTGAGTACTTCTACTTTTACTCAAGTACAAGATCTGAGTACTTCTACTTTTACTCAAGTACAAGATCTGAGTATTTCTACTTTTACTCAAGTACAAGACCTGAGTACTTCTACTTTTACTCAAGTACAAGATCTGAGTATTTCTACTTTTACTCAAGTACAAGACCTGAGTACTTCTACTTTTACTCAAGTACAAGACCTGAGTACTTCTACTTTTACTCAAGTACAAGATCTGAGTATTTCTACTTTTACTCAAGTACAAGACCTGAGTACTTCTACTTTTACTCAAGTACAAGATCTGAGTACTTCTTCCACCTCTGTCTGATTTCAAACTCTTCCATTAACACCCTGAGGAAGTTTTCAAATGTGTGTTTTACTCCACTTTGTTGTAAATAAAACTGCAGCAGCTTGACCACACAATTCTGTTGTTCATACCGACGTTAACCCTGTCTGTGCACACGGCGACCAACTCTGTCGTCCGGTGATCTAAGCCTCTGCCTCCTGTAAACTTCACTGGTCCGTCGGTTATGTCCTGCGCGGCTCGGCCAGCACCCAGTTCAGTCAGTCACAGAAAGTCCGAAGAGTTTTTGCAGGGAGCGAAACGGCAACGTAGCTGCTTAATGTCTGTGTTTTTTTTTTTACATGTCTCGTAGTTTACTCCATTGACTGTTGACAAGAAACACGTGTAGACGAAATATGTGTTTTGTTTAGATGTTTTGAGGTACGCAAAGGCGCGTAGTGACACAAGTGACGTTACGCAATTCAGATTTTTGCCGCGCATGCGTACCAGTTATGTGCACCCCTGCCTATAATGCTATTTCTCCCAGTTTGTATTATACTCAATAGATTCGTACTTTCACTGTCTTTTTATATTACTACAGGATGATGAAATATTTGTATGACATTTCAATTCAAAATTCAATTCAAATTCAAAGGTTTTATTGTCACATGCACAAAGCTACAGTGTAGAAATGGCAATGAATTATTCTGACCTGAGCTCCCCCAACAATGCAACATATATAATAAAATACGAATTAAAAAGTAGTGCAAAAAGTCTATATACATGTCAATAGAATATGGCTTATATTAATGCATTGAGGTAATTTTCTTTCATAGTTTGGCGTGCTTAAAAAAATATATAGCTCTTCTGTGTGTTTTGTGCACAAAAGGAAAAGACATGTGCAGATACTAAAGGGCAGTGGAACACATTGAAACTCATGATGGATGCAGGATTATGTAAACGCATTATACGAGACTGGTTCTCTTTTTTCGATGACGTAATAGTTTACATAATGTTTTATTTGTGTTTGATTGAAGTAGAAAATCTTCCCATGGCTTCTGTCTTCCTGCTGCTGATTTGATGTTCTGCATAAATAACACATTCATATGCATTGAACTCTAATTCCTTTATCTCAGACGTTCAAAGCTGTCAAATGTGAAGTGTTTAAAAGGTCGAAGCCACTGCAACCTGAAACCAACTGAAACATATTCCCTTTAATCCTCTCACATGACGGTGCATGGAAAAAGAGAACACAGTGTTTTTATTATTCCACTAAGTTACGATTTTCCTAACATGTTGACTGTGCCCTCTGAAAACCATCTAAAGCCAAATGTATGTGGAATGCAATATTTATGCTATAATAGGATATGTATTGTAGCGATAACATAGAGATTGTTATCACTGCAGGGGAATTTTATCACAACATGATAGGCAAGGCAAGGCAAGTTTATTTATATAGCACCTTTCAACACAAGGCAATTCAAAGTGCTTTACAAAAAACGAAAGACATTAAGAAAATGGCATTTCAAATCAGTCATTTTAGGTGATAGGTGAACATACCTTATGGGATCTCCTCTCGCCCATGACACCTATCGACATTGACAAAGTATCTGCTTTACATATCATGGAGCTCAACACGCACACCCTGTGCATCGTTTCTGATAAAGGCGAAATACTACCCAAAATTCAATTTGAAAACCGTTTTGTGTCTTTCCCTCAGACAGACAACTTCTTGTGAGTGTTTTAATGTCGTTACGGGGGCTCAACATGCAGCGTCTGATGCTACAACAGAGACTGAATTAGCAAACTGGTCAAGCCAAAGTTTTGAAGTAGGGAACATTTGTGCCAGGGAATTGATCAGAAGTCTGTCTGAACCTGGGATTTAATTTCCTGATCCTGAAAGCACGGAGGTCAACAGGAATGAAATCCAGCAGCATGCTTTTCACAGACAGGACGAAAGTACGTAGCTTTCTAGAGCTCTGTGAAATTACTAAAAAAATACGGTTGATTGCCCCCTGTGTTTTAATCTGAGACGAACAGCCTTCAAATGTTTCCGTTATTGTCAGAAAACATGGTCTGCAAAGGCTAAAATCCCTGTCTTCCACCAGAGGGAGTTTCTCTCCCCCACACTGCATTGGATTCCTTTGTTTACTTCTGCAACAAAGTGACATCACTATGTAACACTTGCACTTATATCGGCTAGTGCTACAACACATTGAACGTGATAGGGTAAGAGGCGGGACATCTCTAAGTGCCAGTTTTTAATGTTTTATAATGGTTTCTTTTATTTGCATATTGACTGGTTAATGTGCCATGTTATTTGTGTTTTACAGCTGTATTCGTCACCCTGTATTGTCTGTGTTTTATCTGTTGTAACTTTGTTCATGCTGCCCTCTTGGCCAGGTCGCTCTTGGAAAACAGATTTTAATCTCATTAGACGCATTCACACCGGAGTACTTTTACCCGTACTGTTCCCGTTTAGTTCCGATAGTGCCTGGAATTTTGCATTCACACCAAAAAGAGAACTTAGTTCCGAGAACTTTTATCCCCATTTGTAGTGCCTGCTAGAGAGGTGGGACTATCCTGGGGAGAAAAAAGTACCAATTTCTGATTGGCTGGGCGAATTGCAAACCACGCCCCGTAAAACTCTGAAAAGTTTTGTGAAGCTGCCATTTTATTTGCTGGCATTAGCATTATTAGCATTAGCCCCGCGCACCAACGGAGAGAGAATAACTTATGGCAACACAAAATAAAACATGGGAGCGGTGGAGATGAGGAGGTGTCGGTGTTCTTGCGATTTACTCGGAAGGCTTCAGTAGAAGCTGCTGGGACTCCCAGCAGCTTCTACTGAAGCCAGTCCCCAACTCCGGGGACTTCCGGCCGGGGACTCCGGGTGGCAGTATACGCCGTGAAGTGGTTTGCGGCCTGCCAGTAAACCCAAAGCAGAAGAAGAAGAAAAAGTGACGTCAGCGGCTTCATTTGCGTAATCTTCCCTCAGGGAACTTATTCCGGTGTGAACGCGATCGGCTCTTAGTTCCATGGGGGCAGTAATATGAAGCACACCTGCACACTTGCTAGCCTGTTCCGCTCTTCGTTTTCCGAATGCCAGGAAGTATTCTTGCCTCGCTTCTGAAGCAAGATGCTTGGCAGACATGTGCTACCCTGTGTCTCAATGAGATTTTCACATGTATAAATAAAGGCTGAAAAAAATAAAAGGGGGCGGAGCTTATGGCGGCACATGCGGGACCTGGCAGACTGTCTAAAATGCTGCGGTGATGAAACGCAAGGATTATTAGATCAAGGATTATTTCTGAAACAGGCTTTCTCTCTTGCCGGTTATACCACAAGGTGAGTTCCTTTTTATTTCCTGCTCCTTCACACACAGTGCTGGACTTCGAATCAGGGGGTAGCAAGTTCGAGTCCCACTGCAGTCAGCATGTCGTTGTGTCCCTGGGCAAGACACTTCACCCCAAATTGCTCCTGTGGGGATTGTCCACAGTACTGAATGTATGTAAGTCACTTTGGATAAAAGCGACTAATGACATGTAATGTAATATAAACACTGACAATATTACGTCCAAAACAGTCGGGCATTGTTTCTGATGGCAACGCTTCTGATAGTGCTGTGGGTCCTCCGCCGGTATTACGTCAAATCGCCGCAAATCTGGATCAGCTCCGTTGTAGCCCCGTTTTTAGAGATTTGGGTACGGAGGAAAAGAGAGAGGGTTTTATTTTCTGACGCTGCGTGAGTTCCCTGACACACCGGGGACAAATATTTATTTATAAAAGACATCAAAAAGTGCATTTTGCATGATAGGTCCCCTTTAAAGTAAGAAATTATATCTCACATTAATTTGCATTATTTACACTGTGTGTGGCCTCTGTCAAATGCTGAGCAAACCTTTACTAACTAAAATGAACAAAGACAAGAGAATAAAACCAATATCAATTTGCAGACTCAACCAAATGGCATTTAATCGCCAAGATACATTTCCAGTCAAATAACCTAAAATAGCTAATCCTCTAGCCCTAATCCTCAAAATGTCTCCAGACCGTCTGAAAGTATGTCTTTGTTGAAGCCAAAACAATACTGCATATGTAGATTGTAACTCTCCTAGTTGTGACTAGTTGATAAAAACCTCATAAACAAGTTAGGACTGTCCCAGGGCAGTTTAGATACATCAGGCTGGAGGTCTGTTCTCCATAAACACCAAAGAGAGATCAGGAGATAAGAAGGTGGAAGTCGTATAAACAAAACATGTCTAGTGTGACTGCAGGACAGCCACCATTACAGGTTACATATTAACATCCGCCAAAGGAGGATTATCAACAGGATTAAGGAACAGTTCCGTTTGCCAGGTTTTTTGAAGTGACAATGAATCCTTTCAGTCTTGAACTGTAATGATACTTGGCGTAAGGGCATAGTACAGGCAAAGGAAGGACCTCATTTTGAAACAGATTTGAGTCAGATACACACATTATGCTTCACTTTTCTAACCTTTACAAGATCAGGTATTTGTGCTGTTTGCATGGGATGTCCGACTAATCCCAAAAACACATATTTTTAGGATTCATCATTACGACTTTAAGCTCATGAACTCACGTATAAAAGAACGAGGTCACAGTTCAGGAAATTATACATAAATCGAGAGTGCCATTCTAGTCCAAATTATAACAATTGCTTTTGTAGTGAAATGTGTTTTTGCTTACTAGTAACGAGGATGGCTGGTTGATGCTCATGACAAACTGTTGTTGAATCACAATAGCTGCAGGCCAGAAAGCCAGGACTTTAATAGTCCAATGACTGTGGTGATAAAGCTTTGCCAGATAGGAAATGGATTACTATTGTCCTAGACTGGAGGCTTGAATTATTGTTAATCACTTATTGAACAACAAGAAATTGGCATAAATGTGTACTTTTTCAAAACATGTTGTCTTTAACGTGCCAACGATGCTACCTACTATCTGGGCTTTACCACTACCAACTGGCCAACCATACCCTTCATCAGCAATTTGTTCCATGAAGTTAAAAAGAAAAATACCACAAAATGTCCATTAAAATGTGTCATTTAAAATCATCATGGTCCCCAGATGATGGAAACAAATTGTTTTTCTTAGGCATTCTTTCATTTTATAACCCCATCAGATGCTTTCTGTAACAAGGTGGACATCTCCCCTATGTGCCTATAGCCATTTTCAGTCTGATTATATGGCATTCAGTGATTACAGTTTGTCTGCTGACTTCAACTTTTAAAAGCTTATAATGAAACAAAATGTGTACAGTTTTTTTCATTAAAAAAAATGCTTTTTATGTTTGAGAGTATTCATTTTTTGTCTGTGTATGGATCTCTCATTTGAGCATTTAAAACTGCCATTGTAGGAGTTAGGTATCATACAAATGAGTTGTAATTGAACTAAAAGATACATTACAAAATGTAATGGGTGCTATACATATATATATATATATCAGCTTTTTGTTGTAACACATGAATACATTATTGCGCTCCAGGGGATGACCTCTTTCCATTTTGAATACTTTCTGAACCATCCTCCATTTATTGAAAAAAGAAATTCCACATAAGGGATCTCATTATGGAATATAAAAAACGCAATGGCATTTGCTAAGGGCACTCGTATTCTCAAGGGAAGAATAGTCTCTGTTCATTATAGATGGCCTATTACTATAGAGGACATTTAGACTTTGTATACATATATAGTAGATAAATCCTGTAGCTCAAGCTAGGCCAAACAGATTTTCTCCCAAATCATGCCTGTATACAAATTCACACATGTTGACCCTCGCCGCTCTACCCATCCCATGCTTTATTGGTCAACTAATCCCTTCTTTATTGTGTCCTCTCTTGTAGATTTGATAACCCGGCAGCTGTCAGCGTCATTCCCACAAGACAACTGACTTTCAACTACCTTCTTCCTTTGAATGCGTGGCTCCTGCTGAACCCCTCTGAGCTCTGCTGTGATTGGACGATGGGCACCATCCCTCTGGTGGAGTCAGTCCTGGACCTCCGTAACCTGGCCACGCTGCTGTTCTACACCTTTCTGGGCCTGCTGGCCTACTACAGCCTGCGCTACAGCCACAGCTCCTCGAAGACCGTCATCATGGTGAGAGGACGTTTTACCTGATCATTCATATACATGTTACAGTGATCAATCTCTAAAAGGTCCCCTATTACACTGTTTTGCATCAATATATTATAGGTCTCAGACAAACATGTCTCTGAAGTGTTTGGCTGGAAATACCAAACAGATCATTGCAGCATTACCCATAATCCCCTCTGTTTCAGCCCTGTTTCAAAAGTGCTGATTCTCAGATATTTGGTTAGAAAGAACTCAATGGTGCTCTAGGAGGAGATTCAGGTGATAAGGTGGGGGGGGGGGGTTACCTTGGTTGGTGATTGGCTAATGGTTACACAAGACAAACAATCGTGATGACCTCATAAAGTGGCCAAAATCTGATCAGCTCATTTTCAGACAGGTTTTTATAGAAATGGATCAAAAAGAGAGAGAATCTTTGTTCCTGAAACTTTCAGAGTCTCTTTCCACAGAGGGGACACATGTTGATGTAGAAGAGACATGAAGAAGAGGGGACACATGTTGATGTAGAAGAGACATGAAGAAGAGGGGACACATGTTGATGTAGAAGAGACATGCAGAAGAGGGGACACATGTTGATGTAGAAGAGACATGAAGAAGAGGGGACACATGTTGATGTAGAAGAGACATGAAGAAGAGGGGACACATGTTGATGTAGAAGAGACATGAAGAAGAGGGGACACATGTTGATGTAGAAGAGACATGAAGAAGAGGGGACACATGTTGATGTAGAAGAGACATGAAGAAGAGGGGACACATGTTGATGTAGAAGAGACATGAAGAAGAGGGGACACATGTTGATGTAGAAGAGAGGACACATGTTGATGTGGAAGAGACATGATGAAGAGGGGACACATGTTGATGTGGAAGAGACATGGAGAAGAGGGGACACATGTTGATGTGGAAGAGACATGAAGAAGAGGGGACACATGTTGATATAAAAAAGACGGGAAAAAGTGGATTTTGCATAATAGGTGACCTTTAAATGGATCAAAGACCTTTGGACAGATGCATTCTGTCTTTCCAGATTCAGAGATTTTGTGACCTACAGATCATTACAAAATGTACTTTTTTGGATCCTTTACAAAAAACAGCATCATTTTATGTATTTTAATATATTCCTATATTTGAATGTATGTTTCAATGGTAGTATGAATTAATATGCAAAAAAATACATGTTTCCCGCTAATATCGTGAATCATATAGCAATCAAAATGATTTTTTCCAAATCAGGCATCAACAAAACATTTTAAAACTCAAAAGTGTGTCTATTTTGTAAGACCAATGTTGTGTCTTAATCAATTACGGTACATCCATACAGCAGCTTTTCGAAAATCTTGGAGCTGGGCGTGTCTGAAAGCTTGGGGATTT
Organism: Gymnodraco acuticeps; assembly: GCF_902827175.1. Classification (NCBI taxonomy): domain Eukaryota; kingdom Metazoa; phylum Chordata; class Actinopteri; order Perciformes; family Bathydraconidae; genus Gymnodraco; species Gymnodraco acuticeps. The sequence goes on along the minus strand of NW_022990097.1, from coordinate 267,683 downwards.
TTTTGCGAGCAACGCGACCAACAACCAATCACATGAATCTCCCGCCCCCGACATACAAAGCAAAAAACCCCGGGGATTTTATGCGAGCAATATATATAAATATTAGGGCCGGGACTTTAACGCGTTAATTAAGATTAATTAATCACACAAAAATTAACGCGTTAAAAAAATTAACGCATTTTAATCGCACTTATTTTTGCACCGCGGAACGTTTCTCACTGGATGAGTTTCAGGCGTACCGATTATACTGGAGCACCAACTAACGTTCATGACTTCAGACAACAACAAACCACAGTGAACAACAGTGAACAACAGTGGGAAATGTTGTTTTAAAAAACGGACGGATGGAAGCGTCGATAAGAGCACGGTTGTGTGCAAATTATGCAAAAAGGAATTCGCATATCACCGCAGCACATCAAGCCTCAAGTATCACCTCAATGCAAAACATATAGCAGCTAGCGTGGACGTTAGCCTCTTTTATCGCGTTCACACCAAAAAGAGCCGGTACTAAAATTAGTTCATGAGAACCTTTTTACCCCCACGAAAGTCCCTGCTAGAGAGCAGAGAGCTGATAGAGAGCAGGGACTTTCGTACGGCTCTCTTGTGAGAAAAGAGCTATATGTCTGATTGGCTGGGCGGATTGCAAACCACGCCCCGTAAAACTCCCAAAAAGTTTTGTGAAGCCGCCATTTTATTATCCTCGCATTAGCATTATTAGCATTAGCCCAGCGCAGAAATGCAGAGAGACTAACTTATGGCAACACAAAAGAAAACATGGGAGCGGTGGAGATGAGGAGGTGTCGGCGTTCTGGCGATTTACTCGGAAGGCTTCAGTAGAAGCTGCTGGGAGTCCCAGCAGCTTCTACTGAAGCCAGTCCCCAACTCCGGGGACTTCCGGCCGGGGACTTTGGGCGGCAGTATACGCCGTGAAGTGGTTTGCGGCCTGCCAGTAAACCCAAAGCAGAAGAAGAAGAAGTGACGTCAGCGGCTTCATTTGCCTAATCCACCCCCAGGTTCAAAGAGTTCTCATGAACTAAGTTCTCATGAACCTTTGTGGGAAAAGTACTGCGGTGTGAATGCGCCTAATGGTATACTAAAATCCATGTGAAAAAAATTGCTTCTCACTGTTCTCAGGTCAAATATTTATATGTGATTAAAAATGCGATTAATTTCGATTAATTAATTACAAAGCCTCTAATTAATTAGATTAATTTTTTTAATCGAGTCCCGGCCCTAATAAATATATATAAACTCCCCAAACAGGCGAAAACCTACCAGTTTCACCCACTGTCTCTGCCACCTCCCTCCATGCCTGGTTCCTCCGGTTTGTATCCCGGTAAATAGTCTGGTCGTAAAGAACCGGGTGATTTGCTACCGTAATTTCTCGTTTGGAATATGAGGAAATGAACTGCGGTCTGGTTCTCCCTGCTTACACGCGGTTTGATTGGCTAGCGCTTATACTGTCAGATTTGCATAAACGTGATTTGATTGGCTGACGCTTCCAGCTCAGCTTCAAAAGTTGAACATTGCTCAACTTTTGAATCCTGGAAATCCTGGAAATCTTCGCTTCGCTTCCCCACAATGCAGTTCAGCGAAAAGCGAGGCAAAGTGACGTCATCCCCATTCAAAGTCAATGGGCAGAGAAGTGTTGGAAGCGGTGGAAGATTCGTCTAAAGCTGCTGTGTGGACGTACCGTTAGGCTTTTGTAAAGTTATTATCAAAAACGTTTTTATGTGGATATTTCTGGATCTCTCATGCCCCTTTCACACCAACGCGTTTACAGCTCCGGCTCGGAGCTGGAGCCTGAAAAGTGCCGGTTTTTCCTGTTCACACCGCAGCGGCGCCGCCTCTTAGCTCCGGAATCCGGTTCACTTCCAGCTCCAAAAAATTGTCGGTCTAGAGGCAAGAGCTTCGGAGCTAAGAGGTGGCGTCGCTTACGTCTCTCTTACGTCGAGACGTGCAGGAAACTAAACCCTCCTCCCCTGAACATGGGTCGACTGTCATGCCTGCCTACAAGCAGAGTGCTTATAAACACACTTTATAAAGTCAGGCAACACTAACCAGGCTTCGTGTGATTCTGTTTATTTGTACCTTACTTTGACCATCCGTTCACTGTTATTGATCATTGTGGAGAGAGGCAGACGTGTTGTTTTGTATTATAGCAGCTATCGGATGGAATCAATACATGGGCTGCACAGGTTGTCGTGTCCGACTATCACAAGTAGAATCATAATAAAAATACGCTGGTAAAATGTGCCTGTAGAAAACGGTTTATGCCACAATAGGATAGCAATAGCAAGTAGTCAGTTTAGCTTCGGTTGCTATGCTAACATCACCCATGTTATACCAGATAAACTTTCATAACAGCGTTGTGATGCCAAACAGCGTCAATTCAGACTGACACACATTCACTTAGGCTAAGGGGAACTGGAGATATGTATCAGCTGCTTGTGTGAGTCGGACAGTGAATACTTTAGAGCGGCCGCTAACCGGGAGCTAACGGGAGCTAACGGGAGAATAAACTCCCGTGGAAGAGCAGCCAACACTGCAGCGGTCGGTAAATGCTGCAGAAACACATTAATAAACAATGAACCACGGCACTCTGGAGCAAAGTATAAGGTTGGAGAAGTCGTTATTTAATTTAATCTGGCTTCGTGTGATTAAAAGCAACACGATCATCGACCCGACGCAGTTCCCCGTTGTTGTGAGCGCCGTAACGCCATTGACGGTGACGTCATGACGCAGCAGCGGCAGCACCAGTCGGGTGCTGGGCGGTGTGAACAGAGCGGGAGCAGAAAAGGGAAACCGGAGCTGAACCAGAAAAGCTCCCGCTCGGAGCTAGAAAGGGAAAAGCGCTGGTGTGAAAGCCGCATCACATGACGGGTCCTTTTTCCTTCCATTACTAATGTGGGTATATTCACTTTGAGCTGCTTAGATTTAACTGAACCGCTTCATTGGTTGTTACCAATTCGGAGTGAAGGGCTCCTTTTGTGTATACAAAAAAGATTATGGGATGTCTCAACCAAAGCCTCAGCTTAAGTGGTTCCTCATGTTCACCAAGGCAGTATTGAGTATTTAGCAAAAGTTTAAGATGACTAGACACACTAGTTTTTATTACCATAGTCAGTATTTAAGTGCCATTGTTAAGATTCCCACCTTTGTTTTTCACCGTCTGTATGTTGATGGTTAACATGATGCTTGTGACTTAAGCACCATGACATCGTTAAATCACTTTAAGAGATAAGATCAGGATTGCAGAACATGCTTGGGAGCTTTATAATTCAATAAACTAATGAGATGTTGTTATTTTTATGTCCAACTCCAAACAAAGGGACAAAAATAGGCAATATCAGCCTAAGAGAAACGGCACATAAATGTCTCCCTTGAACACGTAGTAATTGTTCATCGTGGCACTCAGACAAATGAGCGTCGGTTTTGCAACAGGCTGCCTTTCATGAGGGTCACTAACATGTCCCCACAGTGTTGCTTTTAGAAGAACTGGACAACAAATCAACACAGAATAAACTGAATTATGAACTTTGCGGTGTTTACTCTGGTTTTATAAGAGCATTTGGAATATGTTGCATAAGAGTATCATACCACACCAACCTACTTATCGTGAGCGAGGCTGCCAGCTGCCTCACATGGAGCATTAGACACGTTATATACTTCAAGACAGTCATCCTTTGAGGACCGGCTCTGTAATGCTTTTTCCTCCCAACAGTGTCTGTATGTGTTAAATTAATTCCTTATATAATGTGTTTTATATATTTTTTCTAAACTAAAAATTGATGCTCACATTTTCAGAAAGAGTTTAGCCGACACCATGTCCTAAATCGTTTTATGCTCTACGCCAGGGGGGTCAAACTCAAATACACAGTGGGCCAAAATTAAAAAATGGGTACTACTCGAGGGTTCAACTGGTTCAACGTTTATTGCAGAACGTATTGAAATGAACTTATTGCACATATTAAACCTGGAACTAACAAAGCTTAAATGATTGTCTATAAAAACAACATTAAACATTACATAATCAGTTGCATTCATTTCTTATGGCTCTATCTGCAGCTTTTCCAGAGTCATTTCTTATGAGTACATTTCTCCACAGGCCAACAACAGCTTCAACAAAACTATTTCCCTCAAAGAGAAAACCAAACATGCCCTGTTGTCGTGAGAAAGAAAGTGCAGAAGGAAGCATCCATTAAACTCAGGTTGCTGCTCTGTGATGCTAGTTCAGATACTTGGCATCTCATCTTGGGTGCAAGTTACAATATAATACAATACAGCTTTATTTATATAGCACTTTAAACTTCCAGTCCAAAGTGCTGTACAGGCAAATAAACAAAACAAAACATACAAAAAGTAACTCAGCTCACAAACCATAAAACAAGTACAAGTAAAAACAATAGACAATTTAAAAAACAACGCTCTAAAAGATGTTCATACGCTAAGGAGAAGAAGTGGGTTTTAAGAAGCGATTTAAAAGCAGGCAGTGTGGCGGCCTGTCTGATGTGCAGGGGCAGATCGTTCCACAGTGTGGGAGCCGCTACAGAGAAGCAACGGCCCCCTCTGAGCTTTGACTTGGTTCTGGGCACATTCAGGAGCAGTTGATCCGCTGACCTGAGAGGGCGGGTGGGCGTGTAGGGTTGTAGCAGCTCAGAAAGATATGGTGGGGTCATGCCATTTAGGGATTTAAAAGTAAACGAAAGGATTTTGAAATGAATCCTAAAATGTACTGGCAGCCAGTGGAGTAAAGCCAAAATGGGCGAAATGTGGTCATATTTCCGTTTGCCAGTTAAAAGCCTTGCTGCGGCATTTTGCACCCGCTGCAGATGAGCGAGGGAGGACCCACTGACCCCCATGTAGAGAGAGTTACAGTAATCCAGCCGAGTGGTGACAAAGGTGTGGATTACTGTCTCAAACCGCTGTCTGGAGAGAAAAGGTTTTACTTTGGCTAGCTGCCTCAGGAGATAAAAGCTTTTTTTTACCACAGATTTAATCTGACTCTCAAGTTTTAGTTCAGGGTCCATTTGAATGCCAAGGTTCGTAATGGTGTACTGAGCCAGGGAACCCAGGTCTACAGAAGTGGTGCCACCAAAACCCATTACTTCTGTTTTTCCTTCATTTAGTTTTAGGAAGTTCCTCAATGTTTGGGCTCAGGCTCTGAGCTGAGGAAACCTTCAGGATGGAGTGAAGGTGTGTGTGCAATATACCGGCGGGCCAGATCTAATGGCGCGTTTCCACTGCAGCGGGGTAGCCCCGTTTAAGCGTCCCTAAGCGTCCTCGCTCAGGCCTCGGGCTGCCTCGCTGGCCGTCCGAGGCCGTGGCGCATTTCCATTACAGTTTAGGACCTGGGGTAGCAACGCAGTGTAGGCGGGGCGATCGGCTTTGTTTTTGTTCACATTTCGAGTTGTTCCCTCGAGCTCCCGCTGGATTTGATCATCCCCAATGAGATGTAGGAACGTCGTCACCTCCTCGGTCGACCACGGTGTGCTTTTCTTATTAGACGTAGCCATTTTTGTAGCTCATCCGTTTACAAAATGCTGTTTATAAAAATGCTGCAAGCTTGCTTCTAGATATATATGCGACGCTAGGGATGAACTCGCGCGCGATCTTGTGACGATTCTCTCTGACCAATCAGCAGTCGAGAGTGTTGACGTCACTAGTTCAGCCCTGGCCCTGGTCTGAGGGAACCACGATTTTATGGGGCCGGAAAAAGAGGGAAAAAGTACCCGCTAGCCGGTGCTAGGCTATATGGAAAGGCCACCAAAAACCGGCCTGGCCGCTTGAGGACGGTTAAGGACGCTTAAACGGGGCTACCCGCTGCAGTGGAAACGCGCCATAATAGGAATTAGAAATTATCCTGCGGGCCGAAATTAAATCCACCAAGGGCCTGATTTGGCCCCCGAGCCTTGAGTTTGACACATGTGCTCTACGCTGTCTTCATCTTTCAGCAGCACCTCATTACTGAGATGTGTTTTACAACATTTCTGGGCATGCCAAGGCTTATTAGGTTGGATAGAATCCAATTTATCTCTGTTGATCCTGTTTGCTCGCTTCACACATTGAGTTTGTTTTGTCTTTGGGGGTTATGTTTTTCTTTTTCTATCATATAAAAATCGTTTTGTTATTCGTTCCAAACCGACGCCTACACACTTTCACTTCGTGTGCTTTTTCTTGTGTCCGCCAAGTGTTCAACTACCATGTGTTGGAAGTTAAACACTAACAACCTGCACTACATCGTTTATGTCCGCCATAAAACACGCTGTTTACAAATGGTTCATTGCAAACATAAACTAGTAGCCTAAACTGCGCAAATTAAGAGATGACATACTGATGTTAACTTCAAGGTTACATCGTTTTTTTACTGACGATCGTATACCGTATCAAGTCTAGAGAACGGTAGCCCATTGCATTTGATTATAGTTTTGTACAGAGACCATTGCAAAAACTAAGCAGCTCATAAACATCAGATTAAAACAAATTCACAAGAAAACAATTGTCACTAAACGTCAGTAAAGGTGGATTGAAATGATATTTTAATGTATAGTTGTAAGTGTTACTACAGACGGAGTGCGTAGGAGTCGATTTGGAACAGGGCTAATGCCTAAGGGCAAGCAGTGTTATTCAGGACTACCGTCTGAAGTGTTTTGTGATGTCGTCCCAGCTTGTTTTTGGTACAGCATTGTTTATGAGACTGAAATGTCTGCTCCTGCCTGCACTTACAGCATCAGTAACGTCTGAATCGGAACATCTCCTTGTCTCCTTGGCCACCAGCCTCCTCTTTTTTTTCGTTATTTCGTTTTTCTAAAAGTGTATCTATTGACTGCTTAATTTAAAGAATACTTTATATACTAAAGTATTCCGTTTTAAGCCTTACGTACATGCGTCACATGCAGTAAAAAAAGCATCTTGTTGGAGTGGGAGACAACTAAACCCCCTCTCCGTTCCATATATATATTTCAAATATACGTAATAAAATAACTATGTAATCTATCATTTATTAGGATGCGGGTCATTTTCAGTGCCAACCACCTCCCCTGCCAGTATCCCATATATTCACCACGTAACTCCCACATCCCAGATCAGATCACTGCATGATATATGGATTTATATTTATATTTATTGCACTGATGCTATATAAAACAACTGACTCACACTATAGCCTGTGCAGGAGGATGAGCAGCGGTACAGTATATAGACATTTATGTATTAGGATAACAGATCTGAGACGGATAGATCACTGCACGTAGCTCATCACTGATGCAACGAAACATCCGTTTGTTTTGCAGGTAGCAGCTTCTTGTAGCTATTGTTTGGGGAAATGTCATAAAGGACAGAAACTGAATACTTTTGTTCTTGATTCGTCAACAGATCATTTTCACCTTTTACAGCTAGTCCAGACATGACTGTTTGAATCATGCTGATATTTAGCCAGTGGTATTTCTGCTTGTGGCGAACTGGTCTTTCAAGAAAACTTCACACATAACACTGTAGCTTCCTGGGAAAAACTGCCGTTAGATAGTTGCGGTTAATCAGAAACAACAGTGAAAGGCACGGTTGTTCATGGAAAAAAGCACAAGGAACGCTTGTTCCCTAATCTGTGATGATCTATCGTCTTTTTAAAATTGAATACTGAAAATGTGGTATGCCTATTATTCCTCTGAGCAAGATCTCTGAACTTTACCATGTAGTAAACACATTGTTTGTAGCCTTTATTTAACCAGGTGAAGCCCCTTGAGATCAAAAGATCTCTTTTTCAAGGGTGACCTGCAGCACATTAGTTACACATGTAACATAACAACAACAGAACAACAATAAGGATGACATACAACATAATGTGCAGGGTACAGTTTACAAACTCTATTTACAGAGACAGGTACCATGAGTATCAAACAGCATGTCAGCCAGCTGAGTTTTAAAGTGATGCAGGGGAACCAAAGTGCTCAGTTTGAAACATGTTTGCAGACTGTTCCAAGTTAGTGGAGCTGCACAACTAAAAGCTTTCTTCCCTAAGACAGTCCTAGCACTTGGCACATTTAATAAAACCACATCATGAGATCTCAGGCAATAAGTACTTTCAATTCGTCGAGAGATCAGAGAGCAGATATAAAAAGGTAGTTTACCCAACATGGCTTTGTAAATGAACATGTACCAATGACTGAGCCTCCGTACAGTTAGTGAAGGCAGACCTGCCTTGGCATACAGGGTACAGTGATGAGTAAGTGCTTTATAGTTAGTAACAAATATCAGGGCACTGTGATAGGCGGCATCTAACTTGTTCAGGCAATGGGCAGGTGCATTCATATAGATCAAATCACTAGTCCCAGCACAGGTAAAAAGGTCACAGAGCCTTTTCCTGGCTTCAAATGAGAAACAGGACTTGTTTCTGAAAAAGAAACCTAGTCTAACCCTCAGCTTTTTAAGCAGGTTATTGACATGAGGTTTAAAAGTAAGACAATCATCAAGCCAGATACCCAGGTATTTATAACAGGTAACCACTTCAAGTACTTGTCCTTGCATAGTAACAATATCCAAAACAGGCTCTGGTGTCTTTTTAGCTTTTGTAAATAGCATTACCTTGGTTTTATCAACATTTAAAAGAAGCTTAAGTTCAGCGAGCTGAGTCTGAATAATGTTAAAACAGCCTGTAATTTAACACCAGCCTCCTGAATGGAGGGACCTGCACAGTACATCACGCTATCATCGGCATTAAAATGTAAAGTAGCTTCATTCACATTTTCACCTAAACTATTGATATATATGGAGAATAAAAGTGGACCTAAAACAGAACCTTGAGGAACACCATTAGCAATGTTTAACCACTCAGAAGACAGCCCATCAAAGTGAACACATTGGGACCTTTCAGAGAGGTAGTTCACAAACCAACCCACTGCATGGCTGGATATGCCGATACTGAGTAGCCTCTGCTTTAAGATGCGATGATCGACGGTGTCAAACGCTTTGGAAAGGTCAACAAATAGAGCTGCACAACTCTGCTTATTATCTAAAATACTCGTAATATCATTCACCACTTTCATTGTGGCAGTGATGGTGCTGTGTTGCTTTCTGAAGCCTGACTGATGTTTAGACAGGATGTCATTTTTACATAAAAACTCCTTTACCTGTTCACTCACTAGGCGTTCGAGCACCTTCGCCAGAACTGACAATTTAGAGATTGGCCTATAGTTATTTAAAATAGTTGCCTCCCCTCCTTTTAGCAAAGGCAAGACATACGCTGAATATCACATGCATTGAATTAACATGGCTCATACGGTGAAGTAATTATTTGTCTTTGTTCTTCAGGCCCTGTCCTTCATCGTCCTGCCTTTCATTCCTGCGTCCAACCTCTTCTTCCCTGTGGGCTTCGTGGTGGCCGAGAGGGTCCTCTATGTGCCCAGCATGGGCTTCTGTGTGCTCGTTGCTCATGGATTCAAGATCATCTCACATAAAGGGTGAGTGCTTTTCTGCAATCATGTAACCGAATGTAATCAGAAGCAGAATCAAGTTTATTGCCAGGTACGTTTACACATACAAAGAATTTGCTTTGGTATCTGGTGGTGCAGACATAAACAATCTAAAAAAAATAAGTTGCAATGTACCGTATTTTCCGGACTACAAGTCGCACCTGAGTATAAGTCGCTCGTCAAAAAACGTCGTTAAGAGAAAAAAAACCATATATAAGTCGCTTCGGTGTATACGTCGCATTTATCCACTGAAGTCTTCATCCTCTGTGTCGCTGTGAAGGTCTCACTATCACCGAGATAATAATAATAATCACTAATACCAATATATATATAGAGCTTTATGACCCCTCAAAGTGCTTTTACTCGTCAGCATTCACACACATTCATACAGAGGCTGCCCTACAACGTGTTGTCTGCATTCACACATTCACATTGTATTGTGAGAAATGTGGGGTCAAGTATCCATCAAGGACACATCGACATGTTGACAGCAAGGACTTGGGATCGAACAACCAACCACCAACACTTCCATTAGCTCATGCCATTGTGCCTTAGGGAAATATGAAGAACAGAACACATCATTTCTGTGTGTTGTGACCACTTGAGAGACACCTGTTAGCACCATGTTAAGGGTTACCTCATCATTGAGTGGCTACCCTGCACATAAGATGCTTGATATTATGATAGCGGACATTGCATCGTTTTAATATCGCAATATTCTAATCCTAATCATTTATATTTAAATAAACGTAACACAAGGCTATTTGTGTTTGGAAGATGATTTCTATGGTGTAACAATGCTTTTTGGCAATACGTCTTATACCGTTGGAAAGCCTGTTTACTTAGCTTTCCAATCGTCACATTGTTCATGGGCGCACCCCACGTACTCGGCTCTGCTGCTCATCCCACAAATGCGTGTTCCTCACAAATGTGGTAGCATTGGAAAGGTAAGAAAACAGGCTTTCCAACGGTATAAGATGTATTGCCAAAAAGCATTGTTACAACATATAAATCATCTACCAAACACAAGGCAATTTTATTTATATAGCACCTTTCAGCACGCTACAATTCAAAGTGCTTTACAAAAGACAAATAAAAACAAAAGACAATAAAAACAAAAGACAATAAAAACAAAAGACAATAAAAACAAGACAAATAAAAACAAAAGACAATAAAAACAAAAGACAAATAAAAACAAAAGACAATAAAAACAAAAGACAATAAAAACAAAAGACAATAAAAACAAAAGACAAATAAAAACAAAAGACAAATAAAAACAAAAGACAATAAAAACAAAAGACAAATAAAAACAAAAGACAATAAAAACAAAAGACAAATAAAAACAAAAGACAATAAAAACAAAAGACAGAAAACACAAATTGCCTTGCTTTTTTTGTTAAGTTTAAATAAAAAATACAGTCATTTTAACCAGATGATGATAAATTGCCGGTGATTGGTTAGTTTCTGTAACTAAACTAATTCCATACAGCTGATGTTTCGTTTCTTTGTAAGGGTTTAACAACCAAACCAAAACCATATCATAGTCCTCAGTGTTCTTTGCTTATTTTCAGGTTCAATAACTCTTAATATCTGCTTTTGGAGTTTGAGGATTTCATTCAAATCAAGAGTGTACAATGTTCTATCATACAGACTTTTTTGAAGATAAGACAATAATTATTTTCATTTGACATCATGCAGGAAAACTGTCGTAGCATTGATATTGCACATGCACACATTTCTGCATCGATGATGAAAGGATATATTGTGCAACAATACTGCCAATCTTATTACATTCATGTCTACTAATATAAAGAACACAGCGCACCCCTGAACCACTCTCAAAATAATAAGCGCCAATTTAAAATGTTTGCAATTGAAAGTCTTTGATCAAAGCAATATCATTTGAAAGTCTTTATATGTTATTTTGTAGGTACTTAAAGAAGATTTCCTGGTTGGTAATCGGGGTGCTTTTGGCCACACATGCAGTGAAAACGTTTAAGAGGAATTGGGACTGGGAGTCTGAGTACACTCTGTTCACTTCGGCCCTGAAGGTAAGACGGAAAGGACAATGAATGCTAATGTTGGCCTGTTTAAAAGGCCCTTTAATAACTAGGTGATTCAAAGTTGTGTTCGAACAGATGAACCAAAACAAGGCTATTATCGTGTTTGTTGAATTACCTTCACTTTCAGGTCAACAAGAACAACGCCAAGCTTTGGAATAACGTTGGCCACGCTCTGGAAAACCAAAACAATTACGACACGGCTCTGCGGTATTTTCTCCAGGCTACACGCGTCCAGCCAGGTAAGACAAATACATCTGATATTCATAAATCATGATATTGTGTTGACATTGATGAGGGAAACGATGGTACGACACATCGGCCGATCTTGTTCGATTTGATTTATGAGGATGTTTTTCGCCGGTTAAAAGATATTGTGAAATCTCTCGTAGTGTTTTGTTTTCAGTGTAAACCCACAGTGGGCCTATAATGTTACATCATTCTGTTTTTACTGTCTGTTTATAACTTGTAATTCCAATACTTTTTAAATAAATGAAAACCGGGCAATCACAGAGGAGCTCAACCAAAAACACATGTGAGGCAATAGTCCTGCGCTAATGTTGATTTAAACTTTGGCTGTTTTATCAATGAGGTTTTCATGTTTTCGTTATGGTGGTTTTCATGCAAGTAGAGGCATCTGTCAGTTACACTTAATGCGTAGCTGTAAAAATAACATTGCTCAGTCAACTGGAACACAGGGAAGTTTACGTAAGTTAATGACAGATTGTAACTGCCTGCAGGGATGTGGTATTGCTAAGTACATTACATTGCATTTAGCTGACCCTGTTATCCAAAGCGACTTACAATAAGTACATTCGACCAGGAAGATACAAACTAGAGGAAAACAGAATCATATAGTACATCAGGTTTCATAGAGCCAAATATTTCAAGTGCTACTCAACTGGCTTTAGATAAGCCAGTCCTTTATTAGTATATAAGTGCTTTGTTAATAATTCTATCGCTCGAAGTGGAGTCGAAAGAGATGAGTTTTCAGTCTGCGCCGGAAGATGTGTAAGCTTTCTGCTGTCCTGATGTCAATGGGGAGCTCATTCCACCATTTTGGAGCCAGGACAGCAAACCCACGTGTTTTGATTTCTTTCCCCCCTCTTTTAGTTTAGGATTTGATCCCAGCAAACTGAATATTGTGATTACACTCTCGAAACAGGCTAAGAAAGGCAGTGTCACTAATAGCTTCTGACAATGCAGTTGGTTGCATAAGGGGCTTGTTACTTCTCAAAACTAATGAAGCTAAAACATTTTAAAGAGAGCCTGTTATGCTTTGTGCGGTCATCCCTTTCCTGTAGTGTGTTAAAAAGGTTTTTGTGCATGTAAATTATCTGCAAAGACTAAAATCCCTGTTTTCCCTCCAGAGGAAGTTTCTCTCCAAAACACTTGCCTCCATTGGTCTCGTTTGTTTACTTCCGTAACACAGTGACATCACTATATAGCACTCGCACTTCTATTGGCTAGCGCTCCAACACATTGTACATGATAGGCTAAGGGGCGGGACATCTCTAAGCGGTTGACCAATCACAACAGAGCCGGGCCAGCTAACCAATCAGAGCAGACTGGGCTCTGGTTTCAGACAGAGGGTGAAAAGAGGTGCTGCAGCACAGGCAGTATGAGACAAATAAAGAGCTTTTTGAACATCAAAGCATGGAGACATGTCCCAGTGGAGACACTACATACATATATGACCCTGAACATGAGCAGAATATGACTCCTTTAAGTCTTGGTTACGGGAAATATAAGTATTCAATGTTACAAATGAGAGTTTCATGCCAAAACATGCAATGGAAGGTCTGACAATGCATAAACATCTAGTTTAACCGTCTATAAAACATGTCAAAAAGAATGTAAAATACAGTTCCTATTAAACACCAGCTCAGCCAGAGCCATTTAAAAACCTAGAGTGGAGGTTTAGGGAGAGTCTGTCTTTTGTTTAGAGCCTTAATCTGATTTCCTCCGTAATTGCAAAAGGGCACTTGGATGCCTTTCAGAAAAGTGAACATGGCATAAGTAGGAGTTTGAGTTTGAACCTTGAGAAGAAAAAGTATTTCTAAAAGAAATCTTTACTGGCAGATACTGGATTACACAGTCTATAGTGCTGCTGCAGCTTACTTACTTTGCTGAGTGTAAACAATGGACTATAGAAAGAAACAATCATATAACATTGTACAGGATGTGTAATGTCCTATATGTGATGGTAATCCACATTGAGCATTTCTTAACAGACGGACAATGCTGTGTTTTAAATCCCACTGAATATTGAAAATGAGATAAATTCATAAAACTTTGGCAAGTTTTAGCAGTTTCTTGCAATACTATAAAGTGAACACATTCCTGAATGGATCAATCATTTCCAAGAGAACACTGTCAAATGGTTGAACATCAGTTATAACCATTTTTGATTTATGGAAAAGTGATTTATGGAAAAGCGTTGACACCTGGGCTGAAATCATATGGGACAGGTTCCCACAGTCATGCTAAGGTGGGTGTAACCTGGAAAACACTGAAGAATAAATATTGCTACATTACCTCTTTCTCAATTTGGTTTTAACATAAAATGAATAAATAGACGCAAGCTTCTTCTTGGAAAACACGCAAGTGAGGAAAACATGGTGCAACTAAAGAGACTTGGGATGTAGCTAGAGGGTGAAATGAGGTGCTAAAAAGGCAGTATGAGAAAAATAAATCAATTTTTGTCTTTCATTTTTGTAAAGCACTTTGAATTGCCTTGTGTTGAAAGTTGCTATAAATAAACTTGCCTTGCCTTGAGGCACAAAATACAAATATGAACCGTAACATTAGCACAACATGACCTCTTTAAGCGTGACTGTTTTGCTCTGTTCTCTGCTTTCTGATGCTCAGTTCAATGTTTCTGCAGATGACATTGGTGCTCACATGAATGTTGGAAGAACCTACAAGAACCTGAACAAGTCCAGAGAGGCAGAAGATGCGTACTTGGTTGCCAAATCCCTCATGCCACAGGTATCCTTGCACAATAATATCCTGCATTATATTTGTTACTGGAAATGTGTATTTCCACATATTTTTACTTTTATGCTATTTTATTTATTTTTCGGAAATATTTTGGACTGTTTATTTCTAATTTCTTAATTTCTCTTATGTACATTGCCTTGTTTTTTATGCTGCTGCAACGCAAACATTTCCCAAATTGGGATCAATAAAGTACCTATCCATCTATCTATCCATCTACCTACCTACCTATCTATCCCTCTATCCATCAATCCATCCATCCATCCATCCATCCATCCATCTATCTATCCATCTACCTACCTACCTACCTATCCATCTATCTATCCACCTATCTATCCCTCTATCCATCAATCCATCCATCCATCCATCCATCTATCTATCTATCCATTTACAGCAAGGGTGCCCAACCAGTCGATCGCGATCGACCGGTCGATCGCGGGGAGATTCCCAGTCGATCGCGAGATGTGTCTAAAAATAGAACAACAATATTCAGTTTTATCGTTAATGTCCTATAACATAATCTTCCTGTGCCAGAATAATGCACTTGAACGCATCAAAGCTTTGTGATTGGCCGGCGTGACCCCATGTGTCGGGGCGTGGCTGGTGGGCAGTGGGCAGTGCACTAGTTCGCTAACGTTGTCCGTGTCAACACCAGGAGTGACAGTCCGCACACACACAAGACCACAATTATGGCAGAAGCAAAACATATATAATTTTCACTCCGAGTGGGAGGATGATTATTTGTGTATCTATTCCAATTCAAAGTCCATCTGTCTCATCTGCAATGCGAGCGTGGCTTTATCGAAGAAGGGTAATTTAGGAGCGGCATTTCAAAACAGTGCACAAACGCTACGAGACGGAATTCCCTCCTAATTCTGCCCTACGCTCCAAAAGGGGAGGGGCCTGAAAGGACAGCTAAATGCACAGCAGTCCATTTTCACCAGGCCCAACAACAAGAGCAAGGCTGCTACCAGAGCATCTTATCGTGTCAGTCACGTTCTTGTCAAACACATGAAGTCTTTCAAAGACGGCGAAGTTGTGAAAGAAGCATTCCTGGAGGCTGCCGATGCGTAATAAAAATAACAGTAGCATTTTCAACAGGTTTTTGATATGATAAAAACTCAAGTTATATACCGTTATTAATCAGCTGTAAGTTTGAGTTTGTTTGAACTTATTCATTATAATTATTGTACAAAATGGTATAAGAATGCAAACTTAAATTGATTATAATCTATTATCAATTCAGGTTAAGAAACTAGTGTTGCTTGCATCCTATTTTAAAGGCATTTCTTTTTATAATCTACTAAAATGCAACAAAAAAAGGGTTTGATTCTATTAATGTTGTCTTTTTTATTGTGTAGCTTCAGATCTGAGTTGTCTTATTAGTAAGCCTAATTTATACTTTTGTAGCAACACTATTTTTATATAATGGCAAAGAAAGGGTTCAGAGTCTTTTCTTTTTCCCTGTGTCATATGTGGCAGCACTGTTCAATGTTTCTTGAAAACATTACCCACTGTAGTGACGTGTGAATAAACTCCAACTCTGTATCAACAACACTGTTGTGTAACTTCAGTTAAATACTTGTATGTGTGTAGATTAGAAAGAGGTGAGATAAAGGATCTGCAGTATTTTATGAAGTATTAATCGTACAAAGGTCAGTTTTATACAAGTAGAAGTGTGTATTTACCTGGTAGTAGGCTATCAGTAATGGCTACGCCTCTCTATTTGGACTGGTAGATCTCGGCAGACTGGCAACTTTAAAAGTAGCTCTCGGTTCAAAAAAGGTTGGGCACCCCTGATCTACAGTATCCATCTATCTATCCATATATCCCTCTATCTATATATCTATCCATCTTTCTATCCATATATGCCTCTATCTATCTATCTATCCCTACACATGTTAAAAACCTCTTTATTCACCACTCAGGCTTTTCCATACCTCCTTGGATCCATCATTCACATATTTTCTCTCCATTCTCAGGTTATTCCAGGTAAGAAGTACGCGACTCGTGTGGCCCCTAACCATCTCAACGTTTACATAAACCTTGCTAACCTGATACGGGCAAACGAATCGAGGTTGGAAGAGGCCGACCAGCTCTACCGACAGGCCATCAGCATGAGGCCAGACTTCAAACAAGCCTACATCAGCAGGCAAGAGTTTTCACTTTCTCAGTCTTTGAGCTTGAATTAACATCCGTTATTCTTCCCACGGGGAACTGGGATTCAATACCTTAAATGTTGACATTGACACGCATTACCATTCATACTCAAAACGTTTCCTTTCAGGTTTGTTTGAATTGGCCTCCATCCCTGAACTGAGAGTTGACAGCTGATAGCTTATGTAGCATTTGTACCTACATCGGGTCATTTGTAAGGTTCTGTTGGCTGTTATGTCCTAGTTTGACTAAAGTGATGTTCATCTTGATAAAAAGGACTCCAAGATTAGATTTATCGGGCGAGGAATAGGGATGGGTATCGTTAAGGTTTTAACGGTACTACTACTTTTATCGATACCGCTTATCGATCCATGGATTGGAAAGATCGAAAATGCAAAAAATAATCAGATGCATTTTGCAGTCTTATTGCATATTAGAATATTATTATAGCTTATTAGTTGGCGACAATAAAACTGCGATATAATGTTTGTGTAGCAATAATACATGTGACATATTTTTTAGATGTCTCCAGTACCGATAAAAAGACCGATAACGTCGGAGCTTACCAGTACCACGGTCTTTAATAATTCCGCCCCAGGGCCCGTTTAATACGGGGGCTCGGTACCCATCTCTAGCGAGGAACCATATTTGGTAACTTCCGCGAGGTCGACAAGCATGTGGTTTTCTCCCAGCCAATCAGCGAAGATCACTCTACGCCACATTGGGGAATTCGACCAATCAGCAGAGGCCTGAAACGGGTTAGGGTTAACCTAATAGTGCCCTATAAAGGGTTCAAATGTACCTATTGTAGTTGAGCTTGAAACATGTTCAGTCACTACTTGTGTCTACGTGTTATTTCACAGTTCAGTTTTTATGTTTAATTTAAATAACACACACATCACATTAAGGTAGTCTTTTTTATTTCAGATTGTTTTTGGCATATGGTCCCTACAATCCAATTTGTAACAATAACCAAATGGACACCCACATACAGCAAAATGAGGACAAATATACATTGAATATTTCCCTGTGAATTGTCCATTATGTAAAATATAGAATTCCCACACTGTTTTGATTCCTTTTCGTGTGCTGTTAATTTATTGTCTTTTCGTTAATCTCAGAGGAGAGCTTCTTTTGAAGATGAACAAGCTGAGCGAAGCGCGGGACGCCTACCTCCGAGCCTTGGAGCTGGATCGCACCAACGCTGACCTGTGGTACAACCTGGCCATCGTCAACATCGAGATGAAAGACCCATCGGAAGCTCTGAAGAACTTCAATCACGCACTCGAGCTGAACCCACGCCACAAACTGGCACTCTTCAACTCAGCACTTCTGATGCAAGAGTCTGGTGAGTGATGTCGTTTGTGATTGATTAGTTTGGATCTTGTCCAGTTTCCGGATGGAGGCAAAGAAGTTGGTAATGTCAAGCATGGCCTGCACGGAGTTAACCCCGTGAGACTCGTGGGATTGTCTTCTCTGCACGACTTCACTGTCTCTTAGGGTTGCACAATTCATTGAAAATGAATTTTCAGGTGTATATCAGTATTTAGTGTCTCTACTGCAGAGGTAATTTATAAACATACGCAAAAAAGAAAAAAATTAAAGAAATCTAGACCGCAAAAAAATTAAACAAGCGAGTGCCTGTTTATCATGACACATAAAAAGCCTTGAAACTTGAAACACCTATTTAGCCTTTAACAAGTATTGTGTTTATCATTCGAATTGCAAAAAACACAATACTTGTTAAAGGCTAAATAGGTGTTTCAAGTTTCAAGGCTTTTTACGTGTCATAGCTACAGTGTAATTATGACAATGAAAATCTTAGGTCGCAGGCTCCTCCCACAGAGCAACACAATACACAGATAAAATAGTGCAAGTAAATAAAATAAAATCGAATATAATAGAAACAGAATATGATAGAAACTGTGCAGAATAGTCTATATACAGTAATTGAGTACTGTGGAGCTTTAATGAACACAATTGTTTGGTACAGATATTCCTCAAAACATCAGATAATAGTCATTTAATATGTTTTTTAATGACAATTATGACTACTTTGCAAATTGCAGTATCACTAAAAATGATACAAACAAATTGTGCAGGCCTTCTGGCTTGAAGAGGCAGTGATTGGATGATATGTTTAAATGACTAAAAAAGACAATCCATTGGCACTGGTGCTAGTCCAAAATTGGGCAACATTTTAAGGGGGGGATAATTGGCATGGCTATCTTCACAGGGGTCCGTTAAACTTTCGATATCTGGTGCTTTATGCCAATCCCATTCAGTTTTTGCATGCAGTTTAAATGTGTTATTTTCAGCAGTTCAAGAATTGTGTATTTGAATATTTCTGAATGCTGGGGTCCCTAAACAGACTGCGTGATACACCGAGAGAAGAAGAACAGACTGCGTGATGTAAACAAACAACAAATAGCGTGTGCGTTCCATTTTCACTCAACAGCGAGAAGCTCACGGGGCTTTCCCGAATCTGAGTCGAGAGCTGGAGTTCAATGAAATCTCAGATTTGCCTTCTGAATCGTTTGTTTGGGTCCCTCACTTCCGTTTCGCTTCTCATGCACTGATTCGCTAAGCTGAAAAGCCAATCAGAGTGATTGATTTTGCCGACAGCCTTTGGCCGACTGTCGAATCGGTGGGTTTTCGGCCGAAAAGGTGTCGGCACGGCTGAAAACACACGACGGTGCGGGACACACCAATCTGAGTAGGGCGTGTTGACGCCCATCGATGGCCAAAATCGGCTTGGTGTGTCCGGGCCTTAAGGGTAAAGACATCTTTCAACACATCTGGTATGATAACAAAAAAAAAACCTGATGTCACCTTGAGGGTGTAACCAGGTTCTGAATAGGTGGCGGCTTTTCTGTGGCAAAGCTTGAGTTCCTGGCCAAGTTTCTATCAAGTCATGCATTGTTGATGTTGTGACAAAAGGAAATCATGAAATTACAAATGTATGTTTATATTGGGTTCCTTTGCGTAACACTCACCTTAGCGTGACTGTGTGAATCCGTCGACCTCTGATAGGATTTCAGAGCCGGTGTCAATGTTATATCATCGCCTTTCCATCAATGGAATGAAAATTCTTGTGGCTGAGCTGGTAATTAACAGGAACTTTCTATAACAATCCTTTTGACATGTTTTATTGACAGTTTAATTAGGTGTTGATGCATCGTCAGACATTCTCTTGCATGTGTTGGCACAAACTCTCTCATTTGTAAGATTGTTAACTTGTATTACCCGTAACCAAGACTTAAAGAGGACATGTTCCAATGTGTTCACTTTGATGGGCTGTCTTCTGAGTGGTTAAACTTTGCTAATGGTGTTCCTCAAGGTTCTGTTTTAGGTCCACTTTTATTCTCCATATATATCAACAGTTTAGGTGAAAATGTTGATGAAGCTACTTTACATTTGTATGCTGACGATACTGTGATGTACTGTGCAGGTCCCTCCATTAAGGAGGCTGGTGTTAAATTACAGGCTGTTTTTAACATTATTCAGACTCAGCTCTCTGAACTTAAGCTTCTTTTAAATGTTGATAAAACCAAGGTAATGCTGTTTTCAAAAGCTAAAAAGACACCAGAGCCTGTTTTAGATATTGTTACTATGCAAGGACAAGTACTTGAAGTGGTTACCTGTTATAAATACCTTGGTATCTGGCTTGATGATTGTCTTACTTTTAAACTTCATGTCAATAACCTGCTTAAAAAGCTGAGGGTTAGACTAGGTTTCTGTTTCAGAAACAAGTCCTGTTTCTCACTTGAGGCCAAGAAAAGGCTCTGTGACCTTTGACCTGTGCTGGACTATGGTGATTTGATCTATATGAATGCACCTGCCTATTGCCTGAACAAGTTAGATGCCGCCTATCACAGTGCACTGAGATTTGTCACAAATGGTAAAGCACTTACACATCAGGGTTTCCGCTAGGATTTTTTCTCGCCGGTCAAATGTCCGGACAGAATTAATTTGACCGGACAAATTTGAAACTTACCGGTCATGTTTCAATAATAATAATAAGAATTGTGTAGCAGAGTTACCGTTAGCAGGTAATTACGGATTAGGACCGGATATGCTGATGTTTAAAACTCAGTTAATGGGGATCGTTTTTATATTGCTTCAGTTTATAATCGTAACGGATCAGAAAAATTCAGATTAATTTTTCAATAAATGATTCCGCAAACAACAAACACCATAATTATTACATTCAAATAAACTACTTGTAGTAGATGAAGTACATTATTCAAAAGTTTAAATTAACTTTGAATAATAACACGGGAGAAACGGATGCTCTCCTTTCCCCTCTCCTTCTCTCCTGACAGCCCGTCAGTTTCTCATGCAGCTCGCTAAACAGTGGGCGGAGCTTCGGGTGATTATGGAGCAGCTGATCTGATCTCTCTCTTCTGTCCGGTTACACTTCACTCGCGTTTATGTCCATATCGATCAGATCCAGCTCTCCTGATCGGCCTTTATAGAGAGCACAGATCAAACTATTAAGAGTGAATATCGGCCGATAATGATCGACGGCCGATCGATCGGAGCATCGGACATTTTGACCGGCAGGTTTTGAATTTACCGGTTTTTATTAAATTGTACCAGCTAAAAACCGGTAATTACCGGCTAACGGAAACCCTGTTACACATGACTGTACCCTGTATGCCAAGGCAGGTCTGCCATCACTTACTGTACGGAGGCTCAGTCATTGGTACACGTTTATTTATAAAGCTTTGTTGGGTAAACTCCCATATTATATCTGCTCTCTGATAACACAGAGAGTTGCAAGCAGCTATTGTCTGAGATGGCATGATGTAGTATTGTTAGATGTGCCAAGAGCAAGGACTGTCTTAGGTACGACAGCTTTTATGTGCAGCTCCACTTGCTTGGAACAATCTTCAGCAAGAATTGAAACTGAGCAATCTCATTCCTCTGCATGTTTTTAAAGCTAGGCTAAATGAAATGCTCGTTGATACTATTGCCACTTGTAAATGTCTATAACTATGTAAATGTATCCTGTAAATATAATGTATAATGTCCTTTATTGTTTTATGTTTCATGTGGAACCTATATGCTGCAGGTCTCCCTTGAAAAAGAGATCTGTGATCTCAAGGGACCAATCTGATTAAATAAAGGTTTGAAATGAAATGAAATGAATGTTATGCTAATTTTCAGGTGTATATCAGTATTTAGTGTCTCTACTGCAGGGGTGGGGAACCTCCGGCCCCCGGGCTGTATACGGCCTGCGAGACCTTTTGCTACGGCCCTCGAGGTAATTTATAAACACACGCAAAAAAGAAAAAAATTAAACAAGCGAGTGCCTGTTTTTCCTGGCAGGTCAGGGTCCTTGAACACATCACGAGCCTAACGTGTCATCACGTGGTATATGTCTCGTCTGACAGGGGTGCAGTTCTGACGGAGAGCACCAGAACACCGCTCCGGCGGCTCCGCCACTTCCACAAATTGCAGTACCCATAAGGAGCCGTACACATGCCGCAGTTTTTGCGTGGCTGTGTCTTTAGTTGAAAGCCCAGTGGCGATCTGTTCATCTGTCATACTGATCATACAGTCAATAACTTTGTTGTTATTGTTCGTTATTATTAACGAATATGAGAAGCTTTTTCTACAACCAGTGAGGTAAAGGCACATCTTTATATGATCATTATAGTTATAAAAAAATAAGAGAATAAAGTAAACAGGTATAAAATACTATGACAGTAAAAAAAGTTGTTATTAATAAACAAGAATACAGTTTGAAAGGAGAGTGATTTGTACAATATTCATAAAGAAAAAGAAAATCTGCTTACAGATCTGTTTCATATGGGTGTTGAGAGATGTTTCCATAGATCTCCTAATGTTGCTCTCAAAGTGCACCAGATTGATGCTTTTAACTTCAACATTTAAAAAAAAATCTTCCTGGGGGAGCATGCCCCCGGACCCCCCTAGAGGAGGTTAGGTCCCCCCCCCCCCACTTAAATCATGTTCACATGGATAGGAAACTAAATACATTTGCACACATCTTGTGTCCATATCTTTCTGTTTTGGTGGTCATGCCACACCGTGCACGTGCCGTGCGTGAGTCATGGTGAGATATCTGGATTAAGAGGTTGCGTTTTCTTTGCACAGCATGAAAGAAAGGTGAAATGAATGGACTGTGATTTTAGTATTTTTAAGCAGAGGTCAATAATTTGTACGGCCCTCGGAGGATGTTGGAAAAATTGAAATGGCCCTTGAGACGAAAAAGGTTCCCCACCCCTGCTCTACTGGGACATAGGGCTGCTCAATTAATCATATTTTAATCGCGATTACGATTATGGCTTGCAACGATTACGAAAACAACGTAATCGAAATAAAACGATTATTTTTTTATTATTATTATTACTTTTTTGTTTTTTGGGGTTTTTCAGTTGAATTATATTTAAAGTTCAGTGTAATCAACTGTTAAAAACATACTGTTCAAAATAGTTTTCTCCAATAAATGCATGTTTTCAAAGTCAATGAATAATCGCATTTTAATAATCGCAATTATACAAATTGTTATTATTATACAATTATTGACCCAAATAATCGAGCAGCCCTACTGGGACATGTCTCCATGCTTTAATGTTCAAAAAGCTCTTTATTTTCCTCATACTGTCTGTGCTGCAGCACCTCCTTTCACCCTCTGTCTGAAACCAGAGCCCAGTCTGCTCTGATTGGTTAGCTGGCCGGCTCTGTTGTGATTGGTCAACCACTTTGAGATGTCAAGAACAATGTGTTTGAGCGCTAGCCAATAGAAGAGCTACACAGTGATGTCGTTATGTCACGGAAGAAAACAAAGGAGTCCAATGGAGATGTTTCAGGCAGGGGGGGGGAGTGTGTGGGAGAGAAGCTCCCTCTGGAAGGAACTTTGGGTATTTTAGCCTTTTGCAGACCATTTACATGCACAGAAACCTATATAACACACTGCCTTTTAAAATTCTGTAGACTTTATAGTTTAATTTAACTAGCGGATTACCTAGTTAATTAACAGAGGTGGGAAGTAGTTCGTTACTGCACTTAAGTACATTTTTCTGGTATCAGTACTTTACTCCACTACTTATTTTTCTGACGACTTTTTACTTTGACTTCTTACATGTTGAACCCAAATACCTGTACTTTCTACTTCTCACATGTTGAACCCAAATACCTGTACTTTCTACTTCTTACATGTTGAACTCAAATACCTGTACTTTCTACTTCTTACATGTTGAACTCAAATACCTGTACTTTCTACTTCTTACATGTTGAACTCAAATACCTGTACTTTCTACTTCTTACATGTTGAACTCAAATACCTGTACTTTCTACTTCTTACATGTTGAACTCAAATACCTGTACTTTCTACTTCTTACATGTTGAACACAAATACCTGTACTTTCTACTTCTCACATGTTGAACTCAAATACCTGTACTTTCTACATCTCACATGTTGAACACAAATACCTGTACTTTCTACTTCTCACATGTTGAACCCAAATACCTGTACTTTCTACTTCTTACATGTTGAACTCAAATACCTGTACTTTCTACTTCTTACATGTTGAACTCAAATACCTGTACTTTCTACTTCTCACATGTTGAACTCAAATACCTGTACTTTCTACTTCTTACATGTTGAACACAAATACCTGTACTTTCTACTTCTTACATGTTGAACCCAAATACCTGTACTTTCTACTTCTTACATGTTGAACTCAAATACCTGTACTTTCTACTTCTTACATGTTGAACACAAATACCTGTACTTTCTACTTCTTACATGTTGAACTCAAATACCTGTACTTTCTACTTCTTACATGTTGAACTCAAATACCTGTACTTTCTACTTCTTACATGTTGAACCCAAATACCTGTACTTTCTACTTCTTACATGTTGAACTCAAATACCTGAACTTTCTACTTCTTACATGTTGAACACAAATACCTGTACTTTCTACTTCTTACATGTTGAACTCAAATACCTGTACTTTCTACTTCTCACATGTTGAACTCAAATACCTGTACTTTCTACTTCTTACATGTTGAACACAAATACCTGTACTTTCTACTTCTTACATGTTGAACTCAAATACCTGTACTTTCTACTTCTTACATGTTGAACTCAAATACCTGTACTTTATACTTCTTACATGTTGAACACAAATACCTGTACTTTCTACTTCTCACATGTTGAACACAAATACCTGTACTTTCTACTTCTCACATGTTGAACTCAAATACCTGTACTTTCTACTTCTTACATGTTGAACTCAAATACTTGTACTTTCTACTTCTCACATGTTGAACACAAATACCTGTACTTTCTACTTCTCACATGTTGAACACAAATACCTGTACTTTCTACTTCTTACATGTTGAACTCAAATACCTGTACTTTCTACTTCTTACATGTTGAACTCAAATACCTGTACTTTCTACTTCTCTCATTTTCCAAACAGCTGGTTCCTTTAGTCTGAATGTGTGTTTGATGCGTGATCATTATTATTTAGAGTCATTGCGTGCCTATTGATTTGAACACGATCCGTGTATCCATCATTTCCTGGTCTTCTCTAAAGAAGAGGGACCAATGGAAACGTTGTCATGTTGCCGTTGTTCAGCATGGAAACATTCATTAGCTAACAATGACATTATTGTTCTATTAATATAAAGGGAGGTCAGGTACTCTTTAAAACAGCTGCTAGTTATGGGAACTTTTTACTGAAGTACATTTCAAAGCCTCTTTACTTTGACTTGAGTAAAGAAGTTTAGTCAGTACTTCTACTTTTACCAGAGTATTTTTACTTGAGTAAAGGATGTGTGTACTTTTGCCATCTCTGTTAATGAATGCCACCTTATCATTATGTCTCTGCTTTTTGTGGCAGGTGAGCCAAAGTTCTGGCCTGAGGCGAACCGTCGCTTCCTGATCTACGTGGAAGAAGAGCCCGAAGACGCCAACGGCTACTTCAACCTCGGCATGCTGGCCATGGACGCCAACGAAAACGTGGCAGCTGAGCGGTGGATGAAGAGAGCGATTAGTTTGCAGGCCGGCTTCCGCAGCGCCCTGTTTAACCTGGCGTTGCTTTACTCTCAGTCCAAACGAGAGATAGACGCGCTGCCAGCGTTGGACGAGCTGCTGCGCCACCACCCTGAACACATCAAGGGTCTCATCCTGAAGGGGGACATCCTCATGAACCACAAGAAGGACACAAATGGCGCCAAAGCCTGCTTCGAGAGAATTCTAAGCGTGGATCCCACCAACGTGCAAGGCAAACACAACTTGTGTGTCGTGTACTTCGAGGAGCGAGACCTCCCGCGTGCCGAACGCTGCCTGGAGGAAACGCTCGCTCTGGCACCGAACGAGGAGTATGTGAAACGCCACTTGAGTATTGTCCGCAGTAAGATGGCCGCCATGAGCTCCGCAGGGCAGCCACTTACAGCACGGGGAGAAACCACGTCTGCTCAGGAGGAAAAGCCCCTTAAGGGAGTTGAGGACAGGGAGGAGGAAGTGTCTGAGGGTGAGGAGGAAGGGAGGGGTGCTGATGCTGTAGGGAAGGGGGCTGGGAATGAGAAGAATGTGCGGAAATCCTCCACAGAACGCCTCGGAGGTGTAGGCGTCGACCAATCAGAGTCTCTGGACAGTAGCCAGTCTGACAAGCGGACTAAGGGTAAGTCCACGAAAGAGATTTCAGATATAGAGGGGAAAAGAGCAGCCGCCTTGAAGAGACTGGAGGAGATTGAGCGCATATTAAGTGGTGATTGACACGGTTGTAATTTATAGTTGGGACTACTTTTTATAGAGCTCCTTTGAGGCTCCGGGATACGACTGCATTTCCCACTCGTATTGTCATGTTATTCCCTTTTTGATTGACTCACTCGTTTGCAGGCTGCTCCGCATGTTTGATTTGACACTAATCATGTAAAGGGAAATCTGCACACAAATCTTATGTAACAATAAGCACAATTTGGGATCATCTATTTAAAAGCAGACGTAGATGCTAATGTGTGTGCTTCATCTGAATGTGATTCCACATATATAGATATGAGTTGTTTTTCTCCGTGTAGTCATTGTTTATCACTGGATTTTTCTTTTTGTCAAGATGTGACTCACTCCTGAGTTATTGTTTTTAAAAACAGAATGATTGTATCACGAACAATTATAGGAAATGACGTGTTGCCAGATTTCCTCGCGGCAGGATGATAACTGTGCCTCAGAATAACACTGCATCAACACCCAGAGTATTTTCTCTTGTACAAAACTATTCTGCATTGATCTTGCGCTTCCTGCCACTACATCATCAATCCTCACAGCTGCCTTTCCACTCAATGTAATTGTCATGGCAGCTAAAAGACTCACTCCTTTTGTCACATTAGCCCTCTCATCTTCACAGCTGTCCGCCATATTTGAGACATGACAGCCACAGTAAATATTTAGGTGCTCATCTACCCCACACACACATCATTTTTGGAGACACTGATTTTATGTGACGGTCAACAATTACGCACGCTCATCCTCAGCCTCAGGCCTCATCATGTGTTCCTCATTTTCAAGTCCCTTCCACTTTACAGAAGGAATCTTCACAGCACATTTGCAGAAAACAGATCTTCGCATTCATCCCGCTCCACAGCAGTCACTTTTTTCCAAGAAGATAACCTTGGGTTGTTCCGCATTAGAGTGTTTTTAGTAGCCTCAGTATTCACTTCCTCCAGCATTCATTCTTGTGATCACACTAAATCAAAATTACTCTGCGTTAGGAGAACTGGAATGAATCGATTTTGATGAATGCTACATGTGACATTTCTTTGAGATCTGAACAAAAGTGAATATCTTTTTGGAGTTTGGAGAAAAATGCACTTTTGTCAGCTCTCAAAATAAATGTCACATGTGGCCCTAATCCTCTACCGTATGAACCGAATCAATATTTTTTGTTTTGAATCGTGAAATACCCAAAGATTGACATCGCATCCATCGACAGCTACTCGTGTCACTTAAGGCTGCTCCAAGCGATGGCGCTTCATAAATCATAAAACCGAGTACCAGATGATTTATGAAGCCACATCGTAAACACTTCTGTTACTGCACAACAGCGTATGAACTCAAGTCGTGAGCACACTTGTGAGGAAAAGTCAACAAAGTTCGATTGATCACGCTCGGAACAAAGCGATTTAATTCAGTCTTCCTCTCGAGCTCCTATAACGTTCCTGTTTTTGCGTCACAGTACAATTAAAGTGTGACGCCCCTCTGCTCAGTGCAATTCTCCATTTAAAGCAAAGAAGTGTACGTTAGCAGTACAGCGGTGGTACTAAGGAGCCTTGCTATGCATTGACCTTTCAATCCTGATTTATATATACAGTGTACTTGTATCCAGTGTTATTTATATTGATTATGTTCTCTTTGTTAACCACTTGCTTTGAATGTACGGTGCATTATCTCGTCTATTCTTTTTAAATGTCACTAATAAACCATATATGTTGTTCACTTTGAAACAAGAGCCATGTCAGTGTTAAACATGTGTGTAATATCCAATCAAATGTGGTACAGCTTTGGACGAGGAGACACGCAGTTTGTACGTTTATTTTCCTCATTTCGCTGAGTGGCTGATTTTTGTACTATTTCTTTTTATGCAATAACCCTTGGTGGTGGTGGTGGTGGGGGGGGGGGGGGGGGGGGTCTAGGTTATTAAATAAAGTGAGATTACAACTCATTGTTCTGCTGTCTGTTTGCTGTTAATATGCCTGCAGGGTTCCTGTTGGTCTGCTGCAGAGATTTATGAGATGAGGGAGGACGCATCATTCACTCGAGGGCATTTCTTACCGCACGCACGTTGCACCATCCCGAGCAGGAAGTCGACCCCGGTGCCAATCCAATTTGAAATCCCAAATTGAGTTCTAAACAGAAAAAAAGTATGCTGTTCTTAGTCTCTCTGACCAATTACCTTTTGGATGTAATGCAATTTACAAATACACGGCATCTAATGCATCTGTCCCTCGGCATGATTTCACTTCCTGCTTTTTGAACACGAAAACTGATCCGTTAACATTTGAGAACGCTTGAGAAAGTATAGGATTGTTTAAAATAAAATAGTTCAGGTGATATCAATTGTAAAAAAGGAAAGAAAACACATTTTCTCAGGTAGCTTCATTTCATTGTTATTTTTACCGTTCCCAAAACTTAATGTATAATAATTGTTAACAAATCATGTCTCTATTAACACCCCATTGAGCAGGGAGAAGAAAATAATCTTATATGACCGGCCCCTTTCTAAAGACAAAATAGAAATAGATGGTCTGTCCTTCATGTCTCTTTTTCACAGCATCAGTATCTTAGGATAATAAGAGAAACACAACAAATACTTATTTCCCACTTGACAGTTAACGGAAAGAAACCAATGCAGCTATTCAGGCGATGTTATTCGGCCAAGTTTGGAGATTTCTGCTTCCACTCCAACTGTTAAAATAAAAAAGTCCATTAACAAACTGTGACCACAACCATCTGTTTTAAGAATCATAATCCACAGTAAGCTGGGTTTTGTTTTCAATAAGGTTTCATGAACACGTGTTTGAGGGCTCCCGTGTGTGTGTTATCAGAGTATGGTGCTTTCAGTTAGTTGGATCCAGACCAAAGTGATCCTTTTTTTAATAAATTGTTGTGGTCTGGCCTGCTTCCTTATCAAAGCAATTTCTTTCAAAGAGAGGAGTGCACATGAAGCTTGACAGACAGGTAACTGAAATAAACAATCAAACATTATTATTTCTGTGTCATGGAAGTAAACAAAGGAGTTGAATTGAGGCGTGTTTGGAGAGAAACACAGCGATTAGCCTTTTCAGACACAAACAGAACACAGAAGAGGGAAAACTCAAAAAAGCACAATAGTTCTCTTTCCCTTTGAAAGGATGCTCCAGTGTTTGTGCAGCCTTTGCCCGAGTAACCTGAATGAAATGAAGCTCATTGAGTTTTTATTTTCAATATATCATTTTAACAGATTGGACTGATATATTATCGTGACATACTGAGTGTCTTTTCAGAGCTGTCCTCCTGAGCATAGATGTCTACTAAAAGCAGGCAACTCTCACCCTTTGCTGAACTGCAGCAAGTGCAAATAAATCAAGGTAAATATCTTAAATAAACAGCTTGTTAGAATGATGTTGCATGCGAGCTGGAATCTGAATCAATATCTCAACACAACCGATACCCATCAGTTAAAAATGTTTTGATTGGCATAAAAAACAAAGCTGTGTGTGAATCACCGTTGGGTCACTCCCCTTTAATGAGAAAGTAGAGTCACACACACGGCACTATCATGTTGCCAAATACACGGGTGTAAATCAAAGTTGGAAAGCTGACGCATGCTCACACCTCATTTGTGCGTACACTCGAAGCTATGACGACTGGGGCCCTAACTTGTAAACCCTAATGGCTTTTTAAATGTCCTATTTTGCTCGACTCTTATTCACTTTTTGTTCCGTTCAGCTGTTCGTGTTCCTGTTCTTGTATAATGCTGTGTGGGTCAATTGTTGTTTTGATGACCTATTTAAAATAAGGGTGAACAGACAACATTTGAAAATTACACTGGTACATTTACAGTGTTGATCAATGTTAGTTGTCCCTGAAAAATAAAGAAATCTGCATTAGTGCAACATAGAGCAATCGCAATCTACATCATTAAAACAGGTGTAAATGATTCTGTGCACCACATGTCATTCACTGCTATTGAATCAACACAATCCTCTTTTTTCATATTCGATTATGGTGCTTCATTTTTATTTATCTATACATCTCATTTCATTCACTAATATCTCGTCATTTACTGTAACTTTAACCAGTGGTGTAGTGGGGATTTTTTTACTGGGGGGACGCTATTTTAATTAGGTCATCCTAAACAATGCCACACAAGTGCGCAGGCGCGCACTGCACTCACAAAACGGGCAGACAGGTCCACAGAAACTACCGGTATGCTTAGTCCTACTTTAGTTACTGTACTTCAAAAAGCAGACGGCGCTGCGCTCAACACACACACAGACTCAAAACCATGGACACACTGGCACATCAATTACAACAATTTATAAGCCTAAATTGCATAAGCTACAACTAAGCAGACAGCGCTGCTTCTCTCTATCTCCACTTTCAAAATCCATTTAAAACTCATAACAAACAAACAAAATTCCCAAAGTTGTCCTGAAATTAACTTATTAAATAAACGAAACGAAAAATATAGCCTACTAATGCAAACATTGAAGCTGGACTTGAAATTATTCTGATTAGGTCTAGCCTACATTGCAAATAAGCAGACAGCGCTGCTTCACACACACACACACACACACACACACACACACACACACACACACACACACACACACACACACACACACACACACACACACACACACACACACACACATACACATACACATACACATACATACACACACACACCTTGCGTTTTGAAGACTGATAAATCCGAAATGGATGAACAGCAGCCCAGTTTCCCAGCTTTGCAGTCTATCCACGGGTAGCCTCTTGTTTCCTCCGCCACATCTCCTCCGTCCATACCTCTGGGAAAGATGAACTTGAGCTAGCCAGGGGAACGTTGCTAGCTAACGTGCACGTTAGCTAGCATTATCCACGTCTTTAGGCGGCTCTTCTGATGATGTAGTACTAGTAGCAGCTTCACTTGTAGCTTCGGTGCTGCTAGCCTCTTTCTTCTTGTGAATTATATTCTTTTTAGAAAAGAAGTCAAGTAAAAAACGTTTTCCTTCCATTATAGAGCTTTTTCGTTAGCGTTCTTGAGGGAAAGAGCTGCCGCAAAATCGGCGGGCGGTGAGCTGGGGGTGTGTCACTGTGTCACTGACACACCCCCAGCTCGCCGCGGGGTCATGAGCGTGATGACGAACCATCATTTTTGAAGGAAATCGTTTTTATTATAGGCCATTACTGTGAAATGTATTATGTTGTTGTCATTATTGCAACAAATACACACTTGCAACTGATAAGACTGGCAATGATTTTATATTTATTAGACTATTAAAAAAAAGATCATGCTCCAAATAAGTGGGGGTACGGCGTACCGCCGCGTCCAACGCCCACTACACCACTGACTTTAACACACAATCCTCATGTTTATATATGTATTTAGATGTATATGTTGAACATGTCTTGTGTCATCAGTGTGCGGCAGTGGCTCAGTCAGTAGGGCTTGGACTGTGAGCCGTAGGGTCGCCGGTTCAAGTCCCCCAACTTGAATAAATAAATATGGAGTGTGGACTGCTACTTGGAGAGGTCCCAGTTCACCTCCTGCCCTGCCGTGGTGCCCTTGAGCAAGGCACCGGACACCCCCACTCCCATTGCTCCCCGGGCGCTGTACAGTAGCTGCTCCTGGTAGTTAAATGCAGAGAACAAATGTCACTGTGTGTGCTCTGTTATTGTCAATTTGTCTTAGCATTGTCTCTCTATCTTACTAAAGACTTTATTATAGTTGTATCTTTTCTTTAGATGTGTGACTAGCTCTTTTACATTCAACAAGTGCTGTTATCGCTGAGCTGACTCTTTGCCATCACGAATAAACAGACATCTTTCATAATAAAACATATATGTCAGCGAGTAAAATTAAACCCTGTCCCTGTATGACCATGGACTTTAATGCAGTAGGGCTGCTTGATACACAATATTAACTCCAATATAAACTAATGCAATATTCAAATAGCAGGAAGCACAATATTTGTTAAATACCATTTTAACCCTCCTATTGTCTTCGTTTCCCCCCCTTACTTTGGTGTTCGCGGTCAAATTTGACCAGTCCTGTTTTAACTGCTATTACATTAACACAAAAACCATTAATCATCACCACATTTCATTTAACACCCTTTCAAACTGTACATATTGTATCAGACTACTGGTATACATGAAACACTGCAGTACATATACAAAGAACAGACACTGAACATCAGTGGCGGCTGGTGAAAAATATTTTAGGTGGGGCTGTGGAAATACAAAATTGAGAAAAGACCCCTTAAATGACGACTTCTGGTGATGTTAGAGGGGGGGGGGGGGAGGACAAATTGAGGCTTACAAATATGAGAAGACTGATCAATGCCTCCATAATCTTCAGTGTGGTTAGCTATGAATCTTCCAAAACTTCCAAACACCTTGTCCTGGACATCGTTTCTACAGCATAAACTGTGCAACAGTACAGTAGGCCCACACAAACTGCAGAACACCGGGGCTTTGGGAACACTCAAAATTATTTTAAACGATTTAATTCCCATTTAACCTGTTAAGGGGCTTTTTCCCCCCGTTTTTTTTGTCTCGGGGCTTCTTAAAATGTAATAAACTATTCATGTGTCCTGCTAATTTAACAGGAAGGAACTCAGCTAACTGATTATATGAACCATGTTTACCGAAACAAAACACAAGTCTCACAAGAAGTGTCTAAATGAGCCCTGAGCGAAAAAATGCTAACGCACTATATAAATCAATTGATATACTTATCGGATATGCACAAACAAGCTTAGCTAACAAGCTGAGATTCCACAGATACTAGAAATATAAGTATATCACTGAGCGATCAGAACTCGCGACAGGGGAAGCAAATACAGACATCACAAGATAAGATCATAAGATAAGATAAGATAGAGCTTTATTGTCTCCCTTAGGAGAAATGTGTCTTGGTCATCGAGATAATACACATAAAACATTCAGGTCAATCAGTCATAGATACAGAACAGAGATCACATATCACATGGCAAAGAAACAAACAAGAAACATACAGGTACAGCACTTTCCCTATTGCACATATCCCTATTGCACATACATCATCAAATTCCACTTTCCCTATTGTATTTATACATAAATTAAATATTGCACGTTCCCTATTGTATTTATACATACATCAAATATTGCACTTTCCCTATTGTATTCATACATAAATCAATATTGCACTTTCCCTATTGTATTCATACATAAATCAATATTGCACTTTCCCTATTGTATTTATACATAAATCAAATATTGCACTTTCCCTATTGTATTTATACACAAATCAATATTGCACTTTCCCTACTGCACCTATGCATAGTGTCCGTCAGATTGCACATATCCCTATTGTGTCCATACCTATTTACACATAATGCACTTCCCCTATTTAACCTTCTCGTTTGCACAAACTACACTGTAAACATTGCACCTCCCAACAACTCCTAACAGCATAATCACAATTGTTCCTGACTGTTCAGCAGCTTGATTGACAGCGGAACAAAGGAAGACTTATACCTGTTCAATTTACAGTTTGGTAATATATACCTTCTGCCCGAGGCAGCAACTCAAACTCTCCATACAGGATGTGTTTGGGGTCGCATGTGATTTTACGGCCTTGCTTTCTCACCATCTCTTCAAATATCTCCTGAAGAGAGGATGGTGGAAGCACGGCAATTATTTTTCCAGCCCTTTTTATCAAGCTCTGGAGTTGTGATTTAGATTGAACTGACAAGTTAAACCATGTTGTGATGCCATAACGGATAATAGACTCAATGGCTGCTCTGTAGAACATTAACATGATACATGTATCCACTCCATGAACCCTGAGCCGACGCAGAAAATGCAGGCGCTGGCTTATCTTTGAGCATACTTGATCCACCTGATGGGCCCAGCCTAACTGAGCATCAAAATAAATCCCCAAATATTTAAAACGTGAAACCTGCTCAACTCCCTCCCTGTTGATAAGGACGGGGCTGTGATCACCTACTGACTTGAGGTCAAAGATCATTTCCTTTGTTTTTTAACATTTAACACCAGGTTGTGCGCCTCACACCACTTCACGACCTCTTCAATCTCAAGTTTATAAATAGAAATGTCTGAGTCTCTAGTCAGTAGACTAAGTATGGCTGTGTCATCAGAAAACTTTATGGTGTGTGGGTTAGGTTAGGTTAGGTAACCCTCCTACACTCATTTGTGTAGAGTGTAGGGGTGTAACGGTACACGTACCCGTACCGAAATTATTCGGTACGGGCCCTTCGGTTCGGTACAGGTGTGTACCGAAGTGTACCGAACGAATATAACGTTAAACGTAAAAAATTGAGAACGTGAACAACTTCTTTGAAGTAATCTTAGGTGCTGCGTCGCAGCATTCAGAGTAATTTGGTCACATTGGGTTCAACGCGTCATAGAGCGAGCAAGTCATTTCATTGGATGAGAGGCATACTATGAGAGCTGGTCAGAGGGATGCGTTCAAATGTAGTCAGTAATTTGAGGAACTATCGAAAATTAATGGCGAACGCAGATAAAGTTGAGCTCGAAAATCCTCCAGCATCATTGAAGTCTCCGGTTTGGGAACATTTTGGTTTCGCAGTTACGAACAAGGATGAAGGACAAAGACAGGTGGACCGAACCAAAGCTGTTTGTCGACATTGTTCAACTAACATTGGTTACGCGGCTGGCAATACATCAAACTTGCACACTCTTGAAAAGGCATCACCCGAACGTGAATATCACCGGTACCAAAAGAAAAAAGACTGAAGTGCAAACCCAACTCCCGCTAGCATTTAAGCCTCCACCACTCGCAGAAAGATCAGACCGAGCCAAAGCTATTACAAACGCCAAATATCCTTATGTTGCCATGTTAGCAAAGCGCTACCTGGCTGTATCGGCTACCTCTGTCCCTAGCGAGAGGGTGTTCTCCACAGCAGGAGACTTTGTTAGTGCCAGCAGATCTGCCCTTTCGGCAAGCAATGTGGACAAGTTAATTTTTCTTTAAAAAAACATGAAAATACAATGACAAGCAAGTCCTAATGTCAAACTGGCTGCTTAGGTACTAGTACAGTACAGTTCAAATACAGATTATTTCAGTTCATCGAAAAGCTGCACCTTAATGTTTATTTTATTATATTTTGTATTTATTTGAGTGAATATTCACAGTTTAATAATAATTAAAAACCCAAAACTAATAGTTTATGTTTTGTGAGTACTAGTAGCCTACAGTAAAGTTCAAATACAGATTATTTCAGTTCATCGAAATGCTGCACCTTAATGTTTATTTTATTATATTTTGTATTTATTTGAGTGAATACATTATTCACAGTTTAATAATAATAAAAAAAAAATATATATATATGTTTTGTTCTGTGAAAAAAAATTCTGCTGTACCGAAAACGTACCGAACCGAACCGTGACCAAAAAACCGAGGTACGTACCGAACCGAAATGTTTGTGAACCGTTACACCCCTAGTAGAGTGTGAAGAGAAGAGGAGAGCTAACGCAGCCTTGTGGTGCCCCTGTGCTTAAATGACCTGTGTGTCAGAGAGGGTCGAGTTTACTTTCACCTGCTGCTGTCTTTCAGTTAGGAAGGAGTGATACCATCTGATTAAGTAAGGGTTCACATCCATCTGTTTGAGCTTTTTTAACATCATTTGGGGAAGAATAGTATTAAAAGCTGAGCTAAAGTCCACGAACATTAATCTAGCATAAGCTAAAGGATTTTCCAGGTGTTTTAGAATAAAATGAGTTGTAGAGGTCAGAGCATCATCTGTACCTCTACCATCGCTGTACGCAAACTGGTAGGGGTCCAAGAGATGCATGGGAGCCTGCCTGCAGACCTCCAGTCTCAGGACAGTTCCGGTGCAGACCTCCACTCTCAGGACACCTCCTCTGTCAGTACAGGAAGTGACGATTCTGACGCGTTTCTTTTCCCGTCCACCGAAGGACTCGTTTGATGGAAGTTTTCAAATCACAATGGAGACTCATCACAGAGGTGATGAGTCCGCCCACCGTGCACTTTGGGTCGGCCTTGGTCAAGCCCTTTTGACCCCCCCAGCCTGGTTCTTGTAAAAGGTTTTTGCTCAAATGACACCATGGAGGAATGTAACGGGAGTTGACAGGGGACTCTGCCCGCCTCACGAGTGCCTATTTTCTGACACTTTTTTCCACTTTTCCCCGGTTTTATAATTTTTTTGGCTATTTCACCCGGTTTCTACCGGAGACATTGCCCGGTCTTGGGTGTCCCCCCAATATATATATTTTTTATAATGTGGGAAGAGGGGGGGCGGCGCCCCTATGGGCCGGCCGCCACTGCTGAACATGTATTGTGTGTAAAAGGTGTGATCCAAATGTATCAAATTGTTCTGTGTGTGTGTGTGTGTGTGGTGTGTGTGTGTGTGTGTGTGTGTGTGTGTGTGTGTGTGTGTGTGTGTGTGTGTGTGTGTGTGTGTGAGTGTGTGTGTGTGTGTGTGTGTGTGTGTGTGTGTGTGTGTGTGTGGTGTGTGTGTGTGTGTGTGTGTGTGTGTGTGTGTGTGTGTGTGTGTGTGTGTGTGTGTGTGTGTGTGTGTGTGCCAGGTGTGATTCCCATGGGGGGATTGGGCACGTAAGGGGGGGGTAACAAATCTAGAGTATGTGTTTGTGGGTGTGTGTGTGTGTGTGTGTGTGTGTGTGTGTGTGTGTGTGTGTGCCAGGTGTGATTCACATGGGGGGATTGGGCACGTAAGGGGGGGGGTAACAAATCTAGAGTATGTGTTTGTGGGTGTGTGTGTGTGTGTGTGTGTGTGTGTGTGTGTGTGTGTGTGTGTGTGTGTGTGTGTGTGTGTGTGTGTGTGTGTGTGTGTGTGTGTGTGTGTGTGTGTGTGTGTGTGTGTTTTATCTGAGTCGGGTGGTTACTAATTCCTTTTCTTTATGGCGGGAACACCATGGGTGTTACAAAGTTGAGTAAATCATCCAAAATTCAATGAAAGTGGTGATCAGCAATTTTATATGTTCAAATGTCTACTGTTCATATTACACTTTTATGTGCATGTAATGTTCTGCACAGGCAGTATGAGAAATAATTAAAGACCTTTTTGAACATTAAAACATTAAAGTCAAAGTATCGGAAGCAAAGAAATACAAATATGAAAATGAGCATAAAAAGTCCCGTTGAGATATAAAACATCATACAATGAATATATAATTAAATCAAGATGATAAGATCTATATTTAATTTTGTATTTCTGCCAGATGGTGCAGCCGTACAGAGAAGTTGACAGAGAGACGATGTCCATCATCATATGAAATACCTTTTACCAGAGGGAGTGAAGCACCGCAGGAAATCAAAGGCTGAACTCGCTCTGTGAGCCGAAGCCACATCTGTCATGTTGACTGCAGTATAGTTAAACTGTCAGCTTTAGGGTCACAATGTGCCTTTCATGCAGCGTGATGTGCTGCTGTTGGCTTGGCAATATGCTGCAGGGCTTTTTGTGTCACACATCTCTGCGCTCATCATCTGAGGCTTTTTTTTTAAATATGGAGTAAGGCCAATATAGCATTGGATGCAGGCTTGGAATTTCGTCATTTTAGGGGCAAGACCATTTGGCCTTCCCGTTCACATTTGTTTCAAGGGCACAAAGGCCACATGACAGGGCACAAAGGCCACATGACAGGGCACAAAGGCCACATGACAGGGCACAAAGGCCGTTTGGTTAAATTACGCTGGTCAATCAACATGACTGAAAAGTGTAGCACTAACGTCAACACCAGTCGTTTTACAAATGGCTGAATAGCAATAGTGTTTCTTTAACGTATACGTTAAGTTCAGCCATAAACCACATAAGTCAGTCATGTATTATATCAAAACCGCTTAGCAAGAAAAATACTAGATTCAAAGGTGACAGCTATCTGCTAGCTTGTAGAAGCAACACTAGATGTAGACCCCTTGAAGGGAAGACGTTAGCGCTATCCAAACTAGCTAGCTATCGCTAGTTTTCATGACAAAATGTAACGAGTCGACTTTAAATAGGCTAATACAATGGTAATTACCTATCAATAGTACTTTCTATAAACACGTAAATGTTAAGTCCTTTCAAATACTACCACATACTTCAGTTAAATCATATCAAAACAGCTTGGTCCGCTTGCTTACCTGTGCTTGTCTTGCTCCCGCGGCTGAGGAGGAGGCTGTCGGGCCCCTACAGGCATTTCTGACGGAACAATCACAGCAGAGCAATCGCTCTGATCCACAGGGCACATGCATCGCCCGGGACTATCCTACTGCGCGCACTAATATGACTTTACTAGCGTTGTTTACACTGGAACTTTTGACAGGGGCACCAAGGCCACTTTGGCCGTGAATTGCATTTTTTTTCACAGGGCATCACGGCCAAAGTGCGGGGCAACGACGGCCATGGCCGTCGTGGCCGTCGTGAAATTCCCACCCTGATTGGATGTGAGGCACATGAGCAGGTTATTACCTTCCAATTAAAACAGATTAAATACTAACTTGTCTGTGATGAAAGTGAGTGCTGAATCCCGAGGCTATTCTAGAAAGCAACAATGAAAGTAGTTGGTGTGAACAAATCAGCTTTTTGGCATTTGGCACCCATTCATACAGAGCAGTGTATGTTACTCTAGGACCTAACATTCACACATTCACACACCGTTGGCCATGCCATCGGGAGCAACTTAAGGGTGTCTCTTCTACATCAACATGTGTCCCCTCTTCTTCATGTCTCTTCTACATCAACATGTGTCCCCTCTTCTTCATGTCTCTTCTACATCAACATGTGTCCCCTCTTCTTCATGTCTCTTCTACATCAACATGTGTCCCCTCTTCTTCATGTCTCTTCTACATCAACATGTGTCCCCTCTTCTTCATGTCTCTTCTACATCAACATGTGTCCCCTCTTCTTCATGTCTCTTCTACATCAACATGTGTCCCCTCTTCTTCATGTCTCTTCTACATCAACATGTGTCCCCTCTTCTTCATGTCTCTTCCACATCAACATGTGTCCCCTCTTCTTTATGTCTCTTCTTCATCAACATGTGTCCCCTCTGTGGAAAGAGACTCTGAAAGTTTCAGGAACAAAGATTCTCTCTCTTTTTGATCCATTTCTATAAAAACCTGTCTGAAAATGAGCTGATCAGATTTTGGCCACTTTATGATGTCATTACGATGTTTTGTCTTGTGTAACCATTAGCCAATCAGCAACCAAGGTAACCCCCCCCCCCCCCCTTATCACCTGAATCTCCTCCTAGAGCACCATTGAGTTCTTTGTAACCAAATGTCTCTCAGAGGGGCGTGGGGAGGGGCTCCTTATTTTCATCTAAAGTAACAGACAGAGAATCAGCACTTTGGAAACAGGGCTGAAACAGAGGGGATTATGGGTAATGCTGCAATGATCTGTTTGGTGTTTGGAACCAAACCCTTCAGAGACATGTTCTGTATATATCTGAGACCTGTAATATATTGATGAAAAACAGTTTGATAGGAGACCTTTAATAAAACCTTTAGCTAGCTAGGTTACATTTTCTCTATTAGCTTCTCTAAGCCTTACTTTTGAAATGTATATTTATAAATAAGTGCTGACTTTGAGACGAGGGAACCGGAAGTGCTGAAATCGGACTAATCAGACGAGCCATTTGATCAATATCGTGTAATTGATAATAAACAATTGTTACATTAGCAGGAATGTAGAACTCCATGGATGTAAAAGCAGTGCTCTTTTTTATGTAAATCTGCAATAAGTGCAATAAAGAGAAATGTGATGCTCTAATACATTGTTGTGAGAAAACACCAGGATGTCAGTGTTGATTACCATCACCATTTTTCACATGGGTCACGCACCTCCAGACACCTTTCCCTTTGAAAGTAATTCCAGGGAAAGCAACTTCCTTCAGGGTGGTGCGTGCAGGCATCTGGTCTCTTTCTGCTTCACCTGCATGACACACAAATCTGTGCAGCGAATGCTAAACATAGTGGCTTCGAGGGAAGAGAGGCGAACACGTATCTTAACGAACGATGATAATAATAATAACTAGCCGGGTGGTATTTGTTTAAGATATTCAACAGATTGCTTTTAGCCATGTGCTTGTCAAATGTTGAGCTTCTAGAACTAACTAGATCTGATCGATATGGTCATAAACGCGAATTAAGTCTAATTGGACAGGAGAGAGAGATCAGAGATCAGCTGCTGCTGGCGGAGACAAAAAGCCCTGCCTCTCCCCACCTCTGCTGCTAAATCCACCGTGGAGAATAAACAGAAGGGCAACCATGGCAACCATGCCCGGAAGTCTTCTTCGCTGCTTTTGGTGTGTTTTGTGGCGGAAGTACAGCGCCACTTACAGGCCCGGCATATGTACTACAGCGTCTCCAGCGGGCCGAGCGGTCTCGTGTGGAAGGACACGTTTCTGGTGCCTATTGCGTGTGGACGGAAGACTTTTTTTATATCGAATTTGGTTTGTTTGCGTTCCCGTGTGGCTCCAGCCTCAGTGGAGGGGAGGCACATCAAAGGTGAGGTGGTAAAGACTCCACTTCGAGCGATAGAGGGGGTCATGGCCACCCTGATATATTTGTTGGCCCCCCCCACTG
The DNA here is from genome assembly GCF_902827175.1 of Gymnodraco acuticeps. Classification (NCBI taxonomy): domain Eukaryota; kingdom Metazoa; phylum Chordata; class Actinopteri; order Perciformes; family Bathydraconidae; genus Gymnodraco; species Gymnodraco acuticeps. The sequence goes on along the minus strand of NW_022990097.1, from coordinate 226,685 downwards.
GCCACTTTTACAACAATTAAATTGTTGGTTTTGGTGCATAGCCGCGGGAAGTAGGGGTGCTGGGTTTCTAGCACCCCCTAGAATCTGGAGAATCACAGAACGACCGGTTGCTCCGCTCGCTCACGGCCGGTACCGCCCTTAATGTGTTTTTAAATGGCATCATTGAAGTTGCGCTGACAGACGACAGAGGTCCACCGTGTCCCTGCAGCGAGGCTAACGCCCCCCACCCCCGTTGACAGTTCACTAGCACCCCCCCTTGTTGACAATTTGCCGCACCCCCTAAGTAAAATAACTTGCTACCCCAAGATTTTCAGTGGCCCCATTTGGCCACCCTTATGAACAATTTCTGGAGGCGCCACTGAGTGGTGGAGGTGAGGTGTGAAGTGGAGGTGGAGGCAGCAGCGGGCGGAGAGCTAAACCTATTGAAGAAGGTGTTCAGCTCGTTGGCCCTCTCCAGGGTGCCCACAGTCAGTCTGTCTCTCCCTTTGAAGCCAGTAATGGCCTTCATCCCAGCCCAGAAATCCCTGCTATTGTTCTTCTGGAGCTTGGCCTCCAGCTTCTTCCTGTAGGAATCCCTGCCCCTCCTCAGCTTGTCCCTCAGCTCATGCTGGATACTCTTCAGCAGTGATTTGTTCCCAGACTTAAAAGCTTTGCATGATGGGTGAAAATGTCATTTCCCAATCATGCTGCTGTAACCCGTTTAATGCCCTGGGAAAACTATGTACAAGATTTTGGAAACTGGCAGCAGGGATTATTGAGATCAGCTGCTTGATGTTTGATAACAAGGGTTTCCAGTTCCAACCAAATAAATGTTGAAGTCTTAAAGTAACTAAGTGGATGTCATACTAAAAGTGCTAAGTGTTTCGTTCTTTTTTTCTCACACAGTGCATGAAACTATTAAACATGTAATATACATTAAAATGAAGTGATGGTGTCGGTGGTAGAATAGTCTAAGAAGGATCTTTGATGCTTGGAAAGGAGCCTTTAGGTATTTTTGTTCGAGTATGAGGTTTTTTTTTCCCGAATGTGATGCTTTGTTTCGAATAAGTAAACATTTGAATTCACTAGCTGGTGGTACAATTCCCATTTTTCTATTGTTCAAAGTTATTTTTCCTACTGTAAGAATACATCTGAGTTACTGTGATTGAGAAAAAAAAAGAAGTCAAAGAAGGAAAATGGGCTTGTATCCATTATTACATTGCATTTAGCTGACGCTTTTATCCAAAGCGACTTACAATAAGTGCGTTCGACCAACAAAATACAAACTTTGAAGAAAACAGAATCATATCAGTACATCAGGTTTCATAGAGAAAAAACATTTCAAGTGCTTCTCAACTGGCTTTAGATAAGCCAGTCCTTTATTAGTATATAAGTGCTTTGTTAATAATTCTATCGCTCGAAGTGGAGTCGAAAGAGATGAGTTTTCAGTCTGCGCCGGAAGGTGTGCAAGCTATCTGCCGTCCTGATGTCAATGGGGAGCTCATTCCACCATCTTGGAGCCAGGACAGCAAACCCACGTGTTTTAGCTGATGGGAACTTGGGTCCCCCTCGCAGCGAGGGTGCAGCGAGCCGTTTGGTTGATGCAGAGCGTAGTGCACGTGCTGGGGTGTACGGTTTAACCATGTCCTGGATGTAGGAAGGGCCAGATCCATTCGCAGCATGGTACGCAAGTACCATTGTCTTGAAGTGGATTCTAGCAGTTATCGGAAGCCAGTGAAGGGAGCGGAGGAGCGGCGTGGTGTGGGAGAATTTAGGAAGGTTGAAGGGTGAATGGACAAAAAAAAAGCCTCGTTGGGATAACAAATCTCCTTTTGATTAGTGTTGTGGCCGGACAGCTGGAAGCGTCTCAGACATTCAACAATGACAGAACGTGTATCACGTCATGAGTAAAGACCATAATAGGACTCGAGTCAACCATTAATCTATATTTCAACAAACTTTACTCTGTCTCCACTGCAGAAATGCCACATAAATGAAGACGGATGAAATGACACAATGTACAGTAAGATAAATGATGGCGTGATGACAAGTTCAGCGGTCCGTGGATTTGTGTAAATTGAGATAAATGGTCCTCTCAAGAGCATAGAGCATGTTATTGGGAAACACATCGTTATGACAACAGTGGCCAACATCTGATTCAGCTTATTTTCAGACAGGTTTTTATAGAAATGGATCAGGACAAAAAGAGAGAGACATTTTTTTCCTGAAACTTTCAGAATCTCTTTCCGCATAAAAGACTAGACTCTTCTACATGTTGATGTAGAAGAGACATGAAAAAGTGGATTTTGCATAATAGGGTGCATGGATAATTTGCCCAGACTGATTCATGCCTGACCTCCAGGGGTCCTTGCAGGTTGAAGGATCACACTTAAAGTAAGTGGCAGGGTGCCTGTTGGAGGTATGTGGTCCAGTCACCCAGCAACCATCAAACAGAGAAATCTGCTTTTTTAGTGAAAGGCTGCTGTTGTTGCGCCTGTTTATTTACTCGGCCTGGAACCTTTGACCCCATTACATTTGCAGCTCATTGATGAAGCTCGGGGGCAAACAAGGCAGATACCCTCACTTTGGGACGGCAGACAACACATCATTCAAGTGTCAGAGGAGACTTTGCGGCACTTTGAGATTTGCGAGCTATCATGACTTGTCCCCCCTGGGTGCTCGGCTCCGTCTGACCCCAGGTGGTAGACTTCACACCGCAGCGCAAAGACAAAGATCTCTGAGCATGCTGAGCGAGGCGGGCGGTGCTCACTAAAGACAGAGTTCTGGTTTGGACAGTGAATATGCTGGCTTGAAGAATTAAGGAGAACCACCAGAGAGAAAACTGAATTAAACCTTGTTTTAAGTATTTGTTTCATTGTATATTTATTTTTAATCAAAAATTATATTTAAACCTTATTTAATTATTATTATTATATGGCTCAAAGTAGAGAGTAGAGCTTTAGAAATACTTTTTTAACCTTTATTTATATTACATATTTTGTATTATTATAATGTTTTATTATTAGTATTATTATTTGAAAGAGGATGCAAACCAATTGTATTTATTTATTTAAATAATTATTATCTTTATTTTATCTTATTTATTGTCTTATTCATATTATTATTATTTAGTTATTATTATGTTTAATAATTGTTTTTACTTTATTCTCTTCTTAAAATACATGATTATTTTTGGTTAGAAGCCAACTACTAGTTTGAATCAATCAATCAATATATCAATTAACATTATTATTTATATATACACATGCTGAAACATTTCTTAAAAGCACAACATTTTAAATTGAATTTTGGTTTTGGATCATTGGTCGGAAAAAATATACATTACATGACATGTTACTTGTTAGACGCTTTTTATCCAAAGCGACTAACATACTCAATACTGTGGGCAATCCCCACAGAAGCACTTTGGGGTGAAGTGTCTCAGGGACACAACGACATGCTGACTGCAGTGGGGTTTGAACCTGTGACCCCCTGTCCTAACATCAACGCACTAGTCCACACACAGCCGTCCCAGTATATAATTTGAAGGCATCACAAGTTGAACTCTGGGAAATTATAATGGGAATCTTTCCCTGTTCTCTAAAACCAAGTCAACAGATGAACCAATAATGGAAAAGACTTGCCCTTCTGACCTTTTCCTGCAGATCAGATAACAGAAGAGAAAATAACATCCGTGCAGCTCAGTAATTAAAAACCTGTGCATTTACAGTATATGCATTGTTCCATGAATGCAAGACCACCTCGACCATCAAAGGAACGGATGCTCACATGAAAACACAGCGCCATATATTAGATATTTCTCTTGGAGGGGCTTCAGAGACGAACCGCTGACATGTTACAAACAGATGCTGACAACAGGCAGAATGCAACCCTTTTTGCTTTTATACAAAACACAAGAGTTAGCCAAGTTTTATCTCACGATTTCATATGCTGGTTGTGATGACAGGTTACCAAGATGTTCATGTGAGTGTTGATTTGCATGATAACGTGGCCTTGTGTGGCCTTTGTTAGCATAATGTCTTTAGGCGCGTTCACACCGGAGTACTTTTCCCCGTACTTTTCCCATTTAGTTCCGTTAGTGCCCGGAATTTTGCGTTCACACCAAAAAGATAACTTAGTTCATGAGAACCTTTCCCCCCATTTTTAGTGCCTGCTAGAGAGGTGGTACTATCCTGGGGAGAACAAAGTACAAACTTCTTCGGGTGTGAACGCGATCTGTACTTAGTTCCATGGGGGTACTAAGTGCGGCAAAGTACTTGGTGTGAAAGCGGCTTTTGAAACGACTTCCCCTGACTTTGGCATTTCTCTGACCGTCTCAAGTGCTCGAGTTGAGAACCGTCACACAGAGGAATGTCAGTGAGTACAAATGGTGCCCAATAGTCTGTCTCACTGAATCACATGAAACTGTTACCAACCAAACTGAAACACGCCAATTTCAGACAGATTTATACCCAAGGCAACAAGGCACAGTCTTCACAAACAGAGAGGGATTAACTTTGGATAAAGCAAGATAATGTCATACAAATAATCAATATATTGGTAGTTTGTTGTGTCTCACTGATAGGTCTGTGAATTCTGCATTTTGTATCTGTTACTGACAAGAAAGAAAAGGAAACTTCAAAGGTTCAAAGCTTGTTTTTTTTAGGGTTAATGTTAGAATAATGTTTAGATACAGGTCATCAAGGGTGTTCACGAGCATATACATAACACCATTTATTTTGAATATATCTCCTTTTTAATCTTTTTAATCTCAGTCACAGCATACAATACATTCTGTTTAATTGAAAAGGAGTCGTAACTCAGTGAAGAAGATAAGTCTTTTATTATTTTATGCTTTTTGAAACATTATTCTGCAATTTTCTTTTTGGCTCGTTGAGTCCTGTTCTGTTTCACAGATTTGCTATTTAAGATAGTCATGCTATTTGTAATATGGCCACAGCAAATTAATCTACTCCAAAAAGAACAGTGTGTGTGTGTGTGTGTGTGTGTGTGTGTGTGTGTGTGTGTGTGTGTGTGTGTGTGTGTGTGTGTGTGTGTGTGTGTGTGTGTGTGTGTGTGTGTGTGTGTGTGTGTGACCTAGTAGCAGGAAATAGGATACAATACATCAAAATACTCAAGTCATGATACGATATTATTTCAATTTATAAAATGTTGCAATATGACAAGGATTGCTAAGTACATTTAGTTTTTTGTCTGTTTCATTAATAGTCCGTATCATTTAATTGACTATATATATACAAAAGTATGATTTTAAACATAACAAATGTATATAATGTAACATAAGATTAATACTTACATCTATACAATATTAGTGAGCAAAATATCACGATACTATGCTGTAATGATTTTCCCCCTCCCCTAGTGTATAGTGTGTTGTATGTGTTCACTAATACGAATGCATGTTGTTAACGACACACTCATGTTTAATCATTGGCATGCAGCAACACAAAACCAAAAGACCAATCATGTAGTCACTTAATAAAACTCACTTTACAGCCCAGTTTAGAAACGACACACCACAAATCACAATAAATAGCTTCCTTGACTGGTGATAAAAGTAAAACATGTGGAAATGCTCTTAAGACTCAACAGACAGGCCTGGCATACTTGAACAATGTGAGAGCTAAAACATCAAGAGGTGACTGGCCAGTAAATAGACAAAGCAACAGCAGGAATTTAACCACCATGACAGCCTCAGGAGCCCCCCCACACACACACACGCACGCACGCACGCACGCACACACATACACACACACACACCTATACCATGTATACATCACTTCAGGGGACATTACATTGACTTACATGCATTTCCTGGAGACTTATCCTAACCTTAACCATAACCAACACATCCCTAACCCTTACCGTAAACCTTACCCTAACCCTAACCCTAATCCTAACCAAGTCTTCACCCTAAAATGAATGATTCCCCTCATGGGGACCTCCAATTTGTCCCCATAAAGGAGGCGAGTCCCCACACGTGACTGTGTAAACAGATTTAGGTCCCCACAAGTATAGTAATGCTAGGCCACACACACACACACAAATACATTGCTAACTCACGCTATTTCAAGGGACCTTTATTCTTAATGCGATTCATATTATTGCAATATAATCTCCCACTCCTCTCACAAAATAACTACTATAATTACAATACCTGCACTGGAGAACTAGTTGACTGCCACATTTTTCCAGTATGTAAATGATTCTGAAGGTAATTTGTTTTGCCTTCTTTACGCTGGTTTAACTTCAATAGTCGCGAGTCTTCCGGTTGCATTAATTTGTGTTGTTTTTAAGTATGTAGCTTCACCTGGCCTCTTTTCTCCAAGTATCCCTCAATGCAGTGTGCAATGCCTCAATGTGGGCCAGATCTCAACCGTTGAGACACGGGGCGTCCCAACTCCTGTGTTTGGTTAGTTTTAGGGTTAGGTTTGTGTTTGGGTTGGGGTTTGAGGTTTCCGGTTTAGGAGTAGTTTGCACTGGCCTGAAGGTCTGTGGGTGGGTGTGTGTGTGTGTGTGTGTGTGTGTGTGTGTGTGTGTGTGTGTGTGTGTGTGTGTGTGTGTGTGTGTGTGTGTGTGTGTGTGTGTGTGTGTGTGTGTGTGTGTGTGTGTGTGTGTGTGTGTGTGTGTGTGTGTGTGTGTGTGTGTGTGTGTGTGTGTGTGTGTGTGTGTGTGTGTGTGTGTGTGTGTGTGTGTGTGTGTGTGTGTGTGTGTGTGTGTATTAGAATGTCATGGTGTTATAGTTGGTCCTACCAGCTCCTGAATATATGGCGTGCTGTGGTGGGGGTCCAGTTGAGGTGGCCTTCTTCTGTATTGAATTGATTTTGAGGAATGGCTTGCGTGTGGGAAAATGTTTGACTACGGTATTAGTAATTATTGTGAGGGTCTGTTGCTGTAATGATGGGGTGAGATATGGATTTTCCTTTAGAAAACGTTGCAGAAAGAATTTTGCTTTAGGGCGAAATCACTCTACAAAATGTCAAGTTGGTTTGGGGAAATGTCTGACTGTGAATTTGCATTTAAGACGTTACAAAACTAGTTTAAGTTTCCTGTCAAACGCTTCAGGACAAGTAAAGAAACAGTGCTGCAGGAAGATACTTGCAGAGGCTTTGCATAACTTTCATGTGGAGAACAGGAAAGACCATGTGCATCACATACAACCCATGTTTCAAGGGATTAATCAACACAAAATTAAGACCGGGTTAAAAATGGTTTTATTGACAAGATGTTGTAGAGAGAAATACTTGTAAAAGCTTTTAGAAAGGTGCAGAATTAAAGTTCTACCTTTCCTATTAAAAGTTATTGAAGATTTAACGTGCTGTGGGGTCTGCAACACATGTTTTGTTTATCTCTGAAGGTGCCTGTATTAAAGGTCCCCTATTATACTGTTTTTCATCAATATATTACAGGTCTCAGATATGTACAAAACATGTCTCTGAAGTGTTTGGCTCCAAACACCAAACACATCATTGCAGCATTACCCATAATCCCCTCTGTTTCAGCCCTGTTTCCAAAGTGCTGATTCTCTGTCTGTGACTTTAGATGAAAATAAGGAGCCCCTCCCCACGCCCCTCTGAGAGAGATTTGGTTACAAAGAACTCAATGGTGCTCTAGGAGGAGATTCAGGTGATAAGGGGGGGGGAGGGGGTTACCTTGGACCTGATTACCTGCCCCGCCCTTATTGTTTGCACCTGTGGAGTCCCTTGTATGTATATATATTCTGTGTGTTCCCTGTGCCAAGTGCCAGATCGTTTTGAACCTTGTGAATGGATTACCTTGCTTATCACCACAGTAAAAACCTTTTTTTGAATCATCTTTTGTCTGGAGTCGTGCATTTGGGTCCTTTCAGTTTTTGTTTGCTTCAGTCGTAACACTTACAGAGAAGAGATAACATCTGATCCTTTACAACAGGGGTCCCCAAACTTTTTCCTGTGAGGGCCACATAACCTTTCCCTTCTCTGATGGGGGCCGGGTCAGTTTGTAACAGAAAAAGTGTGACGATCGCATGGGTGTCTAAACGTAAACATTTATTGTTTTCTAGAAAGCCACACATAACCAAATATTAATAACCCTTTCCGGGATCTTCACAGAAAAAAAGTCAGGAAATAAATAATAACACTATTAATGAAATAAATAACACTATTTATGAAATAAATAATAACCAAATAACCCTCTCTGGGTTCTTCACAGAAAAAAAGTCCATTGAAAATTACTGTAACTTTCTGTTGTGCCGTGCACAATCTTAACAGGTAAAAGTTGAGCTTAGTTGTCAGAGCAGAATCTCTCACAATAAACGTGGATTTACGTAAAAAAAACTATTTTTTCGGGGTTCGGGTGTTTTGTTTGATTTTAAACAAACAAAGTCTTGGCTTTCAGAATATGAAACTTTTATTTCCTATTTATTTATTTCTCACTCGCAATCTGCTCTTCCGCAGCGCCGCCCCCCCCCCCCCCCCCCCCCCTCACTCCGCTGAAATTATGAATGTAAGAGTATAGTAATCATAGATAACACTGCAGGGTCCGTTACAGTTTGTTTTCATCTGATTTCAATTAAACAAAGTCTTGGCTTTCAGAATATTAAACTTGTTTCGGCAAATTCAGATGATAAATACAACTTTGAAGCTTCGGCATAATTACAAGCGGAGAATGGCAGGCATAACAACAGCCGGTGTTTCTCGTGAGTGTTTTCCCCAGGAAACAAACACAATACACACAAACGCAAATTTACACAAGCACACACACTCACACACACTCGCGAGCTTCCCCTCCAAACGAAAATATCTTCCCTCGGTAGTATTTTGATCATTTGCTAATAATCAATCAGATCGATGGATTCCAGAGAAGAGACAACTTTGAAGGCCTTTTTCTCAAAATGATGACTCGGGGACAGTCATTATATAATGTGACATATTTCGCTTAATATTTGAAGTACAAAAACAATCCTGATATCATTAGAAAGCTAGGAATCTCCTCTTTCCAACAGTGTATACAACTCAAAAGGTGTCTTCGGGTCAATGCGACTGATTTTGATAGAGCAGGTCACAACATTTTGACAGGGGCTAGTCTAAGATTCGCGTGGCCAGACTGAAAAAAAAATAAAAAATAAAAAAATCATAATGCGTCTCTGGTATTGTTCAGGGGGCCGGGCCAAATGTGGAGACGGGCCGTACCCGGCCCGCGGGCCTTAGTTTGGGGACCACTGCTTTACAACAAACACTATACTCATTTTTTTCTTTTTGGTAACATTGTAATCCTGCAAATAATCCCCAATTATTAGTCTGATGACGTCTTAATTTTGTGTCCTGATAACGTAATCCTGTTACATGTACATGACCTAAACCCGCTCCTGTGCAGAGATGGCAAAAGTACACACATCCTGTACTCAAGTAGAAGTACAGATACTCTGGTAAAAGTAGAAGTACTGACTAAACTTCTTTACTCAAGTAAAAGTAAAGAGGCTTTGAAATGTACTTCAGTAAAAAGTCCCCATAACTAGCAGCTGTTTTAAAGAGTACCTGACCTCCCTTTATATTAATAGAACAATAATGTCATTGTTAGCTAATGAATGTTTCCATGCTGAACAACGGCAACATGACAACGTTTCCATTGGTCCCTCTTCTTTAGAGAAGACCAGGAAATGATGGATACACGGATCGTGTTCAATTCAATAGGCACGCAATGACTCTAAATAATAATGATCACGCATCAAACACACATTCAGACTAAAGGAACCAGCTGTTTGGAAAATGAGAGAAGTAGAAAGTACAAGTATTTGAGTTCAACATGTAAGAAGTAGGAAGTACAGGTATTGAGTTCAACATGTAAGAAGTAGAAAGTACAGGTATTTGTGTTCAACATGTAAGAAGTAGAAAGTACAGGTATTTGTGTTCAACATGTAAGAAGTAGAAAGTACAGGTATTTGGGTTCAACATGTAAGAAGTAGAAAGTACAGGTATTTGAGTTCAACATGTAAGAAGTAGAAAGTACAGGTATTTGTGTTCAACATGTAAGAAGTAGAAAGTACAGGTATTTGGGTTCAACATGTAAGAAGTAGAAAGTACAGGTATTGAGTTCAACATGTAAGAAGTAGAAAGTACAGGTATTTGGGTTCAACATGTAAGAAGTAGAAAGTACAGGTATTGGTGTTCAACATGTAAGAAGTAGAAAGTACAAGTATTTGAGTTCAACATGTAAGAAGTAGAAAGTACAGGTATTTGAGTTCAACATGTAAGAAGTAGAAAGTACAGGTGTTTGTGTTCAACATGTAAGAAGTAGAAAGTACAGGTACTTGAGTTCAACATGTAAGAAGTAGAAAGTACAGGTATTAGTGTTCAACATGTAAGAAGTAGAAAGTACAGGTATTTGGGTTCAACATGTAAGAAGTAGAAAGTACAGGTATTAGTGTTCAACATGTAAGAAGTAGAAAGTACAGGTATTTGGGTTCAACATGTAAGAAGTAGAAAGTACAGGTATTTGTGTTCAAAATGTAAGAAGTCAAAGTAAAAAGTCGTCAGAAAAGTAAGTAGTGGAGTAAAGTACTGATACCAGAAAAATTTACTTAAGTACATTAACAAAGCATTTGTAGTCCACTACTTCCCACCTCTGCTCCTGTGTCTTGCGTCTGCTGATAAAAGTCAAGTGGGTTTTCCCAGAAGCTAGAGACAACTCGTGTCAGAATCAGAAAACCTGCAGGCAAAGCAGAGACGTCGGAAAGAACCGAGGTCTCTAATTGCTGCCCTGTTAGAAGCCAGGGCCCTAGGCAAGATTTTAGCTGGCGCCCCCCCCCCCCCCCCCCCCCCCCCCAAATGCAGACACTTACACTTACTATGACTCGCGCGTGCACGGTTGTGGCATGACCACCAAAACAGAAAGATATGAACACAAGATGTGTGCAACTGTATTTTGTTTCCTATCCATTTGAACATGATCTAAGTGGGGGGGGGAACTCACCTCCTCTAGGGGGGTCCGGGGGCATGCACCCCCGGGAAGACTTTTGTTTTTAAATATTGAAGTTAAAAGCATCAATCTGGTGCACTTTGAGAGCAACATTAGGAGATCTATGGATACATCTCTCAACACGATATGAAACAGAACTGTAAGCAGATTTTCTTTTTCTTTATGGATACTTTACAAATCACTCCCCTTTCAAAATGTATTTTTGTTTATTAATAACAACTTTTTTGTACTGTCATATAGTATTTTATACCTGTTTTTCACCTATTCTCTTATTTTTTATAACTATAATGATCATATAAAGTTGTGCCTTTACCTCACTGAGCTGAGGTTATCAGAGCCTCTCAGTCTTTCAGGAGAGAGCTCTCTAAAGCTCTCCCCCCACGGCCGCTTACACAGTAGATTCCAATGTTAATAAAAGCACACAGAAGCTGTGTACGTTTTTTGGGAGTTTGATTTATTTTAAATTAACACAAATATAAAATTAAAACCTATAATTGCACACTACCATTATTTCCAAAAAATAACAATTTCACATAAACCTCTGGATTTTACTGGGGCTGGGGCAGTTCAACTTGGGGGGGGGGGGTACCTTGGTTGCTGATTGGCTAATGGTTACACATGACAACACATCGTTATGACATCATAAAGTGGCTAAAATCTGATCAGCTCATTTTCAGAGAGGTTTTTATAGAAATGGATCAAAAAGAGAGAGAATCTTTGTTCATGAAACTTTCAGAGTCTCTTTCCACAGAGGGGACACATGTTGATGTAGAAGAGACATGAAGAAGAGGGGACACATGATGTAGAAGAGACATAAAGAAGAGGGGACACATGTTGATGTAGAAGAGACATGAAGAAGAGGGGACACATGATGTAGAAGAGACATAAAGAAGAGGGGACACATGTTGATGTAGAAGAGACGTGAAGAAGAGGGGACACATGTTGATGTAGAAGAGACATGAAGAAGAGGGGACACATGTTGATGTAGAAGAGACATGAAGAAGAGGGGACACATGTTGATGTAGAAGAGACATGAAGAAGAGGGGACACATGTTGATGTAGAAGAGACATGAAGAAGAGGGGACACATGTTGATGTAGAAGAGACATGAAGAAGAGGGGACACATGTTGATGTAGAAGAGACATGAAGAAGAGGGGACACATGTTGATGTAGAAGAGACATGGAGAAGAGGGGACACATGTTGATGTAGAAGAGACATGAAGAAGAGGGGACACATGTTGATGTAGAAGAGACATGGAGAAGAGGGGACACATGTTGATGTAGAAGAGACATGAAGAAGAGGGGACACATGTTGATGTAGAAGAGACATGAAGAAGAGGGGGACACATGTTGATGTAGAAGAGACATGAAGAAGAGGGGACACATGTTGATGTAGAAGAGACATGAAGAAGAGGGGACACATGTTGATGTAGAAGAGACATGAAGAAGAGGGGACACATGTTGATGTAGAAGAGACATGGAGAAGAGGGGACACATGTTGATGTAGAAGAGACATGAAGAAGAGGGGACACATGTTGATGTAGAAGAGACATGGAGAAGAGGGGACACATGTTGATGTAGAAGAGACATGAAGAAGAGGGGACACATGTTGATGTAGAAGAGACATGAAGAAGAGGGGACACATGTTGATGTAGAAGAGACATGAAGAAGAGGGGACACATGTTGATGTAGAACAGACATGAAGAAGAGGGGACACATGTTGATGTAGAAGAGACATGAAGAAGAGGGGACACATGTTGATGTAGAACAGACATGAACAAGTGGATTTTGCACGATAGGTAACCTTTAAACGAACCTGTACTGGGACGGGTGGCGCAGTGGTCTGTGCATCTGATCATCAGATCAAGGGGGGTGCTGGGGAACTCCAGTTCGAAACCCGCTCCTGCCGCCACTGCGTCAGGCAGTTGTGTCCTTGGGCAAGACACTTCACCCGGATTTGCTCCTGTGGGTAATGTCCACAGTACATGTATGATATCAATGTGTACTTGTAAAAGCGCCTCGATGACTTTGAGGCGTGAAGATGGACGGTGTGGCGCAGTGTGCTATGCAATGATCAATGATCGCCGCTGCTGCGTCTGTAAAGCCGTTATGTCCTTGGGCAAGACACTTCACCTGAACTTGCTCCTGTGGGTATTGTCCACAGTGACCATTGCATGTATAAAAAATATGTGTAATGTGTATTTGTAAAGCGCTTTGAGCATCTGGAAAAGCGCTATAATAAATGTAAGGAATTATTATTATTATTGTACCAACCTGTAATTGAGTTTATTTATCTATTGGAGGAACAGGATGGGACTCACTTCCAGCTCATGAGTAGTGCAGAGGCAACGGAAAGCTCATGTTACATCTAAATAATGTGACACAGCTCCGTGCCAACTAAAATACACTCAACTGAAGTTCAGGCAAACCAACGATCTCCTTCCTGAAAAAACATCAAACTCTGAAGTCAAACTTATAAAAAAACGCTCATATCCTGAACAAATATGAACTGTCAGTGGCGGGGAGAATAAACAAAAACACTACTTAAGTATAACCAATTGACTCAAGTACTAATCAACCCTAACCCTAACCCTAACCCTAACCCTAACCCTGCATGTGGGTGAAAAGGTCATCGTATCCAATCGCTGTGATGCAAGCTGAGATGAACTTGAACTGTTTCTTTTGAAGAGCTGTAAGTACTAACCAATGAAAACCATTCACAGTCAATGCATTTTACCTGTTATCAAGCAAAAGCGTTCTGCGTGGGTGGATCGTGGGTGCGTGAGAAGATGTGTTTATTTTTTGTTTTGCAGGTGTACTGACTCTTTAACTTTAACAGAATCAGAATACCTTTATACCTTTATAATTATATCACACTTTCTCCACTAGAAAGGCATTTGATCACGTTTTTCTCCACCAGAAGGGCACCTCATTGCTGTAATTGAGGTTACTTTATCATGTTCTCTCCACTATTTGGGCACCCTAGAGTGCATATTTATCATGTTCTTCACTGGAAGGGCACTTTAAAGGTTTCATTATCTTGTTACAGTACTGGAAGGGCACCCTAGAGCATCGTTTCCACTGGAAATGCCTTTGATCATGTGTTCTAGACTAAATGTGCACCCTAGAGCAGTGGTTCTCAAATGGGGGTATGCGGAACCCTAGGGGTACGTTGGAGTACTGCAGGGGGTACGTGAGATTTATTTTATGTTAATGAAAAAAACAACATAAGTAATGCATTTAAACAAACTACTAATAGTAGATTAACAACTTTATTCAAAGGTTTACAGAAACTCTGGATAATAAAATGAGAACAATAAACTCTTTTCTTCTCCCTCTCGTGACAGCCCGTCAGTCTCGTGCAGCTCGCTGAACCTGTAATAAGTGACCCGACAGTAAAGAATACACATATTTATAACTAGTTCCAGCTAGTTCCAGAGTAGATAAACTAACAAGTGTGTTAGGTCTAACTCTTAGTGTATTTAATTTTGCTCCACCCAACGGTCCGCGGCGGAGCTGTGATCATGCAGAGCTGCGTGTTCTCCGTCAGCAGCAGCTGATCTGCTCTCTGATCTTTCTCTCGCGTCCGGTTTGACTTCACTCGCGTCTATGTCCAAATCTAGCTAGTTCTAGCTAATGATATGACTGCCTGCTTATCAAAGGACACCTAAACAATAAGCGTTGCTTGGCAACGGTGTGTGGCCGCAAAGTATAGCGCAGCATTATGCATATGTTTATATGAGGGGTCAAAATCCCATGCTCATAAAATGCTCATATATTTTTTTCTCTTCATTCCCCACGCCCCAAAATAAATAAATATTCCAATTTTAGGAAAAGTAAGGAAGTTTGAGCAGTGTGGGTTTTATATGAACAGAGTTACACATATTTCAAAACTCAAAGTGTAATAACTGCAGTTGCCTCGCTGTCAGAATAACAAAGATCCTCAGTGAAGCACGAGCCCATGTTTCTCATTACATTGTAAGTACAACTTATTAAAAAGATCAGTTCAATGCAACTAACGTCGTCTTAGTGTTATTGCATGATGTTAAAATTGGTTTGCCATGAATTTAGTGATGGATTGTAAACATTTGAAATGTAGCATTTAAGTGTTTCTCAGTTACAAGGTTGTTTTAATAAATCAGACACTGATGGTGCAGCACTGTACTGTACCTCTCTAGGCATTTTCTCCTTAACAAAATGTTTTTGCGCTGATCAGGGGGTACTTGGCTGCATTTTTTTTTCAAAGGGGGTACATTATTGAAAAAAGTTTGAGAACCACTGCCCTAGAGGTCCCTTATCATGTTTTTTTGTATCCACTCGAAAGTAGGGATCGGAATTTGAAAGCAAATTTATATTCGAATATTCGACCCCCAAAAAACGGTTAACCGATCAACCGAAATCTACATATCCTATAGAAGAAAAATAAAATGTGGGACAAATGTAAAAAATAAATAGTTTAATTTTGAAAAATAAATAAATACATGTTCAAATAAGTAAAGAAACCAAGTCGAATTTGTCAAATGCATTGAACTGGTGATCACAGTTGGAACAGTTGACAGGCCTACAGCTTTCATGCTTAAAACATAACTTGGTTTTAAATGAAAGAGGGATCAGACACGAACAACATAACGGGTTAGGGTAACGTAACCCGTGACAACAGAGCTCAACAACCTATAACAGGGCCTATGCACAGAATGCAGCTCTTCAATACTCATTCTTGTTTAAGAATATGAACATGTCTACTCAGGGGAGAGGCGGGTGCGGAGGCGAGAGAGAGAGAGATCAGCACCAGCAGCTCTGCCCGCTGTGAGGGACCGGTGAGCGGAGCAAAACACACCTTTAGACCTAACAGACTTAGCTATGGCACTGTCGTATACATTGAATTATTCCATTTGATTATTATGTAATCAACTTAGGCACCCCTCCCAAAAAAAAAGAAAAAAGATTACAATACAAATATTCATAACTCATATTCGAATACCGAATCATTTCGAATATTCGAAATATTCGATTAATCGTTCCCATCCCTACTGGAAAGGCGCCCATTGTGCATGTTTATCAAGTGTTTCCACTCAATCACATTCTTTCCACTGAAAGGGCGTAGGGGTTACATTATCATTTTCCAGTTAAGTTGGAAAGAGATTATGTTTTGCAGAAGGCTTATCTGTCAGCATTCTTAAGAAGGGATGGGATTATGGAGAAGCTACCTTTAGACATAACAATCAAGAAACAAAGAAACAAAAAGGTGAACGCGTTCCTTCCTTAAATCAATCTGGTTGAATCTTTGTCACCCCTATGTTGCAGAATAACACCTACAATAAAACTCAATAAATGTTCTCCTGCTGTCAAACAGGTGTAGAGTCGTAATAGCTGATGAGAGATTTGGGTGGGATTATTACTTTTGGCACTTTGTATGTCAATCTGTTGCAAAAGTGTTTTAAAAACAAATTCACTTTGCCCTGAATGTCTGTTGGGGGTTTATTAACTTGCCTCCTGTCATTTTGCAAAAGTGGCCCCTGTGCAAAGCCCTATTAGGAAATGACCTAGGATGACCGGAGGAAATAATTATCCAATGTTCAGCCCCCTAAAATCTGCATGAACTAAATGTCTAAGAGATCTGGCCTTGAGTCTGAAGCTCATCATAGCATAGCTCATCGTATGTATATTGACATGTTATTGAGTTGTGGTATCAACACAGCAATATTAATAGATGTAATACAAAAATAAAGAGATGTATTGGTTAGCCATGTATCATCAACCACTGCTGATACATTAAGCATGCCATTATTTTAGGTAGGAAATCATATTTAAACATGAAATAAGATATAGCTTGTTCTTGCAGCAGGACTTCATAAACAGTCATTTTTATCTTCACCAAAGCTGATTTACCATAATTTAGATATAATGATATATGTACTTTTTATTCTGCTTTTACACTTTGTGAGTCAGAGGAAAGCATGATGTTAATGTTACACTTTATTAGGTTTTGTCACATTAAAAGTCTCTAATTTCCTGCAATATTCAATATGATTGATTGTATAACATTGCTATACATGTACAGTACACAGTATGTTATGGTTTAGAGCAGGGGTGTCAAACTCAAGGCCCGGGGGCCAAATCCGGCCCATGACTTCATTTTCTGTGGCCCCACAAGAGCTTGCAAAGAATATAATATGTTTATTAGGTTACATGCAGATTTATAGAAGCACGTTGCCCATAAACTACATGTCCCACAATGCATCTCAAATTAGACTTTTTTCTCTGAATTTGACTCTTTTTTTTTAAACGTTACCTTTTTTTTAAATGTCACTTCTGTTTTTTTATTTTCCAGAATTTGGCTTTTCTTTTTAAATAATTTTGTGACATTCCCACTGAAGAGCCTTGCAATTATTTGCCCCAGACTTCTGCTTTCAGACGTAGTTAATTGTGAAGTTATTACCCTATTCAATAATAATCCAATGCAGAGGCAGTAATGTAATATAATACATTATTTTATATATATATTCATATATGTATTTTTTTATAGTCTTAAAGTTACAACCGGCCATTTGAGTGCAGCCATAATGCTGATTAAATTCAGTTTGACACCCCTGGTTTAGGGGCTTTACAGTGAGGTAAACATGTTTTGTTCATTGTAAATAACACCATAATATATTAGGACATTCCTATCAACTAATGATCTTTCTGTGGCTCTTGCTAATTTGTACACAAAATCTCTTTTGACGATTTCAAATTCATTTTTAGAGAGACTGTTCTGTGAATAAGTGTTTTTTACTGGCTGTTATTTTAGTTTATGTTGCCAGTGCAGGTAGTGCATCCCCTCCAGAAGTTAAACTCTCTGCCAGTTGGGTTTTAGTGGGCAGGAAGTGTTGTAAAAGTCACACATGCACTCAGCAGGATATTCATAAAACACCTACATGACAAACTAGATATGTTTGCACCAGCCACAAAGCTTCACGACAACAGAGAAGGAAAGGACAGTAGAACAAGTAAAGAGGGGTGGAATCAAATGTCTGAAACTGAAATGTAAAGACAAATTATGATGTAATGGTTATTGTGTAATACGGTATGAAAAAGAAAGTAACCACAAACAAATGCAAAGTAACACCAGCAGAGGAGCTATACTTACGATACGATATACTTTATTGTCCCCGCAAGGACATTTGTTCTGGACTCCGTCCTGCAGTTCCGCAAACATGTACATATACAAACATAGTAGACATTAAGATACATACACATATCATCAGTCATACACTGTTTGAACAAACACAATACACAGACGCACATACTGACAATGGCGACCTATTGCCTATTGCCATACTCTTTAATGTTCCTGTCCCTCTGCCCACTCAGCGTGCATAACACGCCATCACGTTCAGGAACACCAAAACACTGAGTGCACCAGCCCTGACCAGCACGATAGCAGCCCACCAAGCCTCAATTTTCCTTACCACCACAGTGGATGGCCTGGTTGCTACAACTCAGCTCTATCCCTCAGCCTTGACTCTCTAGCCCCCCTCAAAACCCGGACTGTCTCCTTCACCCGTTCGGCCCCTTGGTTCACCACTGAACTCCGCGCCCTGAAGGCTTCTGGTCGTCGGCTAGAGAGACTCAAAACAAGAACTGGCCTCACCGTCCACCGCGAAGCATACCAGGACCATGTAAAGGCCTACAAAGAAGCCCTCTCCCTGGCTAGGTCTTCGTACTACTCCACCCTCATTGGCATCCAACAATCCCAACCGAGAATGCTGTTCTCAACCATAAACCGGCTTCTCCGCCCCCTGGACCCACCCCATCCTCCAGGCGCTCTCGATCTCTGCTCGAAGTTTCTGGTTTTCTTCCAGGCGAAAGTTGATTCCATCCACCAGCAGCTTCTGGTGCCTGGCCCCCCCCCTACTCCAACCGCACCCCAGCTGCAAGGTATTACTCGTCCACCTAGGTGTTGCCTCTCCACCTTCTCCCCAGTGGATGTCATCCAAATTGCCAAGCTGGTCACTAAGGCCAAGACATCGACCTGCTCTCTCTACCCCATGCCCACAGCCTTGGTCAAGGCAGCTCTATCCACCATCTGCCCCATCATTGTTGACATTGTGAACTTGTCCCTGTCTTCTGGCACAGTCCCATCCGGGGTTCCCAGCAAAACCCTGGCCAGGCTCCAATATGTCCAGAACTTTGCTGCCAGGCTTCTCACTAAGCCATGGCAACATATCACCCCCACCCTCATCCACCTCCACTGGCTGCCGGTCAAGTCCCAGATTCACTATAAAACACTCCTCTTCACGTACAAGTCCCTCCATACCCTCACCCCCCAGTACTTAACAGACCCCCTCTCTGAGTCTGCGGTCCTCAGACACGGGCCTGCTCTCCATCCCCCGCTCTCGCCTTCGTACTGTGGGTGACAGGGCGTTCAGTGTTGCGGCCCCCACCCTCTGGAATGCACTTCCTCCCGAGATCCGGAACGCTGCCTCACTGGACATCTTCAAATCCTCACTAAAAACGCACCTGTTCACCATGGCCTTCGGACCCTAGTCCTTTCCTGGTCCCCTGGCTTCCTTTATTATTATTTGTTTTGTTTTGTTTTGTTCGCTCCTCATTGTCTGTTTTGATTTGTCTGTCCACCATGGTGTCAGGTGTCCATTTTAGGTAGCACTTTCCTGGAGCGTCAGCTTCAGCGTCAGACAGGCTAAGACTGGCAAAGACATTAGAGTCCTACAGGAGTAAGACTGGCAAAGACATTAGAGTCCTACAGGAGTCACGAGGGAGGCAAAGAGGAGGCAAATTCTACTTTGATTGAGCTAAGTATCGCTGGTGTTTTTATTTGGTTTTATTTTATTTGGTTGTTTAGCCCCTCATGCTATAATCATGTGTATTTTCTCCATTCCTGTTCATGTGTCTTCTTGCAATTATCACTGGCCCCGTGTATCTCGTAATCGATATAACCGGCCTGCTCTCGTCTATCCCACATGCTCCACTGAGATCCAACATCTAGTTTCAGGTGGCCTGTGGAATTGCCAGTCAGCTGTTCCTAAGGCTGACTTCATCTCTGGCTACGCCTCCCTGCAGTCTCTGGATTTCCTTGCTCTCACTGAGACCTGGATTACTCCATCCAACACATCCACCTCAGCAGCTCTCTCCACTGCATATTCCTTCTCCCATACACCCAGACCAACTGGCAGAGGAGGTGGCACTGGTCTCCTGCTCTCTCCCAAATGGAGCTTTTCCCTCTTCAAGCTACCTAACTTCACTCCTTCCACCTTTGAATTCCATGCCGTCACAGTAACCCATCCTATACAGTTAACCATTGTTGTTCTCTACCGTCCACCAGGCGCCTTGGGGGACTTATTGGAGGAATTAGATAATCTCCTCTCACACATCCCTGAAACTGGTCCTCCCGCTGTACTTCTCGGAGACTTCAACCTCCAGACAGGGAAGATAGACTAACTAACATCTCTGTTAACCGCCTTTGCTTTCTCACTGTCTCCGTCCCCACCGACTCATAAAGCTGGCAATGTCCTTGATCTCATATTCTCAAGGAACTGCGCTACTTCTAACCTCTCTGTAAACCCGCTCCACACATCCGATCACTTCTTCATTTCATTCTCTCTACCCCTTTCCAAACATAACAAACTAATCTCTTCTCATCCTGCACTTGTCCACCGTAACCTTCGCTCCCTCTCCCCCTCTACCTTTGCCTCGTCGGTGCTCTCAGCCCTCCCTTCCTCTGACTCGTTCCAACTCCTGCCTTCAAACTCTGCTGCAGAAACTCTCCTCTCTACTCTCTCATCCACTCTGGACTCTCTCTGTCCTCTCACATCTCGGCAGGCTCGTCAGTCCCCTCCTGCTCCCTGGCTAAATGATGCACTGCGTGCTAATAGAACCGTCCTTAGGGCAGCAGAGCGGAAACGGTGGAAATCCAAACACCGTGACGACCTCCTAACCTATCAGGCTCTCCTCTCCTCTTTCTCTGCTTCGATCTCTCAGGCAAAAAGCACTTTCTTTCAAGATAAGATCCAATCTTCCTATTCCAATCCTAAAAAACTATTCTCCATCTTCTCCACCCTCTTGGACCCCCCAAAGCCCCTTCCCCCTCCTCACTTCTGTCAAGCGACTTTGTTACCCACTTTGAAAAAAAGGTTGATGATATTCGCTCTTCTTTTTCTGACTCACCTTTACTCACCGCTGGGTCACCAGACCCTCCTTTCACCCACACACTAACCTCCTTTTCTCCTCTCTCTCCAAGTGAGGTTCTTACCTTCATTACCTCTGCCCGCCCTACCACCTGTCCTCTGGACCCTATCCCTTCAAACCTCCTTCAGACTATCGCTCCTGATATTCTACCGTTTCTCACCCACTTCATCAACACTTCTCTAACTTCTGGTCACTTTCCAAACAGTCTCAAGGAGGCAAGAGTAAACCCTCTCCTAAAGAAACCCACTCTCAACCGGTCTGATGTTATAAACTACAGGCCTGTCTCTCTCCTCCCGTTCCTGTCTAAATCACTTGAACGCGCTGTCTTTAAACAACTCTCCTGTTATCTCAATCAGAACAACCTTCTGGATCCGCACCAGTCTGGTTTCAAGGCAGGTCACTCCACAGAAACTGCTCTCATTGCTGTCACGGAAGAACTGCACACTGCCAAAACTGCATCCCTCTCCTCTGTCATCATCCTGTTGGACCTGTCTGCTGCATTCGACACGGTGAATCATCAGATCCTCCTTCGCACTCTCCAAAAACTTGGAGTTTCAGGCTCAGCACTTTCCCTCCTCACCTCATACCTGAAAGACCGTACCTACAGGGTGACTTGGAGAGGGTCTGAGTCCGACCCTTGTCAATTAACTACAGGGGTCCCTCAGGGCTCTGTTCTTGGTCCCCTCCTCTTCTCCCTGTACACAAACTCGCTCGGATCAGTCATTAGCCCGCATGGTTTTTCTTACCACTGCTACGCTGACGACACCCAATTAATTCTGTCCTTTCCCCGCTCAGAGACCCAGGTCGTCGCACGCATCTCTGCTTGTCTAGCTGACATCTCTCAGTGGATGTCTGCTCATCACCTCAAGCTCAACCTTGACAAGACTGAGCTGCTCTTCCTTCCGGGAAAAGATTGTCCCACTCTTGACCTAACAATCAACATCGGCACCTCAGTTGTTTCCCCGACTCAGACTGCAAGGAATCTGGGTGTGACCCTAGATAACAACCTGTCCTTCACTGCAAACATCGCTGCTACAACCCGTTGCTGCAGATACACGCTTTACAACATCAGGAAGATACGTCCCCAGCTGACTCAGAAAGCGACTCAGGTTCTGGTCCAGGCTCTCGTCATCTCACGCCTAGACTACTGCAACTCCCTCCTGGCTGGTCTACCTGCATGTGCCATCCGACCTCTGCAGCTCATCCAGAACGCAGCGGCTCGTCTGGTCTTCAACCTTCCTAAATGTTCCCACACTACTCCGCTCCTCCGCTCCCTTCACTGGCTTCCGGTAACTGCTAGAATCCACTTCAATACACTGGTACTTGCTTACCATGCTGCGAATGGATCTGGCCCTTCGTACATCCAGGACATGGTTAAACCGTACACCCCAGCGCGTGCACTACGCTCTGCATCAGCCAAACGACTCGCTGCGCCCTCGCTGCGAGGGGGACCCAAGTTCCCATCGGCGAAAACACGTGGGTTTGCTATCCTGGCTCCAGGATGGTGGAATGAGCTCCCCATTGACATCAGGACGGCAGATAGCTTGCACACCTTCCGGCGCAGACTGAAAACTCATCTCTTTCGACTCCACTTCAAGCGATAGAACTATTAACGAAGCACTTTTATACTAATAAAGGACTGGCTTATCTAAAGCCAGTTGAGTAGCATTTGAAATGTTTGGCTCTATGAAACCTGATGTACTTATATGATTCTGTTTTCTTCAAGTTGTATTTTGTTGGTCGAACGCACTTATTGTAAGTCGCTTTGGATAAAAGCGTCAGCTAAATGCAATGTAATGTACAGCGACCTTGGGTCACGTGAAAGGCGCGTTATAAATTCCATTCATTATTATTATTATTATTATTGCACAACTCTCATGGCCAACATAATAAAAGTAGTTATTTAAAACTCTTATGTTATGTTATATGCTTGGTTAAAGTGCCATCAGGCATAAAAGTCGGTTTCTGCCAAAACTATTTCTGTATTACAGCACAGTTCAAACCGGCAGTGATCCTCTAATGGCAGCTTCGCCTGTTTCTCAAGTTTTGATTTACACTACGAGTGAGGTTTTTGACTTTTTGATATGCTATTCGAAAGACTGTTTCTAAATAAATAAAGTCAGCAAGTAGTTTGGAGGCTCGAGACATACAGAGAACAATGTGCAGATCCACTGGTGAATATAAGGATATTCCTAAGGGGTTTCCTTTTGTAACATGTGCATTTTTACCATTTGCAGGCCTTCGTAAGTGAGCTTGAACTCTGTGTGAGCAGAAGCACAGTTTTGTGTCGAGTAACATGTGGAACCTTCAGGGAAAAGATTGAGTGAAAGATGAGTGAGTCGTGTGTTGGTCACTTCAAAACTATTTCACTTGCTTTAAGGTGAGCTGGTAGAGGAAGGGAAGCTTGTATAAATAAGAGAAGGGTCATATATCTGTCATTGAGAGATTACAGATTGTTTGAACTGTGTTGCACTACAGAAACGCTTTTTCATGTAGTTATGAAAACAACTAATGCGTAGCCAGGGAATGAAGCCATAAAGAGACAAAGATGTGTCCTCACTTCACTCCCTGCTAAAGAATGAAAGACTCTTTCTTCCTTTTCGTTGCAAAGTCCCTCTTGTATTCCTGCTTACAGTCACCCTTTATATAGCACATACTAAGAATAGCTATCGCCCTTTTTCTGGAAATCCCACTCGATTAATAATCCACAATCACAGTTATTTAAGTATTTTTTTGGGTTGTCTAAACTCATTGAAAGTATTTATCCTGCCACCCCGAAACAGAAGACTACTTTGTGTAACACACAAAGAGTTGAATAGACAGAGTTCACGTGCTTTCATACCCACAAGTAGCGTGAATTATTTTTGATTAATAAGAACATTTTGTAAAAACAGTTTGTTGTGCTGTTTCATCTCTGGGGTTTGGAACTTTGGAACCTTTCCTTTCATTTTTTTATTTTATGATGTGCATTATGAAACAGAGGTTATGATTTAAATAAGGTACATATTTGTTTTTGTTTATGTTGGAAGGATTATACATTAAATTAATTGGACAAAACACCAAATACAGTTAAAAAACAATGAAATATTAGCATATAAATGGCTTGTGAGAGTTATAATAAAATACATTGCAAATATCCAAACATATCCTTAAACTTGCACTGCATTTTTGGGGGAAAATACATCATATACCATTTCTGGAATGGATCATTTATATAACATATCAGTCATGTAAAGTAATTATAAAGCAACTCTTTGTTGTTATTTAAATAACTTAAAGTTCAGTAATTCAAAAATCCAGATAGTTCACTTCTGAGCTTGGTTTGAGTTTTATAAACATGACCAATATCACATTTATGTCACTGTGATTGTGTTTTGTACGTTAGAAGTCTAAAGGAAGGTTCGTCAGGTTGGGTATTAGTTTACTGTGTGTATTATTTCGAATGAACAACAAGGCTGACATGTCTTTCATTCGCTTTCAATGTGATGCTAAAACATCCAAGTTTAGAAAATTCCAGGTCACGGCTAATTCAACAGAGAGCAGCATAGTCGAGAGTTTCTCCAGCAAGATAAGAGGGAGGCTGTGGCTCAGTGGCTGGTGTGATGGACTTTGAATCAGGGGGTAGCAGGATCCAGTCCCACTGCAGTCAGCATGTCGTTGTGTCCCTGAGACACTTCACCCCAAATTGCTCCTGTGGGGATTGCCCACAGTACTGAATGTATGTAAGTTGCTTTGGATAAAAGCGTCTAACAAAATGACATGTAATATATCCTGTATCTCGTAATCGATATAACCGGCCTGCTCTCATCTATCCCACATGCTCCACTGAGATCCAACATCTAGTTTCAGGTGGCCTGTGGAATTGCCAGTCAGCTGTTCCTAAGGCTGACTTCATCTCTGGCTACGCCTCCCTGCAGTCTCTGGATTTCCTTGCTCTCACTGAGACCTGGATTACTCCATCCAACACATCCACCCCAGCAGCTCTCTCCACTGCATATTCCTTCTCCCATACACCCAGACCAACTGGCTGAGGAGGTGGCACTGGTCTCCTGCTCTCTCCCAAATGGAGCTTTTCCCTCTTCAAGCTACCTAACTTCACTCCTTCCACCTTTGAATTCCATGCCGTCACAGTAACCCATCCTATACAGTTAACCATTGTTGTTCTCTACCGTCCACCAGGCGCCTTGGGGGACTTCTTGGAGGAATTAGATAATCTCCTCTCACACATCCCTGAAACTGGCCCTCCCGCTGTACTTCTCGGAGACTTCAACCTCCAGACAGGGAAGATAGACGAACTAACATCTCTGTTAACCGCCTTTGCTTTCTCACTGTCTCCGTCCCCACCGACTCATAAAGCTGGCAATGTCCTTGATCTCATATTCTCAAGGAACTGCGCTACTTCTAACCTCTCTGTAAACCCGCTCCACACATCCGATCACTTCTTCATTTCATTCTCTCTACCCCTTTCCAAACATAACAAACTAATCTCTTCTCATCCTGCACTTGTCCGCCGTAACCTTCGTTCCCTCTCCCCCTCTACCTTTGCCTCGTCGGTGCTCTCAGCCCTCCCTTCCTCTGACTCGTTCCAACTCCTGCCTCCAAACTCTGCTGCAGAAACTCTCCTCTCTACTCTCTCATCCACTCTGGACTCTCTCTGTCCTCTCACATCTCGGCAGGCTCGTCAGTCCCCTCCTGCTCCCTGGCTAAATGATGCACTGCGTGCTAATAGAACCGTCCTTCGGGCAGCAGAGCGGAAATGGTGGAAATCCAAACACCGTGACGACCTCCTAACCTATCAGGCTCTCCTCTCCTCTTTCTCTGCTTCGATCTCTCAGGCAAAAAGCACTTTCTTTCAAGATAAGATCCAATCTTCCTATTCCAATCCTAAAAAACTATTTTCCATCTTCTCCACCCTCTTGGACCCCCCCAAAGCCCCTTCCCCCTACTCCCTTCTGTCAAGCGACTTTGTTACCCACTTTGAAAAAAAGGTTGATGATATTCGCTCTTCTTTTTCTGACTCACCTTTACTCACCGCTGGGTCACCAGACCCTCCTTCCACCAACACACTTACCTCCTTTTCCCCTCTCTCTCCAAGTGAGGTTCTTACCCTCATTACCTCTGCCCGCCCTACCACCTGTCCTCTGGACCCTATCCCTTCAAACCTCCTTCAGACTATCGCTCCTGATATTCTACCGTTTCTCACCCACTTCATCAACACTTCTCTAACTTCTGGTCACTTTACAAACACTCAAGGAGGCAAGAGTAAACCCTCTCCTAAAGATTCGGATAAACTAATATTTTTTCGGAGTAAAGGATGGCAGAAGACACTACACTACCCAGAATCCCCAGCTCCGAATCGAAGGGGAAAAATACAAAAGCATTGCACACAATTTAAACCAATCAATGTTGTGTAATTAACAAGGATAATCTGGTGTTTTTTAGTCGATGAGTAGTGCAGATATCACTGTAAAATCAATCGACAGTAAGGGGAATACTTACTTCCGGGTGTACAATTCTCCGTTATCCAATGGGAATGGACGCTCACATTGCCTTTAAGGGCAGCCGACACAAACGAATGCCGTGCTTCCATGAGCACCAAATCCCGCCGCAGATGGGAATACATTGCAGTCAGTTGAAAGCTATTTGCGTCCCTTTATGAAGCTGAAGGAGCCTAGGAGCGTCACAACTGCACGCCTCAGGGACCCTGACCAAACGTCGCTCCTGGATGATTATGGAGTGAGAGTGTGTTGCTGTAGTAGCCTACACCTCTATATACATCGATACAACATTACGTGTTGATAGAAATCAACACGTAATGAAATAAGACCCCACGGTTTGATGATTGATAGGTGTGTGGGCTGTCTTTCATTTTGACACACAGAAAAATGTTATAATAAACAAAATAATTAATCATGATTAATCACCATTCGAACTATGTCCAAAATATGCCATTTCTTTATGTATATTGTTGTGGGAATGGAAAGATAAATGAAAGAAGGCGGATATATCCAGTTAACATACAGTTCACTGTATGTTAACATACAGTTCACTGTATGTTAACTGTATGTTAAATTAATCATTATTAATTAAAATGTTTAATCGTTTGACAGCCCTAGTAATAATACGAGTACAGATTTCAGTGATGGCCTCTGCTGCAAATACTTTTCACTAAATTCCCACCATTGTTCTGGCACTGAAAAAAAAGGAAAACAGACCAGGCCATTGGATACATGGCTAAATATAGATTTTCTCACAGAACTCAAGTGGGTCATTTGAAAGGGAAGTTCCAATATTAACCTCTTCACATACTTACGTAAGAGTTTAGCAGATGTTTGTAAAGCAGGGTTTCCATATGGAAGAGTTTCATTTAATCTCTGCACAACATTTGGGCACAACCTTTTTTTAAATCAATTTAGATTAATAAACATTTATATACATTTTTAATTAAGGCAGGATTAGGCATTTTGATTCATTCTAGATAGATAACAGATGTCTGACAATGAAATATACCAAAATCAATAGTTATACATTCTTTGTCAATAAGTAAGAAAACACGCAGAAAACAATAAATGGCTGTTCGCATGTAATGAATTGTTGCTAGTGTCTAGAAAGTTGTTTCCGAAGCTGGCAGGAAGATACCCTGAACTAAATTAAAGTCGGCATGTTTGCACAAAAGCTGTTAAATTGAAATAATATGTAACACAGACATGGAAATAGAGGGGCCGCACAGTAATTCCTTGTAAATAAGTTGGATATACAAGTCAAGTTGTTAGATTTACAAGACTGTCATCTCTGCAAAATGTAATAATGAGTACCAGACATGGAATGAAACACAAAGAGGGGAGTGCACTGTGATGAAGACTCTCAATGTGGGAAAGCCCAAAAGGTGCTTAAATATAAAATATATACATATCAACATATCAATATAGGCTAATCTAATTAATGGACTCTCATTCCATCTGCATACACTTGATAATGTGAATTAGGAGAACAAGTTTATTTATAACGCACCTTTCAACACAAGCCAATTTAAAGTGCTTTACAAAAATGACATTGAGAGCATTAAGAAATAGCGCAGTGGAAACAGGTTATACAATTACATTTAAAAACAGTCATTAAAAAGCAAAGATTTCGGCGGTAATCTCTGTCCTTTGCTCTCCTCTTAGCTCGTTGAGCCGTCCTGCTTAGATGGATAGACAGTTTCTAGCCCTCTCATCTATAATGGTTGACAGATGTTATGTCCTGTATGAAACTTGAACAGATCAGATACTCACTTATATACTCAAACAGCACATTTCAAGAAGCCATGGGGACCTTTTATAAATGCATTCCAAACTCTGCAAATCATTCTGTTACTGGTTTAGCTTAAGTGCAGCATATGTATGTAATGTATAGTTCTCTCTCAAATAAAGCAAAGTACAAATACTAAGAAGCAGAACATTTTCCCTTTACAATAGACGGTAGATTGATCATCTAGAAAGTATTTCCTGGAATTTGTCTAAATGGCATTTGGGCCCCATCCATAAACAATAGTAATGCAGTTGAGTCCATATGGCCAAATGCAGGACAAGAACCTCAAGTACAGGACAAAGTCAAAGTGCAAAGCCCTCAATGACGGATTCATTCAGCAGCTTTAACACATTTTCCTGCAGGATGTGAACTGAAAAACACAGACAATCATTTAATCTCTCTTATTAGGAAGGTATGTTGTTCAGTAAACCATCACTTGAACATTTAATCCAATAATTATGAAGAGACACATGACTTAACTGCATTAATCTTTGATAAAATATCCATTGAAGCCATTTCACATGACAGGAATCAAATGCTACATTCAGTGTGAGGTAGGATGTGTTGTGCACCGTCAAAAGTGCTGAGTCAAGTCATGTTTCATGTTGTTATTTGTCATTCTTGTATTGTCTTTCACTTCCTGTTTTGTTTTGTCACTTGCTACGTCTCATTTCAGGTTCCTGGGCCCTTTCTCATTTCATCAAATCCCCCTCCTCGACTCCTTTCCTCAACTCCTATCCTCGATACTTAGTCCCGCCCACAGGAGATGCGAGCGGAGGACTGAGGAGGGGAACCGAGGAGAGAGGAGGGGAAGCAGGCGGTTAGAGAAATGAGAACTCCTCTCCTCTGAGCGGTCATTTTAAAGAGACGTCCGTTAATGATGACAGGAGGCACAGAGACGACTTATATATTTACTTTGATTCATTGAGAGTGCGGTATAATGAGACAATAACAGGCTACAGATGCGGACACACACACATACACATATACACACACACACACACACACACACACACACACACACACACACACACACACACACACACACACACACACACACACACACACACACACACACACACACACACACACACACACACACACACACACACACACACACACACACACACACATGTATTTATATAAATATATACAATTTCAGAATCAAACAATTATGAGAGCACTCTCATAATAACGTAACACAATCGGAGACTGGATATACCTCCCCCCCCCCCTCTCTGGTCGCTGATATGGGGAATTGAAATTACGGGCCAAAAGCTGTATTTACAAGTATTAAAAGTAAGCAGAGGACACCAAACCAACTGAGACCCGTCTGTCCGCCGCATTTACACACTGTACCACACACACACCAACACACTGTACCACACACACCTACACACTGTACAACACGCACCTACACACTGTACCACACACACACACCCACACCCACACACCACACACACACACACACACACACACACACACACACACACACACACACACACACACACACACACCACACACACACATCTACGCACTGGACCACACACACCTACAGCTCCTAAAGCATAATCAGGCTACAGCCGTTGTGTATTTTATTATGTGAAGCACTAAATGGTCTTAGAAAAAATATCAACTCTTTGTTTGTAGATATCTACTAAACTACAGCAAATAAAGAGAGTAGGCCTGTTATACTGAGTTATATATATTATACACACTGCTCTGCTTTCTGAACGGACCTCACATCTGTTCTCACTGTAAACATCGCGTCGCGATGAAAGCAGTTTCTAAAATAATATCCAGGGGATGCATATGTGTGTGTGTGTGTGTGTATGTGTGTCCACATCTGTAGCCTGTTATTGTCTCATGATACCGCACTGTGAATGAATCAAAGTAAAAATAAAGTCATCATGAACACATCTGTCCATCAGACAGAGGGCTGCTGTGCCTCCTGTCATCATTAATGGACGTCTCTTTAAAATGACCGCTCAGAGGAGAGGAGTTCTCATTTCTCTAACTGCCTGCTGCTTCCCCTCCTCTCTCCTCGGTTCCCCTCCTCGGCTCCTCCGCTAGCATCTCCTGGGGCGGGACTAAGTATCGAGGAGGGGAGTCGAGGAGGGGAGTTAGAGAAATGAGAAAGGGCCCTTGACTCCCTTTCCTGTGTATCTCCTGCGCTCATCAGCCCCAGACCCCCCCCTGATTGTTTTCACCTGTGCCCAGTTATCTCCTGTTTATATTCCCCAGTTTCCCTCTGTTTGTTGCCAGTTGGTCTTGTCCTGTCCTCATGCCAGAACTCTGCTCTTCAGCGTTTGTTCTTTGATTCAAAGCCTATTTTTTGCTCCTGAAACTTATGTGAAGTTTAGTTCCTCACGTGGTAAGCGATTTTCTTTTGTTACCTTTGTGCATGTGACGCCGACAATTGAGCGGGCCGACCAAGCAAGGAGGCAGAGGCAGAACGTCCAAAATACAACCCGGTGTGGGCATTTATTAAGTCATGAACACATGACACACATCAGCCTCAATCCTGCTGTTTCTCCCTGACCACAGCCTGCAGCCACAAGGATCTCACACACACTACTAGCCCAACAAGAAAACAGCACCTAAATACACACACAGACTAACAAGACACAGGTGGGGGGGGGGGGGACAACACAGGGCACCAGGTGCACACAATCAGCAACAGACATGGGAACACTTTTCAGAATACAACCAGGAAACAGAGACAGACAAACTAGTTACATAAATTACATATATTCCCCTGCTTCCTGTGCAATGTTTTTAGTGCTATATTACCCGTAACCAGGCATGAAAACGGGTCAGGGGTGAAAAAGGTGAGAAGGATATTATCCCTCTAGGGGGGTCCAGGGGCATGCTCCCCCGGAAGAACCTTTTGAATATTCCATATTTTAAAGCATCAATCTGATGCATTTTGAGATGCAATTTTTTGCCAACCTGGGGAGAGCTGGAGAAACTTAACTTCAGCCATGAGTCAAAAATATTATGGCCTCCTTACTAAGTATTATCAGGGATGCAAACTCATCAGGTATGGAAAAGGTGACAAGGACCCGAGCCCCCCGACCCCACGGAATATCGGCTTTAAAATGAGGAATAACAGGATGTTAGCAGTCAAAACAACTAAAGCAGCAGTTAATAATAACAGAAACGCTAAAGAGTCACATCTAATAGAAAAATATAAAAGCATTTATTTTAATTGTGTAGTAGTCAGTTTATAATTTTGGCAGCACTGTTGAGCATTTTGAAAATCTATTGTCATGCCTCTGTGCAAGGCTTAGTCTTTCTATCTTTATGGCATCTGGTGTAAAGTAACTAAATTCATAAACTCAAGTACTATAATTGGGTACAATTTTGAGATACTTGTACTTTATTTAAGTATTTCAATGTTTTGCTACTTTGTACTTCTACTCCTCTACAGTTCAGAGGTAAATGGTGTACTTTGACTCCACTACATGTATTTAATACCTTTAGTTACTTTACAGATGTGGATGAATGATGTGAAATCTAATCAAGTGTTGAATCAGACTTTAGTTCCACCTGGAGTAAATCCACAAGCTACCCTGCAGTATACAAAGTCATTCAAACTAGCTGCACCTTTACCAGCTTTGAGAACACTTTCATGATCAATCATTATAAAACATATCATATATATTATTCTGAAATGGACCAATCTGCACAACGACTACTTTTACTGTCGCTACTTTCACTATATTTTGATGAGAATACTTTTCTACTTTTACTTGAGGAACATTTTGAATGCAGTACTTTTACTAACAGAGTATTCCTACACTCTGGTACTTCTACTTTTACTCAAGTACAAGACCTGAGTACTTCTACTTTTACTCAAGTACAAGATCTGAGTATTTCTGCTTTTAATCAAGTACAAGATCTGAGTACTTCTACTTTTACTCTAGTACAATATCTGAGTGCTTCTACTTTTACTCAAGTACAAGATCTATACTTATACCACCTCCGTTTATAGCCTATGAAAAACTATTAGAAAACGAAGGCTAAAGCTAACGTTAGCAGATAGTGACAATGTATGCTAGCTAGCTAGCTCAACGATAATATTGCGACAGAAAAACTTTTCAGTGCACATCACGCTCTGCGCTCTGACAGGGAGCTCTGCTCTGAACACCTCGTTCTAACAGCTGTTCACCAGCGGTCCAGTCTGTACCACAGTGACTCCGGACCGCACAGTTAATATTAACGAACGCACCCGTAGGTAATGTGGCTGCTGAAGCTAGACCATCATCGCGGAGCACAGAGCCGACAGGCAGGAAGACTCGAGCACACAGCTCGCGCTGCATTATAATATATAAAAAAAGAACACCATGCGTGTCATGATGGCATATAACAGCTCGCGGCCGCAGATTACTCCGGGTCCCAGACCCCCCCATACCCCAAAAATATTTTTATTGCAGATCTACATGAATCACACAAACGACCTATTTTGGATTCAAAACGGCGAATTTCGCCGAAAGGTGAGTGATTTTCATGCCTGCCCGTAACGGAGGCCGAGATCTATGGGCCCAGAGATCACCTCCGTTACAGTGCAAATCAAGTATATCAATTATACTTTACCTCTGGCTCCCTGGTCCTGCATTTGAGTCCTTATCCTTGTGTATCCAAGTTCGTAACAGGATGTTGGCACTGTGACACATTTCCATCACGAAAGTGTTGCATAAAGTAGGTGAAAGGCTTATCAAAACAGAGCTTGTTATACTGTTTGTGTGGCTGATTAAGACGTCAAAGCATTACTTAACACTTTATTTATGGCAGGAAGTAAAACATTTTTAAATTCATGATGTATGACTTGAGGAACAAAGGGATCTTCCATACCAGAGCCTTACAATACACACAGCTGTGGAGGGTCAAAATGAGCTGGATCCAAGATTCAAACCGTTTCAGTGTTGTTTGAAACCCAGTCTCACTGCATTTCGTGTTATAGTCACAAAATAAATGTTATCTATTTATTCGTGTTCACCGATACGATTTTCTCATTTTTTTCGTGTCACACAGAACGATTTTAAAAGCAATTTATTTCTATTGGTAGTATGTTTCGTGCCTGCAGCACGTCTTTTTGTCCAGTCGGGTCTTGGAAGACCAGAAGTTGTGGGGTTCATAAAAACATGTTCTTACTCAATATCAAGCCACGATTATTGTTTTTATTTTAAATCGTATAATGTTGGACTTTTTTTGCCGTCCGTGAGAAAAGGAAATGGGGCTCAGAATACTGAAATCTGTATTTTAAAAAAATAAAAATGTCCTAATTTGTTAATATTTGGTGCAGGCACGAAACATACTACCAATATAAATACTTTGCTTTTAAAATCGTTCTGTGTGACACGAAAAAAATGGGAAAATCGTGTTGGTGAACACGAATCAATAGATTACATTTCGTGACTATAAACAAAATGCCGTGAGACTGGGTTGCCGTGTCAACTCAATGTTGTTGGAGTGGAGGAAGAAATATCCAAACTTGATGTTTTTTCAGACCCTCCTCGACTCCCCTCCTCGACTCCTATCCTCGAGACTTAGTCCCGCCCACAGGAGATGCGAGCGGAGGAGCCGAGGAGGGGAACCGAGGAGAGAGGAGGGGAAGCAGCAGGCGGTTAGAGAAATGAGAACTCCTCTCCTCTGAGCGGTCATTTTAAAGAGACGTCCATTAATGAATGAATGAATTAGTCCCAATTACTTCAGGTAAATTATGTCACAAGCTCTAATTCAATTCAAGGACTTTGGAACAGCTGCATTAAGCCACCTGCCGATGTAATGATGTATTTAGTATTTGTACAAAGAGGTTGGGCAGATGTAACAATAATTCAGACCGTTATTCAGATATTTTGAAACAAGACAGGAAAGGAATAATGGGGTTTATTATGAATGTATTATAAACAATAAATACATCGAATTATGGTGTTTTTACCTTTTATTCCCACAACACAATGATACGATACGATACGATACGATATTACTTTATTGTCAGATCAAGTCTGAAATTTGACTTGCGTCACAGCAGCTCCATGCAGGGTCGGCTCCAGAACAAATCGAATGGGGGGGCAATCATTTACCACGGGGGGGCACACACTGCCGTGAACAACCAACACACAAACACCAACGCAACTTCAATTTCAAAACATGCTGTGCGCGCGTCATTAAGCCAAGTCTCTCTCTCTCTCTCTCTCTCTCTCTCACACACACACACACACACACACACACACACACACACACACACACACACACACACACACACACACACACACACACACACACACACACACACACACACACACACACACACACACACACACACACACACACACACACACACACACACACACACACACACACGGCGTGCGTCATTACGCATAGGTGAAAGCGAAAACAGGCTATTTAAAATAGACTATACTCTACTCTTCATGCATAAATGCAGACAGACCCCAAAATCTTTCAACATCAACATAGCCATGGCTGGCATCATTAAGTAAATGAAAAGCATGTCTACCTTTAGAAGAGTTGCAAGCGGCGAGTGCTGGTGCTGAACCTCAAGAGAATGGTGTTCTTCCATTCGGTTGTGCATTTTCTTGTTAAGTCTCTCTCAAACGCAAGTTGAACCAGCTGGGACTTTCTTTTGTGGAGCATTGCACATCTATGGTCCGAAAAAACGTTCCTTAGAGTGGAGAATGAATTCTCGCACATTGCTGTGGAGGCGCCAAATGTTAAGGCATGTTTGAAAGCAGTCATTACGCTTGGCATTGCCTTAAGGTGCGTGTGGTAATTGGAGAGGATGTGCTGTATAGTCCAATCCCCCTCGATTGGCTGTGACTGTTTTTGCATGCTGAAAAACTGTTTTGCAACTTCGTACTCTGCCTCAATTACAGGCGATCCCGACAGGTCCATAATGTGCTTCACAGCCTTTGCATCAAGGAATGTGTCACTTTCTGGATTCAGCGCAGCAAGTGATTTGGCCAGCTGCGAGTTGCGCTCGCTGAATCTCTGATCCATTTCTCCGAGCACTGAATCAATCGTGCTGTAGTACAATCTCTGCAGCCATGGCCATGTCCCACACTTTGTTAAACTCCTCACCACAACAGAGTTTGCGTACACAAGCTGTTGCACAAGCCACGAGACTTAAACCTGTAATCAAGTCAGTATTTTCTCTCTGTCAAATCTTGTTTGGTGGGTCCAGCAGGGCAAGAACTGTGTGCACTAACTGAGCAATGAATGGGAAACTGGGCTCAGTCATCTCACGCAGCAGGCCTGTTGCTTCCATTCGTATCTCTGCGCCGTGGGCCATCACAGAATTAATGTCAGTCAAAAGGGTTGTTATGTCGTTGAAGGATTTTATAATTACAGACACAGTGGCAAGATGTCCTGTCCATCTCTGTTCCAGGAGGCGTTTAAGGTGCACACCCTTATAATGCACAGCAACTGTGGGCTTCTTGCAGAACTTGTAGAGGGCATTGCACACATGAAAGAAATCCACTAAAGCTGTCTCTGCTGACATAGCATGTACTACAACTAAGTGTAGCTGGTGGTTCAAACAGTGTACATAAGGAATCTCACGACCTAGTTTCTTTTGCAGGAGCTTCTGGACGCCACCATGCTTCCCAGACATCAGAGCAGCCCCATCAAATACCTGGCTTAGTATCTTTGATGTGTCCAGTCCAACTTTGTTGAGCTCTGCCACGACTGTGTCCGTTAATGTCTGCGCATCACCTTTGTCAGCTGTCGATATGATCAGCAGGCGCTCTGTGACGTCATATGTCTCATTTACAAATCGAATGACAATCGAAATGTTTTCACACCCCGTGGGGTCACGGGTTCCATCTACTTTCAGTGTGTAAAAGGAGTCTCCTATTTCCTCCACTATAGCCTCAGTCACCACATTGCTGAGTGTACTTATGAGTTCATTTTGCATTTCGTGACAAGTGTAAGTGGCGTTTCGAGGGATTGATTTCACTACATCAGCCAATTCGGGGTCTTTTTTGATCGTATAGTCCAGCAGGGAGAGGAAAAGGCCACTAACCCCCTCTGACATGTTATCAAAAGCCTCTATCTTCCCTCGTAAAGGCAGCTGGTTTTCCACCAGAAATCCAACCACATCAATAAGAGAGGAGATATAATACCTGTTTTTTCGTAGTTGGTCTGCGTTAACAAGTGTAGAAATCTCCTTTCCAGTGCTGGCACGCCTCTCTCGCTCCTTCCACATTGCATAGCAAGAGAGATGCTCCTTTGAATTTGCATGTTTATGAAATCCCTTGTCTCTCTCCACCGCATTTTTCCAGTTACGGAAACCAACAGACATAAATGCATCCATTCTCCGGGTTTTGCTAGACTGCCGACAGCAGAAACAAAATGCAGCATCGGCCTTGACACTGTATTCAAGCCAGTCTCGGTTGTGATACCAAGCAGAGACAAACGAACGCCTCCTGCCAGTGAGGATGCTGTAAGGGTACTGTTTTAAGACAATTTGGTTGGGCTGATCAGTTCCAAGATCATCTATGGGTTGATTTCCAGCGCTAACGTTAGCTGCACCAGGTGGATGGGCTTGGCTAGCAGGTGTATATTGGCTGGTCGAAGAGCACGGCTCCAGCTCTTCAGAGGTGGTGCCGGCGATGCTGGAGCTGGGTTCATTCCTTTCGTTTTCCATCGGTGGAGGAGTTGGAGGAGGCCGTGTAGCAGCTGCACCTTGCAGCCATTTACGTATATCCATTACTTTATTCCTTTATGTCCGACAGTCCGAGTTTATAGCTTCGTCTCACTGACTTGCTAATTGTGCGCGCATTTTTTGAAGTAATAACAACAAATCAAAGGCCGGGGTCATTGGTCAAGAAACACACCAATCACCAGTGAGCACACCTCAGGCTGTGTTTTTTATTTATATTCTTTATTTCTGATTTATTTCACTTATAATATGATAAATAAATTAAAAAACCGACAAAGTGGCAGGGCTTGCCTGGCCTGCGTTAGGGGGGGCACAGTAACTCATTTGGGGGGGCATGGCCCGCGAATGCCCACCCATGACGCCGACCCTGGCTCCATGTCCAACATCAACAGACAAATATGCATACACAAATACATGAAACACAAACATTTAACATAACAGCACAATCAGTGAGAGAAAAACATGCTCAAAGAGCCTTCAGCGTGCATTTGGTCTGGGATTTAGCTCTGTGTTTACTGTGAGGACTGACTGGTGCACAAAGGAGTGCTTCAGTCTGACTTTATTGAATCGTGGGACCCTGTATCTCCGATTAGATGGTAGCAGTTCATATTCACTGTTCAGAACATGGTTTGGGTCAGAGATGATGTGGTTGGACAGCCTCACTAGGTTGTTATGATAGGCTGAGTCATAGAGTCTCTGACAGGGTTGACCAACAATCTTTGAGCAGATCTTTAACAGGTGAGTAATTGTTCCTCTAAGAAAATGTGCTTATTTTTATGACTACTCGTTTTTTCTGTCTAGCAGTGAATGAGATAGTAAGAATGTTCAATTAAGGGATTTTAATTCCTACTAAGACACAGAAAAAAGGTATGTAACCCGAACACAACAGCCATACGTGACGGTTAACATGCCGCTTGAACGGCCAATTCTGGGAAGATGTTTTGTAAAGGTTGGAAACATGGCTGCTGGGATTTGCTCACTGAGGTCAGCTAATGATTGTCAGGATAATGGAAGGCAGATGGACCAACAAGGGGAACAAAAAGAGATTCACGCATTAATAATAGAATAGAGCCTTAATCAAAGTCAAGGTAATACAAATGTGGTAAACACAAATTAAGAAGAGTAAATAGGATAACGTAAAACAGCATGCAGCGAATCGACACGACGAAACATGGACGGCTGAACCACACTATGGGATATAGATGGGAGACATTACCAAATGAGAAAGACACTAATCACACGAACATGAGACAGCTGAAGAGCGCAGGCAAAAACAGACTTGATAAGAACATAAGACACAGGTGGACAGAATCAGGTCAAACTATCACAAAAAGGCGGGAAAACACAAAGACAGGAAGTGAAATCAGACAAGAAACAAAAATAATACAGTAAACAGAAAATATAAGTGACAGGTCTGGCTTTTTCCAATGTATCACAAAGGTTTTGGATAATATCTGACACACATATGGAATGGATTGAACCATGTGGGTACAGTGTTGGTTACAATGAACAAAGGGCTCTCTTGATCATTCACTGGCACTGAACTAAGTGCTCATTCTTGCAATATTAGGGTACTATCATGGCGTACTGAATGACAATTGCCAAGTACACTCACTGTAAACAAAAAGGTATAATTTACGGTAAATTACCAGCAGCTGTGTTTGTCATGATTGTCAGGATTCTGGAAGGCAGAT
This sequence comes from Gymnodraco acuticeps, assembly GCF_902827175.1. Lineage (NCBI taxonomy): Eukaryota > Metazoa > Chordata > Actinopteri > Perciformes > Bathydraconidae > Gymnodraco > Gymnodraco acuticeps. The sequence goes on along the minus strand of NW_022990097.1, from coordinate 187,871 downwards.
GGACCAACAACAATGGATTCACATATGAACAGTGTTGGGACTAACGCATTACAAACTAACGCGTTACTGTAACGCAACTACCTTTTGCGGTAACTAATAACGTTAGTTACCTATTCCCATTCAGTAACGCCGTTATAGTTACTGTGATTTAAATGGGTGCGTTACGTTATGTGATCCAACTGAACCGAATCTCCCTGCGGATGTAACTTACAGGTGAATAGAGTGGCGAAGTCACGCCCATCTACTTCCGGTCCATGGGACCACGGAAGCGGAAAATTATACATTAAAGTCAATGGAGAGAGAAAAGTTATCTTTTGATCCCGTTTGAATTGTGCCACGATGACACATATGATGTTTGTCAATCTTAAACAATCATTTCCATGTAAAAAAAGTCACAGTTTGTCGTAAAACTGTTGAAATATAAGACTATGAAAAATACGCAACTAGAAAGACTACAAATCCCATTCTGGGTCGCTTAAGTGATGTCATAGGCGATAATGCTCCAAGACTGGTTGCGACTCGTAATTAAAGCAAAGAAGAAGAAGATCTCATAACTAATTTATTCCCTCCAATAAATATAAGAGATTGCTCCAATAAATTCACTTTTACAAGATGCCTGTGTGCTTTGTACCAGGTTGTAATCCAGGGATGTCAAACTCAAGGCCCGGGGGCCAAATCCGGCCTGCGACTTCATTTCATGTGGCCCCACAAGTGCTTGCAAAGAATATAATATGTTTGTAATACGGTTACATGGTGATTTACAGAAGCACGTTGCCCATAAACTACATGTCCCACAATGCATCTCAAATTTGACTTTTTTTCTCAGATTTGAATTTTTTTCTTCTAAATATGCATTTTTTCTCAGAATTGACTTTTTTTTCAAAATGTCTTTTAAAATCATTTTGTGACATTCTCACTGAAGACCCCAGTGAGATGATAGTGAACTGTTCATGAACTTGTCATGAAAAGTTCATGGAATATCAGTGAACCATATTCATGAACAGCTCATAACAAAGTTGATGAACTGTTCATGAAATTTGCATGAACATTAAATGGCACTAGGGCAGTTCATGAACTACTCATGAAACTCCTGTGCTGGAATGGTTCATGAACAATTCATGGAATATGGTTTTAGGCAGGTTCATGAACAATTCATGAAATGGAGTTTTCAGTGAGTGTGTAGGGATATTCAGTATTCAACCAAGAATATTTCAAGAATTGTTCATGAATTAACTAGGGATGCCAGTGATTATTCGATTATTCGAATATTCGTTACAGTCTCCATAATCGAATATTATTTTTAAAAATCGATTTTATTTATATATATATTTATTATTATTTTTATTTTTTTCTGGCTTAGTTTCAACCAAAATATAGACTAATGCTAATAATAGTAATAGTATTAATAATTGTAAATGGCCATTGGTCACACCACCAGTTTGTTTTACTGTAAACTTGGAGGAAGCCTGCGTGCAGAGCAGACTGCTGCTGCAGCACGCTACACACCGCCCCCGCCCCCACCCCCCCTCTCGTGCGACTAAAGATGAACAAAGCGGCAGGTAAAAAGAGTTCCTCCTCTCGGTGGGGGTCGGTCGAATAATCGATTATTATTCGCCAGGGCTGCCGAATAATCGATTTTGATCATGGTCAGTTTCTGGCAACCCTAGAATTAACCATGGTTCATGAACATATCAAGAACTGTTCATAACAACTTCATGAACAGTTCATACCCAGTCACTGAATATAATTCAATGGCTGACTATGAACTGTTCATGAACCATTGACTGTGGGTCAATTGGCAACCATAGAAAACAACAATTATGTCAATCACAATGGAACTTTACTCAAATTAACAAACAAACAAACATACATGTATACAGGTGGAGCACTACAATTAATCCTATCACTATTTGAAGCACAGTTCTTGACACTTAGCTGCACAAACAAATGTGTTACGGGTCCCAAACGCTTGGGTACCACAGCAACAATAAATGATTTCTGGAGAAAACAGAAAAGTGCAGCAGCAATAATTATACACAGGATCCGGTTGATCGTCTGGATTGCTTTTTATTCAAAATTCAAAGTACACAGTTCCATTCAAATAGCTGTACTTTACAAACATCACATTTCTTCATTTAAGTTATCCGTGTGTCACAGTCAATTACTGTATCTCAAGGAGAAATTCAACATAGTCAATATAAACACATAACGCTAACAAATAATACTTTCTATCAATATATCTATCTTTACCAAATATAACATATTATGGAGATCACAAAAATACACTGTCAATGTTAATAAACAAAAAACAAGGCAATGTGCCTGCAAGACTTCACTGAGGTAAACAAAACATATTACCCGTGCGCAGCAGCTAACCTGCCTGCGAGCCTTCGCTCAGGTCACATTTAACCAGGCGTGGCTGAAGCCCGCGAAAATGGCATCGATTGTTGCCGACAGTTTAGTATTTTTAAAATACCGTTACTATGTCAAACATGCTCCAAACTTTCTGACACACTCTCCTAAACATCTCCAACATCATATCTAATGATAAAGTTAACATCGATCATTTTCATCATGTACTGACCTGTAGAAAACAGAAAAGTGCAGCAGCAATAATTATACACAGGATCGGTTGATCGTCTGGATTGCTTTTTATTCAAAATTCAAAGTACACAGTTACATTCAAATAGCTGTACTTTACAAACATCACATTTCTTCATTTAAGTTATCCGTGTGTCACAGTCAATTACTGTATCTCAAGGAGAAATTCAACATAGTCAATATAAACACATAACGCTAACAAATAATACTTTATATCAATATATCTATCTTTACCAAATATAACATATTATGGAGATCACAAAAATACACTGTCAATGTTAATAAACAAAAAACAAGGCAATGTGCCTGCAAGACTTCACTGAGGTAAACAAAACATATTACCCGTGCGCAGCAGCTAACCTGCCTGCGAGCCTTCGCTCAGGTCACATTTAACCAGGCGCGGCTGAAGCCCGCGAAAATGGCATCGATTGTTGCAGACAGTTTAGTATTTTTAAAATACCGTTACTATGTCAAACATGCTCCAAACTTTCTGACACACTCTCCTAAACATCTCCAACATCATATCTAATGATAAAGTTAACATCGATCATTTTCATCATGTACTGACCTGTAGAAAACAGAAAAGTGCAGCAGCAATAATTATACACAGGATCCGATTGATCGTCTGGATTGCTTGTCACTACCCGATCTGCAGCTCTGCCCGATCTGCAGTGCGCATGTGCGAGATGGTCCGCCATATTGGACAACTCCGGACGGCATCCCAAGATGGACACTTGACACAGTGGCTTTTAGCAAAGCTCAAAAATAAAACGAGAGAGAGATGAGTTATTGTTATTACAACGTGACTTCACTATTATTTAACAACTATATTTATGGGGTTCTTTTATTTGGTGTAAGCACATTGTCAGAATAAGTGAGAAATGAATTTAACTTCTGTTAGAAAGCTATCATACTGAATACATATTTACTGTGAATGTGTGCAAAAATGTATGGCATATAGCTGTCTAACAGAAGTTAAATCCATTTCTCACTTATTCTGACAATGTACTTAACCCCAAATAAAAGAATCCAATAAAAAGAGTTGTTAAATAATAGTGAAGTCACGTTGTAATAACAATAACTCATCTCTCTTTCGTTTTATTTTTGAGCTTTGCCAAAAGCCACTGTGTCAATGTTGTTCTACTTGGGTTGCCGTCCGGAGTTGTCCAATATGGCGAACCATCTCGCACATGCGCACTGCAGATCGGGCAGAGCTGCAGATCGGGTAGTGACATTGCTTCTGAGGAGGGGGCGGAAGTGTCCCCCCTAAGATAACCCAGATGTCACTGCTCACCTGCCAAAGGTTCCACCTTGGCGCTACTTACTCGTACTGCTTCTCAAACAGTACAGATAAACCATAAAATGATATGAATGTCACCAAAATAAATACAGATAATGTTCAGTTTCAAATTCACTATTGTTTTGTTTTAAGATTAAAAGTTTTAAAAAATAAAGAAATGTTCAAATAGTAGATGAATATTCAAGAGGTCTTTAAAATCATCACACTGATCATCAAAAGTTCATAAAATGCTCATGAATATTCAAAAATATTCTGAACTTGCCACAATCATCCACAATTCATGAAATGCTCATAGTCATGAAAAGTTCATGAAATACTCATGCAAACTTTTTGGGGTTTTAATTATCATTTTGTGATTGGCTGGATCATGAAAAGTTCATAAATTGCTCATAAAAGTCTGTCATGAGCAAAACAGGAACTTTATATGAATGAACAATGTTCATACAAATTTCATGAACTGCTCTTTAAAATGGTTCATGAGCATTTTAAGAATTTTGGTTCATGAACATGACAAGTGAACATATAATGAGTTGTTCATGAATGTTTCATGAGTGCTCATGAACAGCTCAAAAGTCATGAACTCCATCTCGCAGGGGGAGACTTGCAATTATTTGCCCTAGACTTCTGCTTTCAGACGTAGTTAAATCAGGGTTGCCAACTCTCACGCATCTGGCGTGTGACACACGCTTTCACTCTCAATCTCACGCTCTCACGCTGCCCAAACTATTCTCACGCCAACACAAGAATACCGAAGACTAGAAACGGTTTTTAAAACTGTTGTCACGTAGTGATCGTCTTCTCAATAGAAAATCTTTGATAATGTCTTCTGGCCAATCAGAATCAAGATAACGGCGAGGTGTTGTTGCAGGAAGTCCCGACGGAGAATACTTTTGCTGTAGTACATCTCTATATACATCGATACAACATTACGTGAAATAAGACCCCACGGGTTGATGAGGTGTGTGGGCTGTCTTTCATTTTGACACACAGAACAATGGGGGCTATCCACCCGTACAATGTAAAGTAATTCACAGCCTCTTCCTCTTCTCTCTGTGAGGAGCAGCCGGTTCAGCTTTCAGAACAAAGTAACACAAAACTAAAATGGCAATCATTTTTTAAAATGTGTAGTAATAGATTTATTTCTTTTTCTTCTCAATAGAGTACCAGAATGTGTGCAGGGGTTGGGTTTTCAGCATGTCAACTCTTTCACCTGTGGGGAAGTTGCAGTATTGGCTCCAGGTCACTCTTTTTATTTACTACAAGACAAATGTGCCTTTTTGTTTCATACAGTTCAATTTGGATTGAGACAGGGAAATAATCTAAACCTCATGCGTGGCGTTTCACTGTCAAGGGGAGCGTGTATGTAATTACATTGCAAATACTGACTTGAGCCCCACCACTGTATGGGTTAGCCCTACCATAGATTACCCAACAAAAATACTCCGGAGCCGATAAGTCAATTAATTGCTTATCGCGACAGGCACCCAATAAAACAGTGGAAACAAACATGTGTTTGACTTTCATTAGTGAATTAAACTGTGTGCTCTTTATAGTCTGTGTCCAATATTGTGTATATCCTATATGTATGCTAAGGTCCCGCTACTGACACGATAGCAGTCATTTAGTGCGCATATGTGTAATTAAACCCATGATATCAAAATCTCACTCCAGCCAGGTACCCAAAGTTGGCAACCCTGGTTAAATATGAAGTTATTACCCTAACCGATAATAATCCAATGCAGAGGCAATAATGTAATATAATACATTAGTTTATATAAATCTTTATGTATTTGTATATAGTCTTAAAGTTACAACCGGCCCTTTGAGTGCAACCATAATGCGAATGTGGCCCGTGATGAAATTTAGTTTGACACCCCTGTTGTGATCACAAAACACACAAAAGTGATCATACCATTTGCTCGTTCTATCGCTTCCCGTCTGATGAAAGGACCAGGAGTCGTTGGACCAAACATATCAGGTAATATACATGTTTTGCATGGAACATAGTCAAGTTAGCTACCTAGCTAGTAGCGAGCACGTTAATTAGCATTACATTACATTACTTATTAGCCTTGTCATTTGTATTAGCCTTAACATGAAGTAAACCCAAATGTTAAACAGTAAGAGTAGTCATGATGGTAGCCTAAGTATTTTGTGAAACATTTGAAGAGTAGCCTATCGCCCCCTCCACCAGGTGCGGGAGGTAGGCTAACGCCACATTAGCATCGGCGATCTTTTCTACTTCATGCTATCTGCACAAATGGTTGATATTAAACATTAAAAAGATCATGCAGTTCAGAGAGAATCAAAGGCAGGCAGCTTTGCATGACATTCTTCTAGACGTGTTTCATTGTGATGATAGTGAGGGTGAGTCAATCTGTTTGTTGGAAAGACAGTAGTTGAGTGATTACTGAGAGAACATTATTAAAAGAGATAATTATTCAAAGTGTTGTTACTTTAAAGTGTTGTTACTGACCTTTTTCTCTTTTATTTTCTTTACCTCACCTGTAACTGCTGAGACCCTGAGGAACATGCACACTGGACTGACCTGCTCTGGCAACCTGATTTCCACTGTACGTAATAGTATTTGGTTATGGTATATTATTTATATACATCAAAGGCACAATGCACCCCCCAGAGACACACATGTATTGAGTGTGATATTTTGCATAGGTCATGTGAAATCATCTTTACATACTAGAAAACTGTAGGAGCGGCAACTTGTTTTGAAATTGAATTTTTAATATCCAATAATAAAGTTGATCTGTTTTCTTTATTCTTCTCTCTTCCCAGCTCCATCCATCACCATTCTCTGTTCCTGCAGGTCCTGCTTGCTAATCAATGCTCATATTGTTTTACACAATTACAAATAAAGTCAATGTATTGTATGACATGAAGTTGTGCTTCCTTCTGAGTCAATAATAAATTCATTCTGCCTTCAACTGCAAAATTATTGTGGACTGCACCGACATCCATGTAGCTGCCCCCCAGTAAGATGAACCAAGCAAAGTTGACATAGTCAACATAGAGCTGTGCTCTCTCTCATGTGTTTACATGAAGAATTTGTGAAATATTGGTAATAACAGGTTTAAATGATTATTAGTAATTAATTATATAATTTTCTCATTGTAGACGAACAGACAGGGAGCCAGATGAGAAAAGCAGAATATGCAGCTGCCATTTTCCACATGGAAAAGAGAAAGGGCCAAGTGTATTTGAGTGGACAAAAGAGAGAGGGAGCTTAGCTGTTAATCAGTCCAGGGACCACAGCTACAGCAAAGGGCCTGAGTCTGCAGAAACTGACCCTGAATTCTCCAGCGTGCAGTCCGCAGACGCCAAACCCTCCAGTGTGCAGTCCAGTTGTTCCGCAGACCTGGCAGGGGATAATTGTATGAGAATGGCCAAATATTCAGCAGCAGGCTTACCTGATGTCATCCGAATGGAAACAGGGCTTCCTGATCAGGCCATGTTTAAAAGGGTGGCGGGGTTGGTGGAGCGCTTTGAGGGCTCCATTTTCTATTTAGTTGGATGGAAAGTGGAGGGCATCCTGCTGGCAGACCAGGTCTTCAATTATCCACACCTGCATCTTGCACAGCTGTTCCACTGCAGTACCGCAACAGTGGGTAATGTGGTCCATCTGGTTGCTGTTCGAGAACATGATGTCCACTGTGCCCGGTAGGCAAAAAAAACAAAAGAGCATGCCTGCTGCTTTCCAGTCCTCTGCCTTCAACTGCAGAATGATTGTAGACTGCACCGACATCCACGTGGCCGCCCCAAGTCAGATGGACCAAGCCAAACTGACGTACTCCACCTACAGAGGGATGCACTCCTTCAAAGTGCTCATCTCTGTGGCCCCAAATGGAGTCATCAACTTCTGCAGCCAACTATTCCCGGGCTCTGTGTCTGATAAGGCCATTATGCAGCATTCAGGCATTCTGGAACATTTAGTGGCTGGCGACCTTATCTTAGCAGACAAGGGCTTTTTAATTTCTGTCATAATGAATATTCCCCCTTTCCTAAATAAGGGCAAGTTCACAGAGAGTGAGGTGAAAGCAACCAGGGAAATTGCAAAGAACATGATCCATGTGGAGAGGGCAAATGCCAGAATAAAGGAGTTCAGGATTCTGGACCTGATTCCTTCCCACCTCAGGAACACGGCAAATGTGCTGGTACAGCTTTGCTGTGCCTTGGTCAATCTGCAAAATCCCCTGATAAAAGAAATAGCCAGTACCCTCACTGTTGACTAAGCCAGTATCGAGTGGTGTGTGTGTGTGTGTGTGTGTGTGTGTGTGTGTGTGTGTGTGTGTGTGTGTGTGTGGCCTAGCATTACTATACTTGTGGGGACCTAAATCTGTTTACACAATCACGTGTGGGGACTCGCCTCCCTTATGGGGACAAAATGGAGGTCCCCATGAGGGGAATCATTAATTTTAGGGTGAAGACATGGTTAGGTTTAGGATTAGGGTTAGGGTAAGGTTAAGGGTAAGGGTTAGGGTTAGGCATGTGTTGGTTATGATTAAGGTTAGGATAAGTCTCCAGGAAATGCATGAAAGTCAATGTAATGTCCCCTGAAGTAATGTATACATGGTATGTGTGTGTGTGTGTGTGTGTGTGTGTGTGTGTGTGCAGGAGTCCAGCGAGGCCTACCTGGTCGGCCTGTTCGAGGACAGCAACCTGTACGCCATCCACGCCAAGAGGGTCACCATCATGCCCAAGGACATCCAGCTGGCCAGCCGCATCCGCGGAGAGAGGGCTTAGACTGACCTGAGACCAGCACACCCAAACACAACGGCTCTTTTAAGAGCCACCTATATTTTCAAAGAGTTGCAATCCTACATTATTATAATGATTAAACTGGTTCATGTATCACTTAGTTTACTGAACCGTGATGAATGAAATAAATGAGTGAGGTAGTGGTTTACTGAAGTTACAAAGACATTAATATATGAGTAACAGGTCAGTGTAAACACAAGCTTCTGTCAATTATGGATCATTCAAACTATTTATATAAAAAATATGTAATAAAGTTCTAAAACAAGTATTCGGTATATTCCTTGATAGCTTTTGGAGAAGGTTGTTTTTAAGTTTACTAAAATCTATCGTTTCAACTGTTTCACTTTATAAAAAGGGAACAGGTGAGTAGAGCATCATTGAGTTTCTTATTCTGTCAGTAAATTATCCAAATGAATGTTTTTCATTATGTTAGTCAACCCTAAACAAATTGATTGTACCTTTTAATAATGACCTTACATGGTCGGCAAAGTTAAATTAACTTCAGAAAATACAAATCTGTTCTGCGAAAAAACTAATAAATGTTTAAAGATAGGAACTTGCCATCCCACTGAAAAACAGTCCGTAGAGATTTAAAGGCGTAGTTGTAATTCAGTCCAACGTTTCATTTGGATTCATTTGACAACAGTCAACTATTTTCATAAAGAATATATATATTTTTCAAATTCAAAGTCAACTTTATTGTCAATCTTACTCAGTTTGTGTTTATAGACAGAGAGATCAAAAAGACGTTTCCAACAATCCCAAATACGAAAAATAAAATTATATAATTTACAGATATGTATACAAATATATATATCCTATATACATGTAGCCGGCGCTACTGTTTTCTGGATTAGCTGTCAGATAATTTCTTCAGGTGGCTGGGCCGCCACTGGCCCTTTAAGACACCCCCCCCCCCCCCCCTTCTTTAGTCAGCTGGCCCTTCCATATAAGGAAAACGCGCAGCTGTACGTAGTTCAGCATCTCCCGCCACACTTTAAATGCCCACTCACTCCTCACCCAAATCAGCTGTGACTATTACGAGTGTTCTTGTTCCAGTTATCGTTGTCTGGCTGATAGGCGTGTATTTATGGACTCAGAACAGTCTCATAATACACACATGCGCACAGAAGGATTCACACTTGTATTTCATGATCCGCAAAAGGATTCACACTTGTATTTCCGGATCCACACTTGTGTTTTTCAATGCACACACAAATGTATTCCGTTTCATATACATGTAGCCTAAATAAAATCCAAATACAGAAAAAAGTTTTACATGTGTATTTTTGATCCTCACATATTTGTTTTCCGTTTAAAACCTCTGAACCTGCAAACACAAACAGCTTTCTGTGCACGGATCGCTGTGCATTCGTGTGTGGGTTTTTTGAGACTCCTCTGACGGTCAGCCGATTCGTACTTGTAATTATTTCTATCTATAGCCAATCAGATGTCTCCTCAATTCTAAGCCAATCACATGAGCGCGCCCCCATGAGGGTAGATTTCTTGCGTTCATGACGTAGCGCTTCATGTACGCATTTTGCTCAGTCCGGAGCTGACTGCTCCATGGAGCCTGCCTGCAGGCCTAATCTCAGGACACCCTCCACCATGCCCGGCGCCGTGGGAGGGCCAGGCCCATGTGTTCATGTGTCTGTTGTGATTTGTGATTCGTCCACATTTAGACCAATCACAGCGTCACACTCTGCCGCCTATTCTGGATTTGTTTATTGTTTATTGTGCATTCTGTAGACTCCCATTTCTGTTTGAATTACAAAATGGACTTCAGAAATTGGCTTAAAAGGTCTAAGGATTTATTAAAAACGAAATAGCGATGAAAGAATTGCAGCCGATGCAGCTGCTGGCGACCCTGCACCTGCCGTTGCAGCAGCACGCCTTAATGTCACAAGCTTGACCTCGGCAAACCCCGGGGCTGAGTTAGCGAGCCCAATCCTTGACACATCAAGGCGGCCGCCACCAACGCTGTCCTCCGAGGCACAGCTCCTTGTGCCCCATACCATCACCACCTGCGTTGCCACATCCTGTACCACACCCGCCAGCATCCTCCTCCTCCTCCTCCTCCTCCTCCTCCTCCTCCTCCTCCTCCTCCTCCTCCTCCTCCTCCTCCTCCTCCTCCTCCTCCTCCTCCTCCTCCTCCTCCTCCGTGCCGGTGCCTCCACTACTATTATTTATATAATAAACGTTTGTAAACATTTGAACTTGAGGCCGCGTCCCTGTCCATCCTTTTATTCTTATCTGCGTGACTTGTCCTAAGGGCTCGTATTGGGGAACCCAGGTTAGCGTTAAGTATCCTAACCCCCTTTTATTATCGCAGCCCCCCCTCCCCGGTGGGGCAGGTCACATACACCATCATGTATAATGATGGTGTATGATGTAGAAGGAAGTGTGGTAGATAACAAGTAAATATAGAGTTACATACAGATCCATGTTACAGCAAAAGATGGAATAACTAAGAAGCACGCAGTATAATAATAATTAAATGCAACAATTAAATAACTGCTCAGCATCTCCACCACAATCGCAATCTGCTGTGTCCTGTTTTCCTCTCCTCTGCATAACACCCATCACACATACGAAACACAAAACGCAGAGTCCGAGGGTGTTAAGAGTATGTTTATTTAAATGTCCTCCTCTCTACTGGCCAACACAGATATGTTGGGTGTAGAATTTTTCCAGGAGGAGGAGATTTCCATGCCATGCAGGGTCTTTGGGGATGGGGATGATGATCGCCTCCTTCGTGGTCCACACAACAAAGTAGCAGAGACTCCGGTCTGTGATATGCAGCTGCCCTTGGACCTGGTGCCAGTATGGGTGATTCTCCTTGAGAATATATGACCCACCCTCCTCACGGAGACAGAAGGATGGTAACTGGACAGCCTCCGCGATGGTCATGTTCCTCTGGCTGTGTGGACACTTCACCTCCAGCAGGGCAGATGGCTGCACAAGTCCATCAGGTAATGCTCCCAAAACACCCGACTCACTCACAAAGAGACCAGACTCAAACACTGTCACCCAATAGGCCTGCACAAAAGCCTTCACCCCTTCGGCCTCGTTTACAACCCCCCAGTTGACAGCCATGACTCTGTCCAAGTTGTACCCCCCAAGCACCCTCTTCATGAGGGACGTGCATGGAGTGGATGAAAGTCCCGACCGCAGCACAGCACCAAAATTGCTGGCTGTCAATCTGCCCCGTCTGTGTAACTGCCACTGAGGATTTGTCCGCTGTCCTACGGTGGCTGTCTGAATGGCAGCTTGCTGGTCTCTGCTCAGTTGCATTGAGGCAATAATTGCCTCAAGCCCCCGACCCCCATGCTCCTTCACCAGCTCCGGCACGGTGACAATGGCCTGATGTTGAGGCCGCGGCTCTGGCTCAGGTGACAAAAGCCATGCCATACTGTGCGCCCCTCAGTGCAGACCTGAACCAGTCTACATCCTCAGTGGCGATGTCTCTGGCCAGTGGGTTGTATGTCTCCTCTCGCTGTTGGTAAAGTTGAGACACCGGCTGGACTACTTTTGAAGTGCTAGGCTTCCTCCACTGGCACTCAACATCTGTGGAGCTGATCTGCCACATGGCAAATATTGCCAATGCTGCAGCGTGGCTGCATTTGTACATCCCCCGTGCACAATCACAGACAGCACTCTGCATCGCGCCATCGTCTCCCATGCAGATCTGTAAAAATAAAGTAAGTACCATTTGTTAGCATGCTATAATAGATTGAATGAGCAATAATACAAGGATGGTCCGGATCTGGGGGTGGGAGGGTTTATTTTTCCATAGTTTTGTCCTCTTGTCTGATTGTTGTTATTGTTTGTTTTTGTAATTTGTGTTGTATTGGTTGTGATTGTACATTGTATTTTTCTGTGTGTGAATACATTTTTGAAAAACATTTGATCTAAAAAAAAAAAAAGGATTTGGTCAGGATCTAGACTCAGTGTAGTTTATTAATTAATCAATGCTCTCTACATTAGGAAAACACATACCAGTGTACCAGAGGGAGTCACACACAGCTGTGCCTAGATAACCAAACAAATTGACAAGATAACCAAAATCCTTGAAGCTACACACAGCAAATAAACTCAAATGACACAACAAGATATAAAAGGAGATCACACATACAGTATAGTCGATATAAAACTGGCCGCTTCAATCTGAAGAGCAAGTAAAACAAAATACGGGAGTGTACCTTGTTCTTGTGAACACTAATGATATCCACAGCATACACAGGAGACCACGAAGTTCTTAAGGAGAAAACTAGTTGCTAAAACAAAACACATTAGTGTACCTTGTTAGCTAATGTTAGCTAGCTGACATTAACGTTAAACATTTCACTCATATTACTCACCGAAACCTTGTAAAGCCGGTCCCGCATGCTGGCTCTTACAGAACCGACTAACTCCCCTTTCGTGTATGTACAGCTCTCAACATGCCCAGACTTTTTGTGATTTTCACCTCGTTTTATACTTTTCGCCTCATTCTGAAAGAAACAGGTGAAATTTGCTAACGTGACGGCCATCTTTGTGCGAGACCAGAGACCTGTAGTTCACTGAGTGGTTTCACACAAAAAAAATTGAAACTTCACAGTCCATTGACTTCAATGTATAATTTTCCGCTTCCGGGGTCCCATGAGCTCCCTCGGAAGGGGAGGGACTTCGCCTCTCTATACAGCGATGTCCTCTCACAGTACCATGGAAAAGTGAAAGTGACCAGAGAGGAGTGATGATTGGTTAACGCGGGGTAACATTTCAGGGTAAGCCAATCAGAGACAGAGTTGGGCCTTATGGGGAAAATACACAGACACACAAACACTTGCTAACACACACACATACACGCCAACGCCCACCACCAGCGCACACACACACACACACACACACAATGGCAGATGCAAGTATCAGCGAGAGCAGCAGCGCATTTACAACTTGGAGATATAACCACTATTTTCAATTTGTGAGGATAAAGGACGCAACAAATATTACGGTCAAATATAAATTGTGTGCAGACAGAAAGCATTGTCCACTTTATTGTTGAGGCTACGGGGCCCTGCCTGCTAGTAGCTTTGCCGATATCTGTGTTGATAGGTAATATATTAAGAGCGGTGAATCAGCTTAGAAACAGGAAGTGCTCAAAGGTTTGTGTGAGTTTATCAAATTTAGAAGTGATTCCATGTCAGCCACAGCTTGACACAAACAATCTTACTGATAGTGTATTCAACAAACTTAAACTAGCTTTATTAAATGTCAGGTCTTTGGCAGGTAAAACATTTTTAATCAATGATTTTATCACTGAGCACAATCTCGATTTTATGTTTTTAACGGAAACATGGATTGAACAAAATAACAGTGCAGCTGTTCTTATCGAATCAACCCCTCCCAACTTTAGTTTTATGAGTCAGGAAAGAATGCATAAGAAAGGGGGTGGAGTTGCTATTCTGTTCAATGATTCCCTTCAATGCAGGAAGACATCGTATGGGAACTTTGCTTCTTTTGAATATGTGGCCCTTCAGCTGAAATGCTCCTCTCGAGCTCTGTTCCTAAATATCTATAGACCACCCAAATACTGTGCAAGCTTTTTTGATGACTTTACTGAACTGCTATCTATAGTGTGTATTGACTTTGATCGTCTAGTCATTGTTGGTGATTTTAACATCCATGTTGACAACCCCCAGGACAGAGGGGCTAAAGAACTGTTTTGTGTTCTTGATAACTATGGACTGACTCAGCATGTGACGGAGCCCACGCACAATAAGGGGCACACTCTGGACTTAAGGGTCTGAATATCTCTAAGGTTGTGGTGACTGATGTTGCACTCTCTGATCATTCCTGTGTTTCCTTTGAGAGCTCTATTTCTGTTCACAAAAATGTTCAAAAAGAGGTAACCACAAAGCGATATTTCACTGAAAATACTAGGGAAATGTTTACTCAGAATTTTTCTTCCACACTTGCCCCTGCTAACATCTCAGTAAATGAGCTAGTAGATCATTTTAATTCAAAAATTAAAAATGTTATAGATGCCATTGCTCCAACTAAGGTAAAGAAAGTGACTGGCAAGAAAATATCTCCATGGAGAAAGGCCATGACCGTGAGAGCAGAAAAAAGAGAGTGTCGAAAAGCTGAACGTAGGTGGCGAAAAACAAATCTCCAGGTTCACTTTGAAATCTATAAAGAGAGACTTGGCCTTTATAATTTGGAATTGAAAAACGCACAACAGTCTTTCTTCTCTGACATCATTACCAAAAACAATGCACGTGCCTTGTTTACTACCGTCAACAGACTAACTAACCCCCCAGTGTCAGTAGTCTCTGAATTTCTATCCACCAGGGCATGCAATGATTTTGCCTTCTTCACTGACAACATTCAGAAAATCAGACAAGCAGTCAGTGCCTCTGCATCAGGTACAGCAAATGTGTTGTCCCTATGTCCACCTAATATCAATTCAAACACCATGACACAATTCCATCAGATTAATGATAAAAACCTAGAGGACATTATTCAACTTCTGAAATCCTCCTCCTGCTGCCTTGATATTATTCCAACAGGATTTTTCAAAGATGTTTTTGCCTTGCATGGCCTCAGATCTACTTCATATAGTAAACAAATCTCTTCACTCAGGTATTTTTCCACAGGCCCTGAAAACTGCAGTCATTAAACCACTCTTAAAAAAGAATAATCTAGATGCTTCAGTAATGAACAATTACAGGCCCATATCAAACCTGCCATTTCTAGGTAAAATCATTGAAAAAGTTGTTTTTCAACAGTTGAGTAATTTCTTGCATTTAAATAGCTGTTTCGATGTGTTCCAGTCAGGCTTTCGTCCAAACCACAGCACTGAGACTGCTCTTGTAAAGGTATTTAATGACATCCACTTAAACACAGACAGTGGCAGAACTTCAGTGTTAGTATTATTAGATCTCAGTGCTGCGTTTGACACTGTTGACCACAACATATTACTCGACCGACTAGAAAACTGGGTGGGACTTTCGGAAACAGTTCTAAATTGGTTTGAATCCTACTTAAAGGACAGACAAAACTTTGTTTCTATAGGTAAATACACATCTGAGTTGACAAATATGACATGTGGGGTACCTCAAGGCTCCATCTTGGGGCCTCTTCTCTTTAACATCTACATGCTACCACTGGCTCAGATAATGAAAAACAACAAAATAAGTTACCATAGCTATGCGGATGACACACACATTTACGTAACCATTTCACCAGGAGATATGCTCCAATTCAAACACTGAGTAAGTGCATTGAACAAATCAATGACTGGATGTGTCAGAACTTTCTCCAATTAAACAAAGATAAAACTGAGGTAATGGTTTTTGGAGCCAAGGCAGAATGTATGAAAGTTAGCGCTGAGCTTCAGTCTGCAATGTTCAAAACAACAGATAAAGCCAGAGATCTAGGTGTAGTCATGGACTCTGACCTGAGTTTCAACAGTAACATTAAAACAGTTACTAAATCAGCCTACTATCACCTAAAGAATATATCTAGGATTAAAAGACTAATGTCACAGCAGGATTTGGAAAAACTTGTCCATGCTTTTATCTTCAGTAGACTGGACTACTGCAATGGTGTCTTTACAGGTCTCACTAAAAAATCTATTAGAAAGCTGCAGCTAATTCAGAACGCCGCCGCTCGAGTCCTCACTAACACTAAGAAAGTGGATCACATCACTCCTGTTCTGAAGTCTTTACACTGGCTTCCTGTGTGTCAAAGAATAGATTTCAAAATACTGCTGCTGGTTTATAAAGCACTTGAATGGTTTAGGCCCAAAATACATTTCTGATCTTCCTGCTAAATTATGAACCATCCAGATCTCTCAGGTCTTCAGGGACTGGTCAGCTTTCTGTCCCCAGAGTCAGAACTAAACACGGAAAAGCAGCGTTTAGTTATTATGCTCCAAATATCTGGAACAAACTCCCAGAAAACTGCAGGTCCGCTGCAACTCTGACTACTTTTAAATCCAGACTAAAGACTTTTCTTTTTGCCGCTGCTTTTAATTGAACTATTCACATCTTAAACTGCACTGTAACTTTTATCCATGTATTTTTTCTTTTAATGTTTATTTTATTATCTTTTCTTTTTAATGACTGATTTTAAATGCCATTTTCTTAATGTCAGAATCAAAGTGTTGCAAGCTATCACAAAAAGTCGGGAAAACACAAAGACAGGAAGTGAAATCAGACAAGAAACAAAAATAATACAGGAAAAAGATGATATAAGTGACAGGTTTGGTACAGGTTTGGTACTATCATGGCGTACTGAATGACAATTGCCAAGTACTGTAGGTTTTCACGTACAAGGAATTTGCATTGTGTGCAATACTGGGCTCACTCACTTTCAACATGCAGAGGATTTTCTTTTTACGCACTTGACTTTGGCTATTTGTGAAAGGATAAAAACCCTAGCACAAAGTTGGGAGCACATTGTCTAACTATCGATTATTTAATACGTGCAACACAGGTGTCCAAATATTTGGTCTTTAAGTGTCCAAAATGCAGCTGATCGTAGGGCTGCTCAATTAATCGTATTTTAATCGCGATTACAATTATGGCGTGCAACGATTACGAAAACAACGTAATCGAAATAAAACGATTATTTTTTTATTATTGTTATTACTATTTTCTTTTTTAAATACATTTTTTTTTTTTTTTCAGTTGAATTAAAGTTCAGGGTAATCAACTGTTAAAAACATACTGTTCAAAAATGTTTTCTCCAATACATGGATGTTTTCAAAGCCAATGAATAATCGCATTTAATAATCGCAATTACAATTATTGACCCAAATAATCGAGATTATGATTTTTGCCATAATCGAGCAGCCCTAGCTGATCGTATCATATTCCCCGATTTTAGCTTGTTTTTGGATTTATTTTAAAATCCTAAAACATTTTAAAGACCTTCATGAAATGGCACCAAGCTATGCGGCAGTTAGCTAGATTTAGCTTGTGCTGGTAGTGCTCCAACCCTTTGGAAACTGTTTTAAAATAAACAGCAATATTAAAAGGTCCTGTATGCGCTGCAGTAAGGTAATGCGGTCAATCCCTGACAACAGTACTCCAAAGACTTTAATCTATTCCTTATCTGTCAGACTGTTAGACCCCAGCCACACGAGGACGATAACGCAAACGGACCGCAATCGTTATCAAAAAAGTCTTCCGTCCACAGGCACCAGAAACGTGTCTGTTCACACGAGACCGCTCGAAAGCGCTGGAGACGCTGTAGTACATATGCCGGGCCTGTAAGTGGCGCTGTACTCCTACCACAAAAGCAGCGAAGAAGACTTCCCGGGCATGGTTGCCCTTCTGTTTATTCTCCGCTGTGGCTCTTTTTCTCCCTCCCCGAGGCAAGCGTTTGCTCCTGCTCAGGGGCGGATCTACCGGGGTGGCATGGGGTGGCAACTGCCACCCTAAACAATAGCCTTGCCACCCCAGCTGCCACCCCAGTTGGCATCTTTGTTTTGAAAGAAAAGTTGTGGCTCATCGGACATTTATGAGAGAAAATCTCTAATGTCCGAGTGCAAGTGAATGCAGCACAAGACGCGAGTCTTGTAACCCCTCCCCCGGCCCTGGCGCGAGACTGGAAATATGATCGAGAAGCATTTCGGACCCAAGTAGACGGAAGGAATGAGGTATTTGCGATCTACAATTACAGAGAAGAGAATGTCAAGTTTGGCTGTACTCAGCATTGAATCAAAACGCACTAAAGCTTTGGATCTTAATACGTTTGTGAGGCGTTTTGCTGAACAAAATATTAATCGCCGCATTCAGCTGTAATAGACATGCCAACTTAATGCTCTGCTCACGGATGACTCGATGAGCATAACAAACTATTAAGATGATGACCTTGTATGCGTGTGTATATTTGTTTTCTTTGAGGGGGTCTGCCCCCAAAAAACTGTTTTAAGTCCTGAGAAAGTAAAATCAGACGGTGTGTAAAACTACACTGCCCAGCCAACAGAAAGTAACCACTTTGATTTAACCAGGCCAGTAGACAAGGACTTTCCACTGGATAATAACTTACTGCAGCGATGTATATGTTTTAGCTGAATACACGTTTTGTTTTTTTAACCCTAACTGATGCAGTTAGTCACTTTTTTAATATTTGTTCTTTCTGATGTAAAGTCAAGGTTGTAACTGTATATCAATAATGATATAATTACTTGTTTTTCAAATTTGAAGGAGGGTGAGCAAGCATCTTGATGAACATTCATCATTAACTCCTCCAAAAAATATAGTTTATTCAATAATAAATGAATATGTGATTGTGAATCATAAAAGGGATTGACAGCTGATAGGAATAATATGATTGTTAATAGTATCATATTCATTCAGACAAACATCGATGAGACAGTTAATGAATGTACTTATTGCAGCAGTCTTCATAGATTTGGTACCACTGCTGGTCTAAGATTGAAACAAACTCATTCAGTTATTGTTCAGTAAAAATTCATTAAATTACGTCTGCCACCTTATATATTTATATGTAAGGCTTTACTGATGTGCCACAATAATATCACCTAATGTCATTGAGTTAAAATATTAATATTGTGGCTTTCCAAGTTAACATTGATTGTAGGGGTGTAACGGTTCACAAACATTTCGGTTCGGTTCGTACCTCGGTTTTTAGGTCACGGTTCGGTTCGGTACGTTTTCGGTACAGCAGAAAAAATTATCACAAAACATTAAAAAAAATATTTATTTTTTTCATTATTATTAAACTGTGAATATTCACTCAAATAAATACAAAATATAATAAAATAAACATTAAGGTGCAGCATTTCGATGAACTGAAATAATCTGTATTTGAACTGTACTGTACTAGTACCTAAGCAGCCAGCTTGACATTAGGACTTGCTTGTCATTGTATTTTCATGTTTTTTTAAAGAAAAATTAACTTGTCCACATTGCTTGCCGAAAGGGCAGATCTGCTGGCACTAACAATGTCTCCTGCTGTGGAGAACACCCTCTCGCTAGGGACAGAGGTAGCAGATACAGCCAGGTAGCGCTTTGCTAACATGGCAACATAAGGATATTTGGCGTTTGTAATAGCTTTGGCTCGGTCTGAACTTGTTGCGAGTGGTGGAGGCTTAAATGCTAGTGGGAGTTGGGTTTGCACTTCAGTCTTTTTTCTTTTGGTACCGGTGATATTCACGTTTGGGTGATGCCTTTTCAAAAGAGTGTGCAAGTTTGATGTATTGCCAGCCGCGTAACCAATGTTAGTTGAACAATCCCGACAAACAGCTTTGGTTCAGTCCACCTGTCTTTGTCCGTCATCCTTGTACGTAACTGCGAAACCAAAATGTTCCCAAACTGGAGACTTCAATGATGCTGGAGGATTTTCGAGCTCAACTTTATCTGCGTTCGCCATTTCCTCAAATTACTGACTACATTTGAACGCATCCCTTTGACCAGCTCTCATAGTATGCCTCTCGTCCAATGAAATGACTTGGTCGCTCTATGATATATATACCTAAGATTACTTCCAGAAAGTTGTTCATGTTCTCAATTTTTTACATTTAACGTTATATTCGTTCGGTACCCTTCGGTTCACAAGTGTACCGAACCGAAGGGCCCATACCGAATAATTTCAGTACGGGTACGTGTACCGTTACACTGCGATTTAAATCAGCATATACTTCTGCCAGGGGATGCCACCCCTCAAAATCTCCTGCCACCCTCTTGCCACCCCATGAATATTTGTCTAGATCCGCCCCTGCTCCTGCTGTAAATCTCTCCGGTAGTCCACCAGCAGATGAAAAACACCCACCTCTCCGCCTCTTCCAAGGGACGAGGGGACCGTGCAGCAGAGTTTCAGTTAGATTTTTTTTCGCCGGTCATCCATCTTCTCCCGCTTATCCGTGGTCGGGTCGCAGGGGTAGCAGTTCCAGCAGAGAGCCCCAAACGTTCCTTTCCCTGGCCACATCAACCAGCTCTGACTGGGGGATCCCAAGGCGCTCCCAGGCCAGCGAAGAGATATAATCCCTCCACCTGGTTTTAGGTCTAACGGCCCGTCTACACTACAGGCGTCGAAAAAGCTTGAAGCTGGGCGTGTCTGAGGCTTGGCGCTTTCTCGCGCCCAAGGCGACCAACAACCAATCAGGAATCTCCCGCCCGCCCCCAGCATACAAAGCAAAAAAAAGCCCGGTTCTTCTACACTATTGCCAAAATGGATGCCGGTTTTGTAGCAACGGTAGCGTTGGTTTATGCGATGTCTCGCAGGAGGCCACGTATAGTGCGTCGCTGTTGGGTACATACAATACTCAGAAAACGTCTGCAACGGGGGGAATACCACGTTCTAGTCCAAGAGCTCCGCCTGGATGGTGTACTGTTTCAGCAGTACTTCAGGATGAGCAAAGACGCGTTCGACGAGTTGCTCGGAAAAGTCGGTCCACTGATTGCAAAGGCAGACACCCGTATGCGTTTGTCAATCGGACCCGCCGAGCGACTCGCCATCTGCCTACGGTACGTTTTGTGTATTTCTACTTCTTTAATATGACTCTGTATATAAAGAGAGAGAATGCATGCAATGGATGAATGAAGTCTGTGATGTAGTTCAGATGAATGACATGAATTAAGATAGCTAGGTAAACGCAGTATTGCTCCCCTGTGTGTGTGTGTGTGTGTGTGTGTGTTGTGTGTGTGTGTGTGTGTGTGTGTGTGTGTGTGTGTGTGTGTGTGTGTGTGTGTGTGTGTGTGTGTGTGTGTGTGTGTGTGTGTGTGTGTGTGTGTGTGTGTGTGTGTGTGTGTGTGTGTTGTGTGTGTGTGTGTGTGTGTGTGTGTGTGTGTTGGTGTGTGTGTGTGTGTGTGTGTGTGTGTGTGTGTGTGGTATGTTGGTGTCTGTGTGATGTGTGTGTCTGTGGTGTGTGTCTGTGATGTGTGTGTGTCTGTGGTGTGTGTGTCTGCGTGGTGTATAACTTTTTTTCTCAGGTACCTGGCAACCGGTGACTCGTACAGGACCATAGCATTCAGCTATCGGGTCGGGCATGCAACAGTGGCTGTCATCGTCAAGGAGGTTGCGGGTGCCATCTGGACCGCGCTGGTCGAGGAGACCATGCCGGTACCACAGACGGAGGACTGGAGAGCCATCGCTGCTGGGTTCCAGGAGCGCTGGAACTTTCCAAATTGCGTTGGTGCCATTGATGGGAAGCACGTGGTGATCCAAATTCAAATCCAAATTCTGGGTCCCTCTACTTCAACTACAAGTCCAGCCACTCCTTGGTACTGCTGGCTGTCGTGGATGCCCAGTACCTCTTCAGGATAGTGGATGTCGGAGGTTTTGGAAGGAGCAGCGACGGTGGGAGCCTGCGGAATTCCGCTTTTGGAGAGAGCCTCAGAGATGGCAGTCTGCAGCTACCACCTGACACCGTCATCCCAGGAGCAGAGCGGCTGGGCCTTCTTCCCCATGTGTTTGTTGGAGATGAGGCTTTTCCGCTGCTGGACAACCTGCTGCGTTTGTTCCCTGGACGTCAGCTCACGCGTGAAAGGAGGCTGTTCAACTACCGCCTCAGCCGGGCCAGGTTGGTGGTTGAATGTGCGTTTGGCATCCTCTCATCTCAGTGGAGAATGTTCCGGCGTGTCATCACCACCAGCCCGGAGGTAACAGAGTTGTGTGTGAAGGCCACCTGTGTGTTGCACAACTTCCTCCGCAGGAAGACAATAGGAAGGTCATCACGCACACCTGTCGTCCCTGTCGTCGCAGAGTCGAGTGATGAAGCTCCAACCCTGCGCGATGCACCTATGATGGGTTCAAACAACGCCACACGCCGATCCATCCAACTGCAGGAGACCTTCTGCTCCTATTTGAATGAGGAGGGTGTAGTGTCATGGCAGCATAAAGTGGTGTAGGGTCACCATGGCTCCTCCAAACCAAAAGCTCTTTTAAGAGCTACCCATTTTCTTTAAAGAGCAAATATTCCAAATGAGCCATTTTAAAATCAAACATTCCTAATAAACATGTTTCTTGAATTGATATTATTATATTATGATATGACTAACAACCTTTTTCTTTCAGCCCTGTTTTTACTGATAAACCACTCATAATTTCAATAGGTTTTCACATGACCAATTACAGAAGAAAGCACATTATATATACCGACATACATGAAGCTTCTGGTATGTTGCAACTGACAAACCACATGAACAAGTGAAGACACAGTATAGCCATAACATACTTGAAATGTTTTATTTGAGTGAAGTGTGTGTGATGAGTGTAAAAAAATGTAATGTGGATCAGTATGTGTGAATAAATTATAAATTGTCCTGCTGGTCCACGTCAAAAATTAGCTGGTGTACCCCGAGGCGGACTCTTGCCCTCTGTGCCTTTGTCATCTGCCTCATGGTGGGCAAGAGGCTCTTGAAAAATTGCAAATCCTCGTCCTCCTCCACCACTGGTGGGGTTGGCTGGGCAATTGCTGGGTAATTGCTGACAGCAGACAGCAGACTTCGTTCAAACGGGGACATCTCCCTCCCCCTCCCCCGTGTTTTGCCCCGGACCTCAGCATTCTCCTCCTGGCTGACTGCTGCTGGCTGACTGGTGGACTGGCTGGCTGACTCACTGTCTACCTGGCTCTCTTCCTCTGCCACCAGGGTGGATGGAGGCAGGGTCTGCCGGGGGACATTGCTGGACGTCTCACGGTCTATGATGAATGGGGTTAAAAACCCCATCACTGCCATGAAACGCCAGGGCTTGTACCCCCCTGCAGACCCTGCCCCGCTTCTTTTGGCCTCCTTCTCCATATTATTTTCCTTGCGGAACCTGTCCCTCAGACTCTTCCATCTCTTCTTGCAGACATTATCTAATAAAATGAAATGAAATAATAAAGTTAATAAATAATAAAGTGAATTTCTTGAATTTACTAAATTATTCCTCCATTAATGAATGCTATTTTTATGCTACATTCCATGCTGGCTAAATATACTGTCTATGCTTGATAGCTGTGAATCAAATCAAGTTTGATTTATATAGCACATTTATAAACGATTTTTGGTCGAGCCAAAGTGCTGTACATATAATAAAATTAGCCTACAGTAGAGACACTTTACAGCAAATACAACAGCACAGATTGTTCAGAATATCAGTATGAGAAAAACGACACCCTCTGCATGTATTATATGTTATATATTATGCTTATACTTTTATATTATATATCATATTTTTTTATTAATATATATTATATGTTATGCTACATTACTAGCTGGCTAAATATACTGTATATGCTTGATAGCTGTGCATGTGTTATGTTATATATTATGCTTATTATAATGTTTTTTTATTATTATATTAATATATTATATGTTATATGTTATTATGCTACATTACTAGCTGTCCATTCAATGCTAAAACGAAGTTAACTGGATATAAACTCCCCAAACAGTTGAAAACCTACCAGTTTCACCAACTGTCTCTGCCACCTCCCGCCATGCCTGGTTCCTCCGGTTTAGGTCCCGGTAGGTGAACAGAGTACAGTCATACAGGACTGGGACATTTGCCACAGCAATGATTAATTTGTCCTCCATTTTATGACATATGGAAAATAGTCAAGACCTGCGGGATCAGCATACACGCGGTTTGATTGGCTAGCGCTTGTACTGGCGGGAATTGCAAAAACGGGATTTGATTGGCTGACGCCAGCTTCGAGAAAGCATCGAGCCTCAAAAGTTGAACATTGTTCAACTTTTGACGCTCGCGACGCTTGCAACGCCTTGCCAAGCTACCCACAATGCAGTCCGGCGAAGTTTGAAAATATCCTACGTCACCCCATTCAAATGAATGGGCGAAGCGTTGAAAGCATTTTTTGACGCCTGTAGTGTAGACGGGCCGTAACCCTTGGTCTCTTCCCAGCTGGACATGCCTGGAACACCTCCCTAGGGAGGCGCCCAGGTGGCATCCTAACTAGGTGCCCGAACCACCTCAACTGGCTCCTTTCGACGCGAAGGAGGAGCGGTTAAACTCCGAGTCCCTCCCGGATGACCGAACTTCTCACCTTATCCCTAAGGGAGACGCCAGCCACCCTCCGGAGAAAACCCATCTCGGCCGCTTGTATCCGCGCGGATACACGTTGACACCGGTTGAACCGATACCGGTGACTGGTTTCGCCGGTCAACATGTCCGTTAAAGTTGAAATCTTCCGGAACAAAATTAGACAAGTGCCGGTCAGAGGTCTTCTTTGTTATTTATTGAGCTTTAAAACAAATGAATAACGATTCTATATAATAATAAAAAACGGAGCCTCTCTTTTCCTCCCCCTCTTCTGACAGCCCAGCAGCTGATCTCTGAGCAGGACAGGTGGGGAGAGTTGGGGCTATTGCGTCATCAGGACATGATCGTATAGGCGTAAACACAGAGCCGTTTGCCTCCCCAGAGCGTTTCGTTTGCAGATCTACCCACCTAGGGACCCGTTATCGTTATCGTTTTCTGTGTTTCCGTGTCGGCCTCGTGTGGCCGAACTGTTTATCTGATAGAGAACTGTAGCAGATACGACCTATATCGTCCTTGTGTGGCTGCAGCCTAAGAATAATCATTACATGAGCGTGAGTGATCCATTTTCAAATGGAACTCCAGGGGCTTTAAGACATAGATAAATAACTGATAAGAAATGTGTGGACTGTGTGCCAAATGAGAATTTAAATGTGTATTACAGACTGCTCTCTACAAGCATGATATATATGAGTACACTCTTGCCTGTGGAGTTTTTAAATCACAGCCATTCACTCTTTTTTGTTGTTGTAGGCCTACCTGTAAAACCATCAGTCCCGAGGAGGACAGAAATAAAACCAACCTTTTCAAAAAAGAACTTCATTATTTTATGATCAAAAGTCTGACAGCTTTATGAATCAAACCATTATTTAAAGCTGAAGACCTGGTTTTAACCACATACTCCCTGGAACAAGATCTAAGGTCAGGCTTTTATTATAGCCAGATAAACCTTAGCCATACGGATGGTAAGTGCATGCCTTAAACATTTAAGGCATGCACTTACCATCCGTATTTTCAATTGTGCTTTGTAAAGCCAGATTGAAAATGTGAGATGGTCTTAAATAGTTGAAGAAAAAGTCCAGGTGGCAAGTAATCTTCTGGATAGATTAATCCCAGATAAGATATATAAAATGAACGAACAGTACGGCTTTCTCTCAATCCCAAACGTATTTTTTGTTTGTGTCTCAGTTGCTCAAAACACAGATTATGTTGCAGAGGAATGCATGTTTGATTTTCATTACAAATAAAAATCTGGGATGAATGACTCCACTTGTTTCATCTTCCAATGACTAATGAGAGGATGCAACATCTGAAAAACGTTAAAATCAGCCAATTTTCTCAGTGGAAATGTGTGTCTCTTACGGCATGTTTTTGAGTTTTCACCAAATACATTTCTGTTCGACAGATTTGTTTATTGCCAGCACATTCTCAATCATCTCAACCATCTAATTCCCAATTGTTTTAACTGCAGGAACTTAACCAACTAAAACGTACACATTAGGCTCACAGCTTTCACAGCGTCTGCCCCTGCTTTTGTGATGAGGTCCTGGAGCTAAATGTTGGTAATTGAGGAGGTTACGAGGCTTGTAAATGGTAAACCAGATGCAGTGGTGGAAAACGTTTTACTTTAGTAATTGTAGCAAAACCACATTGTAGAGTAAGTCGATGCTGCTTTCAAAATCTCACTTAAAGAGGCCCTATTATGCTTTTTGGGGTTTTCCCTTTCCTGTAGTGCAGGGGTGTCAAACTCAATTTCATCTTGGGCCACATTAGCATCATGGTTGCACTCAAAGGGCCAGTTTTATATATAGGGCTATATAAAAATACATAAATAAATATTTAATATATATCATATAATGTATTATATTACATTATTGCCTCGGCATTGGATTATTACCGGATAGGGTAATAACTTAATAATTAACTACGTCTGAAAGCAGAAGTCTAGGGCAAATAATTGCAAGTCTCTTCATTGAATGTCACGAAATGATTTTAAAAGAAAAGCCACATTCTGGAAAAAAAAGTCAAAATCCAAAAAAAAAAATTACATTTTGAAAAGAAAGTAACATTTTGAAAAGGAAGTCAGATTCTGAGGAAAAAACTAAAATTGAAGATGCATTGTGGGACATGTAGTTTATGGGCAACGTGCTTCTGTAAATCTGCATGTAACCGTATAATAAACATATTATATTCTTTGCAGGCTCTTGTGGGGCCGCAAAAAAGTCACAGGCCGGATTTGGCCCCCGGGCCTTGAGTTTGACACCCCTGCTGTAGTGTGTTGTATAGGTTTTAGTGCATGTAAATGGTCTGCAAAGGCTACAATAGAGTTTCTCTCCCATACTCCCCCCCCCCCCATACTGAAACGCCTCCATTGGATTCCTTTGTTTATTTCCAGAACATAGTGCCATCACAATGTAACACTTACTTTTGTATTGGCTTGCGCTCCATTAAATTGAACGTGATAAGGCTAAGGGGCGGGACATCTCTAAGCGGTTGACCAATCACAACAGAGCTGGCCAGCTAACCAATCAGAGCAGACTGGGCTCTTGTTTCAGACAGAAGGTGAAAAGAGGTGCTGCAGCACAGGCAGTATGAGAAAGATAAAGAGCTTTTTGAACATTGAAGCATGGAGACATGTCCCAGTAGAGACACTACATACAAATATGAACCTGAAAAAGAGCGTAATAAGGCCCCTGTAAGTAACAAAATAGAGTTAAAATGCAGCTCATTCAGCACAACAGATCATTTCAGAATTATATTTGTTATAATATTGAATCAAAACTAAAGATACTATAGAGACCCAGTGAGTTTCTCCAATAAAGTGTTATCCTAACCTATAATAACAGATAACATTTCATTTAGAAATATTTATTAATTATTTGTTTTGAATATAACAAAAGTAGGTGAGGGGTTAATCTATATATTGTTAATGACATTAGAATAAGTGTTTTAGCTTTTATTTAAAAACTGTTCTATCCCACGGTTCACTCTGTGATTCAGTTATTAAAGAACTTATCAGAATCAGAATATAGAGCCCTACCCAAATACTGATCAAAAATCAGTCTGCCGGACCCCCGTTGAAATAGATACTTTGCCGGCAGGCCTTAAAAATGTTCTCAGGGAAACCTAGAAGAGACAACCAGTGTTGAGAAAAATATAGTGTACATACCAGAGGTGCAGCAGTGAAGGTTGTTAAAGGTAGGGTGAGATGTAAGTGTGAGAAACCAGCTCGAGTGCGCTAGAATTTGAAAATACATGACCGGAGAAAATCTGCCACTTCCTTACAGAGCCCCTCCTCCAACACACACGAACGCGCACATGACCAATGAGGGCACGAGATAAGTTTGTGCACAGATGGAAGGCTGACAGGCAGGTAGGCCATCCAGTTATTTTAGCCGGGCCGGCTCAGATGATTGGTCGTGCTGTTTACAGCGCCACGGCTTCCACAGATGATATATTTTTATGGATTCTTTGTCAAAGCACTTCAGATATTCATTGCTATCAAGATGTTAAGAGCATTCCATGGAATATAACAACAAGTGTATCTCGAGCCGGTTTCTCAAACTTACCTACCCCACCTTTAAAGCTGAGCTCCAGTGTCAGAATCCTACTATTGGCGTGAAAGAAGAAGGCCACTCACACATTATCGATTTGATGTGAATTCATGCTGTGTGCAATATAAAGAAACCAATGTTGATACGATTATTTAAACCAAAAGCACCCAAAGGTATTGAAAGAAGACTCTTCAACCACAGCAAACATAGTAGTATTTATGTAGCACTTTTCCAAAGGTAAAAAGTTGAATAGCAACAAAATAGCACATTCAGGTCGGTGATATATACAAGAGAAAATTGAAATAGACACACAGCTATTTTAGAGATTTTACTACCCTACATGCTCAGTGCCTCGCAAGACCTGGAGGCATATTGTTTCAAGGATTAGGAACACATGTTCCAACCTCATTTAACTTTTCTGAGCTCGCAGTGCGTAATACAATCCTCCGGATTTAAGGATGTTTCTTTGGTTAAGGAGGTTTGGCAGCTCATGGGCAACGAAAAAGCTATACTATTGTTAAACATTGCTTTGCAGAATTTGTCAGGCACATTTTACTCTATATCTATGTGTATGATTTCCATTTGTGATTCACGTGCATGCGGTGGATTTTATGTCCGTCTTTGTCTGGGTGGGCTGATGAGCATGCCTTGTCTTCACAGGTCTCACTAAAAATCTATTAGGAAGCTGCAGCTGATTCAGAACGCTGCTGCTCGAGTCCTCACTGACACTAAGAAAGTGGATCACATCACTCCTGTTCTGAAGTCTTTACACTGGCTTCCTGTGTGTCAAAGAATAGATTTCAAAATACTGCTGCTGGTTTATAAAGCACTGAATGGTTTAGGCCCAAAATACATTTCTGACCTCCTGCTAAATTATGAACCATCCAGATCTCTCAGGTCTTCAGGGACTGGTCAGCTTTCTGTCCCCAGAGTCAGAACTAAACATGGAGAAGCAGCGTTCAGTTATTATGCTCCAAATATCTGGAACAAACTCCCAGAAACCTGCAGGTCCGCTGCAACTCTGACTACTTTTAAATCCAGGCTGAAGACTTTTCTTTTTGTCGCTGCTTTTAATTGAACTATTCATATCTTAGACTGCACTGTAACTTTTATCCATGTACTTTTTCTTTTAATGTTTATTTTATTAGCTTTTCTTTTTAATGACTGATTTTAAATGCCTTTTTCTTAATGTCTTTCATTTTTTGTAAAGCACTTTGAATTGACTTGTGTTGAAAAGTGCTATATAAATAAACTTGCCTTGCCTTTTAATTGAAAGCACATTGAGTTCACATGAGGACTGCAGATTGAAATGAGCTATTAGCTATAATCTGGCATAATTCATATTTTCTCTTTTCTGAGATTAATGTATTTGTATGCATGGTCCTCTTTGAAATAAATACAAAAATGTAGTGAAAAGTACTATAAAAATAATGCCTCTAAACACTGCTGCATGTTTAGAATAATTAATCGATGATGAAGGTAAGGGTGTAATAAAGTATTCGGTAAATGTGCAATTAAACAAATAGCGTCACAAACAGAGGTGCAACAACAGAAGATGTGATATTAAAGATCAGTTTGTAATGTAAAACACACTAACACAAACATGGCAGCTTTCCTAAAACAATTATGCATGTTAAAAATAAATCAGCAGACCCTTTTCCTTTTATTTAACTCCTGCAGGAATAATCGTTCCATGGAAATCTGTTTCAGTAAACTTTGTTTTTCTGGTATAAAGTAACTTCACTTTGCTAATTAACTTTCTATTAGTTAGTTAATGTTTAATTTTCCAGTGGGGCGGGTTGGCCTCAGCTTCAAAGTATAATATGGGCCCTATAATCCTGCCAATGAGAATCATGTTAAATTATTGTAAGGAAAAGGAGAGTGCATCCTGTCCAAATTGTGAAGCCCACTAATGCAATTCACTTGACATGTTGCATAAAATCCAAAACACCCATAACACCGCACAAACTGTATTGATACTTAGCCGGTTATTTGGAGCAGTTGGAAAGGACCCAAAACTTAGCAACCAAAGAGAAAACCGCTCTGTATCAGTGTTGACATTTTTCCTCTCTGTCAGTTCAAGAGACCTTTATTATGCTTGTTGGGGTTTCCCCTTTCCTCTAGTGCAGGGGTATTCAACTAAAATTCAACGAGGTCCAGTTAGAGAAAATCTCCCCATGCAAAGGTCCGGAACATCAAAATGTCTAACTTGCTTTATGAATTAGTGTGATATATATATTGAAGTAGCTGTAGCTTTATCAACGTCTGCATGTAATCAACAACTGACAGCCAATCAAATAAAGTACAATTCAAAAACAACAATATTTATTGTCAATTAACATTGAACTATACAGATATACAGTAAATACTGTGGATGTGTAATGTTCCTCTCGAGCTGCATTTAAAAATAAAATAGGAGAACATAAATAAAATAGCTTTTAAATATGTGCATCTTAAAAGTGCTTAATTTGAGATAAATCAAATAAAGTGTAGCAGCAGCTTGAGTTTCCCTTTGTCTTTGTTAACCGTTTCACATCATGACTTAACAGTTTCAGCCGATTATAGAACAATATCAGTCTTTACACATCATAACAATTGAACAGTTTTAAAGTTTCTCTTTCTTTCCCTCTTATATTGCAGTCCCTCTCTCACTTTGTTTTAATTCAGTGCGAGAATTGAGCTGGAGCTTGTCCTGCCAGGAGTTTAGATCTGGGCTGAAATGGTGTCAGGGCCATTCTCATACACACATGCAGGTGCTCATTGGTTAGCCTCGGTTAGCTCATTGGTTAGCCTCGGTTAGCCTGGAACGATATTTAGTTTTAATTTTGATCCTGGTGGACTGATCATATCGGGCTCTGAGACTGCTTATGTTTTGTGACCTCAGTTCTGACGTGAGAGGGAATGTTTGGTCAAACACTTTGTGTTTTGTCTCATAGTGGCGTGTTGGCACTTTTAATGAGCGCCACGGTCTCTGAACAAATGAGACACACTGGCTCTGTGCTCCCAGTGGGCAGGATGGACATGAAGGAGTCCACTCAGGGTTAAAAGCTCTGTTCTCACTGTCCACGTTCCTCTTCTTGGAGAGCGCCATGTGTAATTATTTGTCTCTCCCTGTCTCAATTCAATTCAATTCAAAACCTTTATTTATCCAGGTAAAATCCCATTGAGATCAATGATCTCTTTTTCAAGGGAGACCTGCAGCAGTAGGTTCCACAAGAAGACATAAAAACATAAACAACAGAACAACAAAAGGACATCATACAGCAAAATGTACAGGGATTACAATTTACATATTTAACCACAAGTACAGGTACCAACAGCATCTGATTGTGTAGCGTCCAACCGAGCTTTAAAAACATGTAGTGGTACTAGCTTGGTAATTTTCCATTCTTTTTGCAGACTGTTCCATGTTAGAGGAGCTGCACATCTAAAAGCTTTCTTCCCTAAGACAGTCCTAGCACTTGGCACATTTAATAAAACCACAGCATGCGATCTCAGGCAATAAGTACTTTCAATTCGCAGAGAGATCAGGGAGCAGATATAAGATGGTAGTTTATCCAACATGGCTTTGTAAATGAAAAAGTACCAGTGACTGAGCCTCCTAGTAAGTGATGGCATAACCGCCTTGGTATACAGGGTACAGTGATGCGTAAGTGCTTTACAATTTGTCAAAAATCTCAGTGCACTGTGATACGCAGCATCTAACTTGCTCAGGTAATTGGCAGGTGCATTCATATATAACAAATCACCATAATCCAGCACAGGTAAAAAGGTCACAGTGACTAGCCTTTTCCTGGCCTCAAGCGAGAAACAGGACTTATTTCTGTCTGCCGCCAACACGCCTGTTCACTCTCCTCTCTGTCTTCTCTCCCTGTATCGCTAATTATTCTCTCACTCACTTTCCTCTCCGCTTCTCTCTGCCGCGCTCTCATCTCTTCTTCTGTGTTTCTCTCCCTGTATCGCTGACTCGTCTCTTTAAAATAGATTCGCCCAGTAAAAATTGAAATCCCCTATTAATGTATTGATTATAGGTCCGGGTCCATATAGGTCGGCGTCTGGGTCCGGATCCGGACCGCGGTCCGCCTGTTGCAGACCCCTGCTCTAGTTTGTTATTCTTTCACACACACATACGGGTATTGGGCCGAGGGCGACACCGTACTTCCGGTATCCGCCATTTTACGCGAGGTGCAAGCAGGCCAAGGGTTTAGCCGTACACCGTCTAGGTGTTGCTCAGCTTCCTGTACTGAATATCATAGTCTATTGCCTTAATCAATATCTAGTCAACTCTAAAATACCACATATATGCAATGGCATGATAATATTATTGTGACAAGTGGGGTATTCACCTGGTGTTTCCAGAAATTGGACGTAGATGCAGCCAAAATCGACGAAGGCCACTGTCGTTTTTCCATACATCTGCAGGCAGTCTGTAAGGGCAATCGGACAACCCACACAGCTCTAGTTTACGCTGGTAACGACCTAGAGCACACCCCTCAAGTCCAGAGATGTAATCCGAAGACATGCAGCGATTTCTTCGGTCCTTAATTCAGAAAAAAACCTAGTGTGCTCTGCCTGGCTACGTTAGCTAGCTGTTTATATTTGCACTTCCAGGATATTTGCACCTCCATGAAAATGGCGTATTTATATATATATATATATGGCGCGTGTTGCATTGTGGGTAGCTCGTGACGTCACTGTGTGTGAAAGAATATGGGATTTTGTGCATGAAAATGGTCTGCTAAAATCCCAAAGTTCCCTCCCGCCTGAAAAGCCTCCATAGGTTTTAACTTGTTTAATAAATGCTGATAATATAGCTGAAAGATAATAATTGTTTATTTTATGAGAAGACAATGCAGTACATAAGGTATGATTTCTTCCTAAAAGTCCAACTTTAATGCTGAACGTTAATTCTGCCTCTCAATAGACTTTACCAATGATTCTTCCGCCTACATCAAGGTAAACTGCAAAGCCTCTATAGCAACAATGCAATGAAATACTGACATCATGGGTGTCTCTGATTGGTTAGCAAACAACGAAACGTAAACACATTACTTTCACTGTCATTGAAAAACATGAGGATTTGCTAGTGAATGCTTGCAACTGGTTTAATCTTCTCTTGCATACAGTGGCAGTCCATCTGAAACACAATGCACGTGAGAAAGCTTTTAAAACATGTGTTAACCCACATAATGGAAGCGTGGTCATCTTTTAATTGTATGGCAAATGGAGAGCTCAAGTACTGCAGTTAGAAATGATTGATAGTTACTGCCATAGTAAGGAGAAAAAAAGCATGGCTCGCATGTTTTCCTTTATGATCTTAGCTAATAATGAAAGTGGAAATATTTATTAACGTTTAGGGGGGATTTATATTTTGTATTTCAATGATCAAGATAATAACTTCACACTGTTGTTATGAGTGTACTTCGTTTGAATGGACAGCTAGCAGGCATAGACAGTATTTAGCCAGCATGGAATGTTGCATAAAATAGCACCATAGACACTAATGTCATAAATGTTCATCATATAAAGTGTGACATGTAAAACCTTTTATGCAATTGACAAGAGAGATTCATGTGATTGGTTGTTGGTCGCGTTGCTCGCGTTAACTCCCCAAGCTCAAGACACGCCCACCGCCAAGCGGCAACGCACGCCGCCATGTGTAGGGGTCGTTAGGGCGTTGATTAATTCATGCCCAAGGCACAGCCTATGTATATTTT
The DNA here is from genome assembly GCF_902827175.1 of Gymnodraco acuticeps. Classification (NCBI taxonomy): domain Eukaryota; kingdom Metazoa; phylum Chordata; class Actinopteri; order Perciformes; family Bathydraconidae; genus Gymnodraco; species Gymnodraco acuticeps. The sequence continues at coordinate 153,930 of NW_022990097.1, read as the reverse complement.
CTCTGATCAAAAGGCATTCAAAGGAGCACCTCAGTAATTTTCCCGATGCCTCAGGCAATTGGTCATTAGAGTCAAATCACCCGGAAAACAGAGGCTCCGTTTTGTATTCTTATATTATTATATTGAGTCGTTATCAATTTGTTTTAAAGCTCAATAAATAACAAAGAAGACCTTTGACCGGCACTTTTCTAATTTTGTCCGGAAGATTTAAACTTTAACGGCGAAAAAACATTGAACTGAAACTCTGCCGCACGGTCCCCTCGTCCCTTGGAAGATGGGTGGGTGTTTTTCATCTGCTGGTGGACTACCGGAGAGATTTACAGCAGGAGCAAACGCTTGCCTCTGGGAGGGTGAAAAAGAGCCAGAGCGGCCACAGCGGAGAATAAACAGAAAGGCAACCATGGCAACCATGCGCGGGAAGTCTTCTTCGCTGCTTTTGTTGCAGGACTACAGCGCCACTTACAGGCCTGGCATATGTACTACAGCGTCTCCAGCTCTTTCGAGCGGTCTCGTGTGAACGGACACGTTTCTGTTGCCTGTTGCGTGTGGATGGAAGACTTTTTTGATAACGATTGCGGTCCGTTTGTGTTATCGTCCTCGTGTGGCTCCAGCCTGAGACGATGCAGAATTAAACAGCCAATCCAATTTAAATGTGTGGATGTTCCCTTACAATCTTTACTCATGTCATTGAGATTAAACTGGTCTATGGTTTCGGGAGATCACATTGTGTGTTATTGACATAGCATTGGAAGGAAATGTTTTATTTTCATGGATTGGGCCGAGGGGAAGCATGAACATAGAGAACAGAATGGGACCTAGAAAGGATCCCTGTGGAACACCGCAGGCAAAACTAACTGGATAAGTAGACAACTTGCCAAAGGGTTAGGGCATTGCTCAAGCACACCTCGGTAGTGTCCAGAAAGTGAACTGGCACCTCCACAGCTATACCAGTGCTACACAACCAGCTATGACGCATACTTGTTTTTTTTGGTCTTTTCCGGAACTTGTACCGAGAATAATCTAGTTGGCACAATTACAGGAGTCGATAGAGAGGAGCAGGTCATTATACACTATTACAAAATTGGTATGTCCTAAACTTGATTGAAATCTTGTCTATATGTTAGGTGCAGCAATTGACAGAGAATAAGCTTTTTCAGAACTTTTGAAAGGAATAAGAGTTTAAATACAGGTCTGTAGTTACGAGGCAGTTTTCAGGTCTAAATTGATGTTTTGGTTTTAAATGGGGCTGGACCAATGCATGCTTGAAACATATTAAAACTGTACCAGTGGCCAGTAAGGTGTTGATAATGAGGAGTCTGCTGGGCTGTTAATGTCCAAGACGTCCTTATGAAGGGCAGTGGTGACACTGTCAAGGTTGCAAGTTGTAGGTCTGATGAAGGAAACAATATGTTCAAGGTAGGGTAGCATGATGGGACAGAAACAGTCCAATTTTTCTGTCCCATCATCGCAAGAAGGGGGGAGGGTGTTCCTAAAACAAAGAGTATGTGGTGGTACATATGAACGTAAGCTATTTAAAGCTGTATGCAAACCGCAGATGAAGACAAACAAATGTTGAGGCTTTTGTTTTCATGAATGTAATAAGATATGGCAGTGGTTCTCAAACTTTTTTCAATAATGTACCCCCTTAGAAAAAAAAATTCAGCCAAGTACCCCCTGATCAGAGCAAAAACATTTTGTCAAGGAAAAAATGCCTATATAAAGAGGTACAGTACAGCCCTGCACCATCAGTGTCTGATTTATTAAAACAACAACCTTGTAACTGAGAAACCCTTAAATGCTACATTTCGAATGTTTACAATCCATCACTAAATTCATGGCAAACCAATTTTAACATCATGCAATAACACTAAGACGACGTTAGTTGCATTGAACTGATCTTTTTAATAAGTTGTACTTACAATGTAATGAGAAACATGGGCTCGTGCTTCACTGAGGATCTTTGTCATTCTGACAGCGAGGCAACTGCAGTTATTACACTTCACGTTTTGAAATATGTGTAACTCTGTTCATATAAAACCCACACTGCTCAAACTTACTTACTTTTCCTAAAATTGGAATATTTATTTATTTTGGGGTGTCAATGAAGAGAAAAAAAAATATGAGCATTTTATGAGCATGGGATTTTGACCCCTCATATAAACATATGCATAATGCTGCGCTATACTTTGCGGCCACACGCCGTTGCCAAGCAACGCTTATTGTTTAGGTGTCCTTTGATAAGCAGGCAGTCATATCATTAGCTAGAACTAGCTAGATTTGGACATAAACGCGAGTGAAGTCAAACCGGACGCGAGAGAAAGATCAGAGATCAGATCAGCTGCTGCTGACGGAGAACACGCAGCTCTGCATGATCACAGCTCCGCCGCGGACCGTTGGGTGGAGCAAAATTAAATACACTAAGAGTTAGACCTAACACACTTGTTAGTTTATCTACTCTGGAACTAGCTAAACTAGTTATACATATGTGTATTCTTTACTGTCGGGTCACTTATTACATGTTCAGCGAGCTGCACGAGTCTGACGGGCTGTCAGGAGAGGGAGAAGAAAAGAGAGCACCCTGTTTATTGTTCCCATTTGATTATCCAGAGTTTCTGTAAACCTTTGAAGAAAGTAGTTAATCTACTATTAGTAGTTTGTTTAAATGCATTACTTATGTTGTTTTTTTCATTAACATAAAATAAATCTCACGTACCCCCTGCAGTACTCCAACGTACCCCTAGGGGTCCGCGTACATTTGAGAACCACTGAGATATGGCATTGATGTATTCCTGTAGCAGTTAGTCACGCTGTGTAATGCACTTGCAAATTAACAGGGCAGCTTACAGTTGTTGACATATGACATTCATTTGGGAAGGTTGGTGGGATAGGAGTGTGGTAACTTGAGGAGGTGGAGGAAGTCCTGCTGTGAAGCACACCAGCAGGAGGTAAGCCTGTGGGGGACAGCAGCAGGTCAGTGAAGGGATGAGAGGGGGTTACCTCCATAGAAGGGACATGGGTAGAAAAAGCTGTATTCCCTGATTAGTTCAACAACATCATCATCATGTTTATCACGTCCACTTCAATACTGACTATGGCCACTTCGCAGCCAAGCACTGTTACCTGGAAATGTCTTAAAGCACCCACATAATTAGTGGTGTCGCACCCACATAATTAGTGGTGTCGCACCCACATCATTAGTGGTGTCGCACCCACATCATTAGTGGTGTCGCACCCACATCATTAGTGGTGTCGCACCCACATCATTAGTGGTGTAGCTTTTGCCAAATTGCTCGAATGCCATACAATAAGCTAACTAACAAATAATTGGTATCATGCACCTAAACCTCACACACCACATACGGCTTAGATCACACCGCGCACGCACACGCACACACACACAACACACACACACACACACACACACACACACACACACACACACACACACACACAACACACACACACACACACACACACACACACACACACACACACACACAGCACACACACACACAACACACACACACACACACACACACACACACACACACACACACACACACACACACACACACACACACACACACACACACACACACACACACACACACACACACACACACACACACACACACACACACACACACACACACACACACACACACACACACACACACACACACACACACACACACACACACACACACACACACCACTACACACACACACACACACACACCACACACACACACACACACACACACACACAAGAAACGGGAGTTTTATTGGTAGTGACAGATTACTGTTTGCTGTTTGTCCCCTCTGTAGTGATGCCAGAGGACATCTGATTGAAAGCAAAAACCAGTGTGCAATTCTCAAAAGGGAATCAATAGTTTAATATAATTTAGTTTCAGTTAAGCACAACAAAGTGATCACATTTGAGTCAGGAGCAATTATACCAAATCAACCACACCTGTGAGTGCAACGGACTCCCTTTATATTTGTTACACAACCACACACCCTTTTTCTATCGTTAGTTGGAGTTCATCATACCAGTTTGTCCCTTCACAACTTTTGTTTGCAAATTATTGCACTGCCTAGCTTTGGGGCTATTGTTTGACTCTGAAGACTGACAGTCGTCTCTGGTGGTAGGTGTTTGTCTGTCTGCACCTTTCATAGTGAACCGCTTGTCATTGAGTGATCGGTACACTGGAGTTTAGTTCCCACCTGCACTTTCAGAGGGGTTTCAGGAAACAGGATGAATCTCATCCTCGTCATCAAGGTTTATGCCAATTGGGTAAGTGCGTCTCCAAAAGAGGTGAGACATAATATTATCTTTATTTGATTGCATTTGATGACTTTTCCCCACTGTCACTGAAAATATTGCGCGGATGCTTCACTTGTTCCTCTGCAGCTATCAGAGCCTGGCAATCAGCCCCGCAGATGCTGTTTTGGCACACCCAGCTTTCATTAAAGGGCGTTTCAGAGCAATAAAGAACTGTCTGACCCCTACCATGAAAGGCGACAGTTCGACGAAGGTTAGCGATCATGGAGAGCATCCCCTGCTGTTTTCAAACAAAAACAATGGCGGTTACATATCAGAGGATTTTTGCTGTCTTTGTGGCAGCTGCCGGGGATCTGTCTGTGAATTTAGCAAGTTTCAGGTTTGGGGATTGGAGAAAGGGAGGTTTGGCTCCAACCAAGCCCAGCTTCAGGCTTCTGGTGTTGGAAGATTTCTATATACGAAACTCCTTCGTTGACACTTGTGGACCATATTGAGTCCTTCCCAGACCGACTTATTGTTTCATATGGTGAACAATGATAGGGAAGGCATATTTAAAAGCAGTGTCTGGCGCAATGTGTAGTGGATTGGATCACCATTGCTTTATGTGCAGGGACAAGTGGATCCTCTAGGGTTGTGGTACACTTTGGACATCCTTGTCAACTTTCACCAGGTTTTATGGGTTGAACCTGGCTGCTTCCGCTTTCCCTTTAATTGTTTGATATGTTAAAATTGCTCTTAACCCATGGACAAGTGAAATTAAAATAATAAAAAATAAAACTGTGTTTACATATATCAGTTTTTGCAAAGCGATTGCTTATTCAGTCCCCGAAAACGCATTCCTCTGCAGATTAAATGTCACTAATCTCTCAATGATGGATGGTATTTATGTTACTCATCCTAATTCTTTTGTATGTTATGTGTCATATTGTTATTGCCAGTCAATTCTGACTCATCATCATTAACTCACCTGAGTTAAAAAAATAAATGAGTGTATAGCCTCAGGTGCTTGAAGTGAACTGTAGCTGCCTTTTTCAGAAGCTGCTCTGTTGTACTGACAGGTAACTCTACAGTGTCACAGCTGCACGTAAGAAAACATTAAGAGAATGAATGTGTTTGACTGCAGCAGTGTAAAATAAGGACACATCTGAGAAAGATTAGCAAACCCTGAAAAGAAAACACATTTTTACATATAATGTATTACAAACTATTCTTGCGTGTTTCAAAATACGTACTGCAATTTGGTTTAAAGTATGTTTTGGTAAGGATAGTAATAACGTCAAACAATATACATAATGCTAATGTTTGAAATTAACACAGAATGGCATCAGTCTGGTGACGTCACTGTTGAAGCCTTGATGTCTACATTTGGTTTAAAGGCAACATTTATTTAGATAAAAACGTAATAAATCCGCCCAGTCTAGATTTCAGAGTGTTATTGTGACCTGTTCAATTTTGCTCATTAATCTTTAGAGAACTTTTATGCTCCATTCATTCCAAAACCACAATGCTGCTAAACTGCGTTGACTGAATTTATGGTGGGCTACCAGAAATCTCTTATAAGTATGGAAATACTTTGAGTATTCTTTTAATGTTTAATTGACTGCACTGTAACTTTTATCCATGTATTTTTTCTTTTAATGTTTATTTTATTATCTTTTCTTTTTAATGACTGATTTTAAATGCCATTTTCTTAATCTCTTTCATTTTTTGTAAAGCACTTTGAATTGCCTTGTGTTGAAAAGTGCTATATAAATACACTTGCCTTGCCTTGCCTTGAGTGATTTTAAAGTATAACACACTCCCGCGAAAGGAGAACAAGTAGAAGCCAGCATGCAGGTCCATGTGAAACTGTATCTTCATTTGAATTAGTGTCATTCTGTGTTACGCTTTGGTTTAGCAGGGAAGTATATGGAACTTTTTTAGATGTTCAGAATAACATGACTCCAAAATAATTATTTTAAAAGTATGAGAATGACATTTTCCTGTTAGATGCCGTCTTGGTTGAAATGCTGCAAGACTCCTCCTTTCTGCTCTTCTCCTTACAGTCTTTAACTAATATTCTACATGTGATGTGCATCACTTTGTAATAAAGCCACACATGCTTTTGATTGTTTTGGATCCTTGTTTGTCCTGTCTGCTTCGTCAGTCAGACGTGAAAAGATGCAAGCATGCATGCAAACCCCGAGATCTGGACTTATAAAATAAATATTGAAACATTTTGAGGAATTTGTTTGGGAGGGAACATGTGAGAAGGGCGAGTCTATTAAAAGTGATTTGAATCAATCGCTGCTTTCATTCCAGTATCAAAAGAGTTGGATCTTATCAATATTTTATAAATGCTTCATTATTTTCACATGACATATTGAGGAAAGGTTAAGATTGTAAAGGAAATCATTACTATCAACATTGACGGCGAGTTTGTAAAAGACACATTTTTGTTTAAATAAAAGCTAAAAACCATCCATCTCTTATCCTTGTTTTCTGTCCTTCCCTCACAGTTTGTCCACAGCGTTAACTTTATATGATGATGTTTTTGTTCCAGATTCAACATGCATTTTGGCAAGGCTAGCAGCTGACCTTTAGATCTAAGACATTGGCTCTAACGACCAGTGGAGCAGCGATTTCAAACCAAAACCGATTTCAAATCAAGATTCAGTTAGTTTTGACAGGGAACAAAAGGAGAAATTGCAAAAATGCAGTGAATTCCCATTTTTCCCCAAACAACTTCATATATAAAAAGCTTGTTAATTTTGCATGTGATATTCTAAGTGCTGCAAAAACATCATCAACATCCTCACACATCCCTGAAAATGGCCCTCCCGCTGTACTTCTCGGAGACTTCAACCTCCAGACGGGGAAGATAGACGAACTAACATCTCTTTTAACCGCCTTTGCTTTCTCACTGTCTCCGTCCCCACCAACTCATAAAGCTGGCAATGTCCTTGATCTCATATTCTCAAGGAACTGCGCTACTTCTAACCTCTCTGTAAACCCGCTCCACACATCCGATCACTTCTTCATTTCATTCTCTCTACCCCTCTCCAAACATAACAAACAAATCTCTTCTCATCCTACACCTGTCCGCCGTAACCTTCGTTCCCTCTCCCCCTCTACCTTTGCCTCATCGGTGCTCTCAGCCCTCCCTTCCTCTGACTCGTTCCAACTCCTACCTCCAAACTCTGCTGCAGAAACTCTCCTCTCTACTCTCTCATCCTCTCTGGACTCTCTCTGTCCTCTCACATCTCGGCAGGCTCGTCAGTCCCCTCCTGCTCCCTGGCTAAATGACGCACTGCGTGCTAATAGAACCGTCCTTCGGGCAGCAGAGCGGAAACGGTGGAAATCCAAACACCGTGACGACCTCCTAACCTATCAGGCTCTCCTCTCCTCTTTCTCTGCTTCGATCTCTCAGGCAAAAAGCACTTTCTTTCAAGATAAGATCCAATCTTCCTATTCAAATCCCAAAAAACTATTTTCCATCTTCTCCACCCTCTTGGACCCCCCCAAAGCCCCTTCCCCCTCCTCCCTTCTGTCAAGCGACTTTGTTACCCACTTTGAAAAAAAGGTTGATGATATTCGCTCTTCTTTTTCTGACTCACCTTTACTCACCGCTGGGTCACCAGACCCTCCTTCCCATGCCCGGCGCCGTGGGAGGGCCAGGGAGGGCCCTCCCATTTGACATGCCTGCCCTCCCCCAATAAACACGTTTTTTATTATTTATAAAAAAAAAAGATATATATTTTATTTTTTTAATTATAAATAAACTGTGAACTTTTATGCTACGATGTATGTGATGTCAGAACTAAAAAAAAAAATCGCAGGCTACGTCAAATAAATGCATGTGTCTGTTGTGATTTGTGATTCGCCCCCATTTAGACCAATCACAGCGTCACACTCTGCCGCCTATTCTGGATTTGTTTATTGTTTATTGTGCATTCTGTAGACTCCCATTTCTGTTTGAATTACAAAATGGACATCAGAAATCGGCTTACAAGGTCTAAGGATTTATTCAAACGAAATAGTGATGAAAGAACTGCAGCCGATGCAGCTGCTGGCGACTCTGCACCTGCCGTTGCAGCAGCACGCCTTAATGTCACAAACTTGACCTCGGCAAACCCCGGGGCTGAGTTAGCGAGCCCAATCCTTGACTCATCAAGGCGGCCGCCACCAACGCTGTCCTCCGAAGCACAGCTCCTTGTGCCCCATACCATCACCAACCTGCGTTGCCACACCCTGTACCACACCCGCCAGCATCCTCCTCCTCCTCCTCCTCCTCCTCCTCCTCCTCCTCCTCCTCCTCCTCCTCCTCCTCCTCCTCCTCCTCCTCCTCCTCCTCCTCCTCCTCCTACTCCTCCTGCTCCGTGCCGGTGCCTCCGCTACAGACGCTACCTTGCAGCACATCAACAGGTTCTATTGGGCCAGCAACCGCTCAAAGACCAACAGCCCCAGATGATCTTGGGGTTAATAAACCCAACCAGGTGAAACTGGATCGTTATCCAGGGAGATTGTTTTCAGGCAAGAAGCGCATTTTTGCCGCTGCATGGCACAACAACAGACCATGGCTTGAAGATTCGTTAAAAGCAGACTCAGCCTTTTGTTTCCGCTGTAGACAGTTTAAAGTAAATACGTCTTCATCTGATGCGGCTTTTACTGTCAAAGGTTTTTGCGACTGGAAACACGCATTACAGACTGATAAAGGACTGCTAAGACATGCCGCATCAAAAGAACACATTTCATGTGAGAGTGTGTGGAGAGAGAGAGAGAGAGAGAGAGAGAGACACGCGAGGAAACAAATAAGGAAATTAGAACTTTGGTGCAGATCAGCTGCACGGAGCCGTTATTACGTGTCAGCTGTCGTTGATATTATAGCTTTTTTAGCTGTCAACCAACTCCCTCTCAGAGGTGACTCGATTCACTCCACAGCATGTCCGAGTGCAGTGCATAGGAGAATAAACCATGCCCAAGGCGGGTTAAACAGCTCATCGTCTCCGTCTCTACTATTTCTCTCCGAGTGCAGCGATGAGGAAGCTGCCATCCGTAACCAGTGTGCCTTGCTCGTGATTTACCAGTGTTTGTGCTGCCACGCACACAATGTTTCAAAGTGGTTGCTATGTTATGTTGCCCTTTATTTGTGTATGTTTGCGATAAGTGTGCGTCTTTACGCAATGTAGTTGGCCTTGCTGTTTGATATTGTGCCGCAGGCCCGCAGCACTTGACGGTTTTGTGTGCCCTCCCATGAAAATCATATGCCTTCCCTTTAGATTTGTTCTGGCGCCGGGTCTGCTCCTTCCACCCACACACTAACCTCCTTTTCCCCTCTCTCTCCAAGTGAGGTTCTTACCCTCATTACCTCTGCCCGCCCTACCACCTGTCCTCTGGACCCTATCCCTTCAAACCTCCTTCAGACTATCGCTCCTGATATTCTACCGTTTCTCACCCATTTCATCAACACTTCTCTAACTTCTGGTCACTTTCCAAACAGTCTCAAGGAGGCAAGAGTAAACCCTCTCCTAAAGAAACCCACTCTCAACCCGTCTGATGTTATAAACTACAGGCCTGTCTCTCTCCTCCCGTTCCTGTCTAAAACACTTGAACGCGCTGTCTTTAAACAACTCTCCTGTTATCTCCATCAGAACAACCTTCTGGATCCGCACCAGTCTGGTTTCAAGGCAGGTCACTCCATATAAACTGCCCTCCTTGCTGTCACTGAGGAACTGCACACGGCTAAAGCAGCCTCCCTCTCCTCTGTCATCATCCTTTTGGACCTGTCTGCTGCATTCGACACGGTGAATCATCAGATCCTCCCAGTTCGCAGTCTCCAAGAACTTGGAGTTTCAGGCTCTGCACTTTCCCTCCTCACCTCATACCTCAAAGACCGCACCTACAGGGTTACTTGGAGAGGGTCTGAGTCCGACCCTTGTCAATTAACTACAGGGGTCCCTCAGGGCTCTGTTCTCGGTCCCCTCCTCTTCTCCTTGTACACAAACTCGCTCGGATCAGTCATTAGCCCGCATGGTTTTTCATACCACTGCTACGCTGACGACACCCAATTAATTCTGTCCTTTCCCCGCTCAGAGACCCAGGTCGTCGCACGCATCTCTGCTTGTCTAGCTGACATCTCTCAGTGGATGTCTGCTCACCACCTCAAGCTCAACCTTGACAAGACTGAGCTGCTCTTCCTCCCGGGAAAAGATTGTCCCACTCTTGACCTAACAATCAACATCGGCACCTCAGTTGTTTCCCCGACTCAGACTGCAAGGAATCTGGGTGTGATCCTAGATAACAAACTGTCCTTCACTGCAAACATAGCTGCTACAACCCGCTGCTGCAGATACACGCTTTACAACATCAGGAAGATACGTCCCCAGCTGACTCAGAAAGCGACTCAGGTTCTGGTCCAGGCTCTCGTCATCTCACGCCTAGACTACTGCAACTCCCTCCTGGCTGGTCTACCTGCATGTGCCATCCGACCTCTGCAGCTCATCCAGAATGCAGCGGCTCGTCTGGTCTTCAACCTTCCTAAATTCTCCCACACCACTCCGCTCCTCCGCTCCCTTCACTGGCTTCCGGTAACTGCTAGAATCCACTTCAAGACACTGGTACTTGCTTACCATGCTGCGAATGGATCTGGCCCTTCCTACATCCAGGACATGGTTAAACCGTACACCCCGGCACGTGCACTCCGCTCTGCATCAACCAAACGGCTCGCTGCACCCTCGCTGCGAAGGGGACCCAAGTTCCCATCAGCAAAAACACGTGGGTTTGCTATCCTGGCTCCAAGATGGTGGAATGAGCTCCCCATTGACATCAGGACAGCAGAAAGCTTACACACCTTCCGGCGCAGACTGAAAACTAGTCTCTTTCGACTCCACTTCGAGCAATATAACTATTAACAAAGCACTTATATACTAATAAAGGACTGGCTTATTTAAAGCCAGTTGAGTAGCACTTGAAATGTTTTTGCTCTATGAAACCTGATGTACTTATATGATTCTGTTTTCTTCAAGGTTGTATTTTGTTGGTCGAACGCACTTATTGTAAGTCGCTTTGGATAAAAGCGTCAGCTAAATGCAATGTAATGTAATGTAACATGCTGCAGCTGCAAATGCCAAAACACACAAACCCAATAGCTTCGCTTTTGTTTGTGTCTTAAAGCCCAACAGCATTTCAGCCTCAGTTCAGTAGTGATACAGACATAGGGTTCATGATTAGACACATGGCGCTAAACTCAGGGCGTGATGCACCAACAACCTTTCTACGTGTTACTTCCTGTCGAATCCAGTGAAGGATGTTGTCCACTAGCAGCTCTAAAGAACATTGTGCCAATGCTCAGGAGGATCATCATGTGCTTTTTGGCCAACATTAGACAAACATACATGTATTTTGATCAGGGAGCTCAGGGAGATTCTTGCCTTAATACTCTGACATGAATACCAATTTTCCCAAAGGTCCTCTCTGGTTGGAGAATCATAAATACTTAGCTGTCGCCATGGAGATGATCCTGCAAATCCAAGGATAATATTTCATTTGTCTTTACACTATCCCGCTCATCCATAAAATGTATTCGTATGTGTGCAACAGTCCCTGTACTAGACCCCATGCAGTGTTTTGTATACAGTGTTTTCTTTTTGTCTTACAAATCAACAGGTACAACAATTAGCATTTGACGTGTGGCTTACTTGTTTTGTACGGGATGAAGTCAATCTGATGATGAACGAAGACTGTAAATAAGAAGAGGAGGCAGCCGACGGGACATGATTTTTGACCCAGAAGTTGCACGAGAGAGGGGAGCTAACTAAGTACAACCGAATGCCGAACAAGACTTTTATGAAACCAAAATGCTGCAACAAATTTGACTTTTCATGAACTGAAAACACAAACTGTGAAAGGGTCAAAGTTCTATGACGAAAAACAGACACATATCAAACCAGACAACACCATGTTAACGACATGTTATGAAAAACCTTACCCTGCTTTTTTGTCTATTTACATTTCAAGGAGGAACCATCATTTACAAAAGTAACATCTCACAGTTTCGAAGATGACTTGAAACCAACAAATGACTATGAGAAACATAAAATAATTAGGACAATGTTTACTGAGGTGATAAATCAAGTGAGACGTAGTCATTTTCTCCTAGAATTGTATAGGCTGTGTGCTTTCTCTGGGTATGAATAAGAATCGCCATTTTTCTATGTTTTTTGCTGAATATCTTGGGATTTGTGGACCTTCATTTTTTTTAGTCTTGTGCCTTCACTCATTATAGAAGCTGGACATACTGTATATTACATTCTTGACTTTAGCATCTCCAAGCCAGACAGCCAGATGATGTTCTTATCTACAGTATTCATTACCATTTTTTGTTCCACTTCTGAGAAAGAACAGGTGTCTTTCATGTCATAATACTAAAAAGAGGGAGGTAGCTTTGTTTGCATTTTTTGTCAGTTAGCTTTCAGTATTATCATGTTACCCCTTTGAAATTAGTCAAAAGAAGAGACTGAATAGGGAAGCGGCTTTTTATTCAAGTCTAGATAATATGGCAACACCCATCTAACTCCTTTTGTAGATGCATTTGCAAATAAAGTGCCTCGTGGGACACATTTGGGTTTGGAAATATTTAATACTTCAAAAGTTTGGACACTATGAAAACAGGCATTTTTGCATTTGGGGTTATTCAACTGTCTTCAAGAACGTTTCAAAGACACAGAAAGGGCAATGGTTGTCTTATCGCAAAATGCCTCAAGAGCCTTGTATGGAAGAAAGTGCGAGTGCATCTGTCTTCCTGTTCCGATATACAGATATGGCAAAAGTACACACATCCTTTACTTAAGTAGAAGTACAGATATTCGTGTTTAAAAATACTCTGGTAAAAGTAGAAGGACTGACTAAACTTCTTAAGTAAAAGTAAGGAAGTATGGGCAATAGTATATGACAACGTTTCCATTGGTCCCTCTTCTTTAGAGAAGACCAGGAAATGATGGATACACGGATCGTGTTCAAATCAATAGGCACGCAATGACTCTAAAGAATAATGATCACGCCACCAAACACACATTCAAACTAAAGGAACCAGCTGTTTGGAGAATGAGAGAAGTAGAAAGTACAGGTATTTGAGTTCAACATGTAAGAAGTAGAAAGTACAGGTATTTGAGTTCAACATGTAAGAAGTAGAAAGTACAGGTATTTGTGTTCAACATGTAAGAAGTAGAAAGTACAGGTATTTGTGTTCAACATGTAAGAAGTAGAAAGTACAGGTATTTGAGTTCAACATGTAAGAAGTAGAAAGTACAGGTATTTGAGTTCAACATGTAAGAAGTAGAAAGTACAGGTATTTGAGTTCAACATGTAAGAAGTAGAAAGTACAGGTATTTGAGTTCAACATGTAAGAAGTAGAAAGTACAGGTATTTGTGTTCAACATGTAAGAAGTAAAAGTAAACAGTCGTCAGAAAAGTAAGTAGTGGAGTAAAGTACTGATACAAGAAAAATGTACTTAAGTAGCCTACAGTAACAAAGCATTTGTACTCCACTACTTCCCACCTCTGCCGATCTACTGAGCGGAAGATAAGAAAAGCCAGTGGAAAGCATATTGTGTATAACGGTATGGACGCTTCTGTGTGCTTCTCTTATCCCACTCTTGATTAAATTAACAGCTCAGCAGATGGTGTGATCAACCCTCGTGTGGGGGCGAGGCGCTGACCAATGTTCCCTTCGGAGAGGAGACTGTGGCTGCATGGAAACGGGATCCTCTCCAGAAATAAAAGGCTGATGTTAAGTGATTCATCCTCAAGTAGAGCTGAACAGGCCTGAAAGCAGCATTCAGGAGCCACTGAGTCACACTGTGGAGGGGCTGACCTTAGCTCGGATGACGGGGGCTGAAACAGTCGCGCACTCTCACTCCGCAGCGAGGTGACACCGAACAAGAGCTCTCAAGGCCCCTCTTGTCTCCTTGTCTAGGCCGATTCATCCTCACTCTTCCCCCCCTCCTCCCCTCTTCCTCCCACACAGGTGATCCATCTTCTTCTATCACTGTCCGTCTGTCTCTACAGCGTTTTGTTCGGCTCCCAGCATTTCATTCAACGTGGTGACAACTGTAATACGTTTGGGACTTTATTATTCACTTTTATGTTCAGGACTATGAGCAGTGTTCAAATTACCCATTTGCTTTCGGGGGAGCCCTATTTTTTTTTTCAGGGCCCTCTGTGTGGAGCTGTCAAACTCGACCTTAACGCCGCTTACAGCCGGCCAACTAAAAGTTGTTCCGTTCACGTTGTCATTTTTAGACTCCTCCGCTTCTTTGCTTGTGAATCCAAAAGCTATGAGGCTTGGCTGTTTTCGTTTCACCATATTTTTTATTACAAAGCCAATAAAGTTAAAAAAATATCAATATGAACATTTTAAATACCGCGCCGGCATCGCCGCCGTAACCATAGCAACGTAAGTAGCGTAAAGAATGCAGCGCCGCCACGTAGAGATGGCAACACCCAGAAATATTCACAATTATAAAACAAATCAAAAACTGTAATGAACAATGACTATTATTTATTTCAAGAACTTTTATTTACAGGAACTCAACATTTATAATCTGTGTGACAAAATATGCACAATTTTGTTGGGCCTCCCCCTATTTATCTCAAAGTCGGCCTTCAGGCTCCCCCTGGCTCCCCCCATTTCGAACAGTGACTATGAGCTAATGCTTGGCTATGTGTCAGGGATCAATATCCATGTATTAATTCTAAGGTTTTTCGAATATACATGTATCCTAAAAGATGAGAAATTAAGTCAAAATGTACAGATAAAATAAGTGGTGTCAATGTTGTCTCTTCAGTGTTTTGTTCGGCTCCCACTTTAAGCATTTATTTCACTGTGGTGATTATTGTCATTCGAACATAGTGTAGTTATGTCGATGACAATCTTAGGTCACAGGCTACTCCAACAGTGCAACACAGATAAAATAGTGAAAGTAAATATAAATAAAATAGAATATAAATAGTGCAATAAGAGTCTATATACAAGTCTGTATTAATGATAAGGTGTCAATGTTGTAGGCTTGTTTCCACTGTCAATTAAAAAAAAACTATTTTCTTCTGTACATCTTAAGATTTTAGGATCATAATTTCACAATACGATTCAACTTAAAGATGATATTACAAAAAAAACTTACCTTGAGTATCCAAGTGCATTGTTTGACCTTGGTACAGTATGTGTGACAGAACATACAGTAGGATACAGACTGTGACATGTGGGAAAAAGGGTTAGAAAAGCTAGTACATAGATCTAAAAAAAATAGATCAAACTCACTCATTGCCATTCATAAATTCCAAGAAATCGTCGTATTGACAGTCCTTTGGCAAGACATACATATGACACAATGATGAGCAAGTTCTAAACTCACATGGAATGACAAACAAAAAAAAGCTATTACATTTCGAAGAAGGCGAACTGTCTGCAGCATATTCTTTCCAGCAAAAATCCAGCAGTTGCACAAGTAGGCAAGGAAAGGCAATTTTATTCATAGAGCACCTTTCAGCATGCGACAATTCAAAGTGCTTTACAAAATAAAAACAAAAGACATTTAAGAATAAATACAGCATAAACACATGGCATAAAAAAGCAAAGATAATGAAATAAATAAATAAAGTAGTAGGAATATATGATGCAATAGATCATTACTTTATTATGAAATACATGTTCCTTTCACAATGAAAGGGCCGTAGATGAATGACACCATGAGTGTTTATGTTGGATCCATACATTGTTGGATGGGTTCCTTTTTCTCTTTTACATTTAAAAAACCCAAACACATACCATCTGACTATCAGAGATAATTTTGTTAAGAGGCAATTTAACAAAAATAATTGATGATCCAACAAAAAAGCATATACACACAGGTAGAAGCCCCTAATGGGTCATTGACAAAAGAACATAGAAAAAAAAACATTCTAGTGCGCACAAGATAGTATTTTGCGCTAACGAGAACCGTTTCTAGTGTGCACGAGAAAACCTATTTTTATTTAATTTTCTGTACAGAGGTGCAGCGTTATATTTCATCTTGAAACCTACTTCAAGAGGTGGGAAGTAGTGGAGTACAAATACTTTGTTACTGTACTTAAGTACATTTTTATGGTATCAGTACTTTACTCCACTACTTATTTTTCTGACGACTTTTTACTTTTACTTCTTACATTTTGAACACAAATACCTGTACTTTCTACTTCTTACATGTTGAACACAAATACCTGTACTTTCTACTTCTTACATTTTGAACACAAATACCTATACTTTCTACTTCTTACATTTTGAACACAAATACTTGTACTTTCTACTTCTTACATGTTGAACACAAATACCTGTACTTTCTACTTCTTACATGTTGAACACAAATACCTGTACTTTCTACTTCTTACATGTTGAACACAAATACCTGTACTTTCTCCTTCTTACATGTTGACCCAAATACTTGTACTTTGCTACTTCCTTACAGTTGGAACCACAAACGCCATCGTCCTATCTACTTCGTTACATTTTTTGAACACCAAATACCTGTACTTTCTACTTCGTACATGTTGATGAACCACAAATACCTGTACTTGTCTACTTCTTATATGTTGAACACAAATACCTGTACTTTGCTACTTCTCACATGTTTGAACCCCAAATACCTTGTACTTTCTATCATGTTCTCACATGTTGAACCCAAAGTACCTGTACTTCTTCTACTTCTACATGTTTTGAACCCCAAATACCTGTACTTTCTACTTCTGTATATGTTGAACACAAATACCTGTACTTTCTACTTCTTACATTTTGAACACAAATACCTGTACTTTCTACTCTTACATGTTGAACTCAATACCTTGTACTTTCTACTTCTTACTATGTTGAACACCAAATACCTGTACTTTCTACTTCTCACATGTTGAACCCCAAATAACATGTACTTTCTAATTACTTACATTTTGAACACAAATACCTGTACTTTTACTTCTTACATGTTGAACACAAATACCTGTACTTTCTACGTCTTACATGTTGAACACAAATACCTGTACTTTCTCCTTCTCACATTTTCCAAACAGGCTGGTTCCTTTATGGCACATTTCCACTGCAGCGGGGTAGCCCCGTTTAAGCGTCCCTAAGCGTCCTCGCTCAGGCCTCGGGCTGCCTCGCTGGCCGTCCGAGGCCGTGGCGCATTTCCATTACAGTTAGGACCTGGGGTAGCAACGCAGTGTAGGCGGGGCGATCGGCTTTGTTTTTGTTCACATTTCGAGTTGTTCCCTCGAGCTCCCGCTGGATTTGATCATCCCCAATGAGATGTAGGAACGTCGTCACCTCCTCGGTCGACCACGGTGTGCTTTTCTTATTAGACGTAGCCATTTTTGTAGCTCATCCGTTTACAAAATGCTGTTTATAAAAATGCTGCAAGCTTGCTTCTAAATATATATGCGACGCTAGGGATGAACTCGCGCGCGATCTTGTGACGATTCTCTCTGACCAATCAGCAGTCGAGAGTGTTGACGTCACTAGTTCAGCCCTGGCCCTGGTCTGATAGAACCACGATTTTATGGGGCCGGAAAAAGAGGGAAAAAGTACCCGCTAGCCGGTACTAGGCTATATGGAAACGCCACCAAAAACTGGCCTGGCCGCTTGAGGACGGTTAAGGACGCTTAAACGGGGCTACCCGCTGCAGTGGAAACGCGCCATTAGTCTGAATGTGTGTTTGGTGGCGTGATCATTATTCTTTAGAGTCATTGCGTGCCTATTGATTTGAACACGATCCGTGTATCCATAATTTCCTGGTCTTCTCTAAAGAAGAGGGACCAATGGAAACGTTGTCATGTTGCCGTTGTTCAGCATGGAAACATTCATTAGCTAACAATGACATTATAGTTCTATTAATATAAAGGGAGGTCAGGTACTCTTTAAAGCAGCTGCTAGTTATGGGTACTTTTTACTGAAGTACATTTCAAAGCCTCTTTACTTTGACTTGAGTAAAGAAGTTCAGTCAGAACTTCTTTTTTACCAGAGTATTTTTAAACACGAGTATCTGTACTTCTACTTGAGTAAAGGATGTGTGTACTTTTGCCGTCTCTGCCTACTTGCTAGTGAGCAGCTGAGAGAACAGTAAAAGAAGGGGAGGAAGAAGAGCAAGACAAAAAAACTTTCTCAAGTAAGTTGCAAAACCTGTTTACTTACGAGGCCTTTATCAAAGCACTGATTGTGGGCTGTGTATGTTTTAGGATTGTTATGGTTGTTTCTTGCTGCTTGATGCACAGTAACCTTAGCTGGGCTGAGCTAACATAAGCAATGTTGCTATTGCAATATGAATAAGTACTATGAAATTCAACGGATCTAAAAATGTATTTTCAATGTTATGTTTTGGAAACAGATGCAGTGTGTCCTGTGTTAATGCTGTTCCTACTCCGTTTCTTTGCAAATTTGCTGACGCCACATGAAGCTCTTGCCAATAAAAAGACAAATGAAATATGGCATTGTGCACAGTAATCCCTAGGATTACCACAACAAAATGAGAAATAACATGATCTATGAGTCACAACAAATTAAACACACTCTCACTCAATACACTTTACAACTGAAGGGTGTTTGACTATTGGACTGTTTGGCTAAATTTCATGATATTACTGAGTCGGTTTAACAGTTCTCTTGTTGTGCTACTGTTGAAATATGTTTAAGCATGTCACAAGGCAAGGCAAGGCAAGTTTATTTATATAGCACCTTTCAACACAAGGCAATTCAAAGTGTTTTACAAAAATGAAAGACATTAAGAAAATGGCATTTAAAATCAGTCATTAAAAAGAAAAGCTAATAAAAGAAACATTAAAAGAAAAAATACATGGATAAAAGTTACAGTGCAGTCTAAGATATGAATAGTTCAATTAAAAGCAGCGACAAAAAGAAAAGTCTTCAGCCTGGATTTAAAAGTAGTCAGAGTTGCAGCGGACCTGCAGGTTTCTGGGAGTTTGTTCCAGATATTTGGAGCATAATAACTGAACGCTGCTTCTCCATGTTTAGTTCTGACTCTGGGGACAGAAAGCTGACCAGTTCCCTGAAGACCTGAGAGATCTGGATGGTTCATAATTTAGCAGGAGGTCAGAAATGTATTTTGGGCCTAAACCATTCAGTGCTTTATAAACCAGCAGCAGTATTTTGAAATCTATTCTTTGACACACAGGAAGCCAGTGTAAAGACTTCAGAACAGGAGTGATGTGATCCACTTTCTTAGTGTTAGTGAGGACTCGAGCAGCAGCGTTCTGAATCAGCTGCAGCTTTCTAATAGATTTTTTAGTGATACCTGCAAAGACACCATTACGTTCCCTACTGGGCTAGGGGAACCAAAGGGAAGCAACACAACCAGAATGGGATTGGTAATAATTATAAGTGGTTTTATTATAAATAGCAGCGGTAAACAAAATGGCAGGCATGCAGCCTGGAACAACAAAAAAAGGCCAAAAGGGCACAGGTTGACAAATAACCAAACAAAGGGAGGACTCTAAAAAGGGAGCCTGTTTACATACAAAAAAATAGATAATAACGGAACTAAATAGAAACTAAAACCCTCACTATAAAAGTGGTACAGACTAACACAGGGAATATATACAAAACACACAGCTAAACTAAAGGCAACAGTCACAAAACCTAAGCTACTCTAAACACTAGGGTGAATTGCCCTAATGTGGGAAATTCTTTGCATTTCAGACTTTGGGAATATATTGCGATATGAAGCCGATACAATAAATCAACATCAAGTACCATTCTGAAATCCCCAGGATGTGTCCTAATCAAACCAAAAGAGAAAATGCAGATATGACACTCATAAAATAAATGATAGACATATAAGTACTCTTAGTGCCAAGTTGTCTCAGACAATCTGCATTTCCTAATGTGGGACAGTTCTGTGCAAAATGTGGGACACTGAAAAGTATATGTTAAAAAGCCTCAGTCACCTTAATTAATGTAATAAAAACATCTCAGGTCAGTAACACTCAAAGCTAAATGTGCAATACCATGTTCAGCTATGTTACTATTTATAATGTTATTGTTTTTACAACAGAAGATGTTTTTCTTTAAATTGAAGTTAAATGCATCAATCTGGTGCACTTTGAGGGCAAAATTAAGAGATTTATGGATACAGCTCTCAACACTTATATGAAACAGAACTGTATATATTTCAATAATCAAAAAACCATTAGAATATGCTCACAACCAATAACACATATTTGATAAACTCCTCTCTCCTATCTTTATCTTACCTAGTCTGCATTCTTTCTTTTTATTTATGCATATTCGACTAATCACTCCCCTTTTACACTGTGTTTTTTTTTTTTACTGACCTATAGCACATATTGGAATGATTTCTTAACTTAGGCTATTTTTTATAATGTGTGTTGGAAGGATTTATTAAATTACTATGAATATTTGGGCTTAAATTAATTGCCATCTCTTAAACTCAGACATTAATCCCTAACATTATCCCTGACTTTGTCATACCATTTTAACAGAGATGCAGCCACCCCCAATTATTTAATATGATTTACCCTTCACCTTAAATATCTAAAATAATGCATTAGAAGACTAAAACCCTGTAAATAACCATTGCTCTTGCACAATCCATGCCCCTTTTAGACCTGTCCCACATTAGGCAAATCATACTGTCCCACTTTGCGAAACATGTTTCCTAAAGTGGGACGATGGAACATTTGATTGAAATAAAAAATATAGAGTATATTTACACCATATTATAATATGTTCTGATGAACAAACATATCATAAACACATCCTGATAAAAACTTGCAAGATTGTTATATTTATACGAAATTTAAAACCTTAACATTACATTTGTCAAAACACTATGTCATTGACCTTTGGGTGGTCTTCACACATGGTACTTCCTGTTTAAAGGTTTTTCCACCCTCATCTGTGATTGGACATTTGAGAAGTCATGTGATTTTGATCGCATGACATCACAGCTTGTGTTAACCCGTAGTTTCATTGACTCATTTGTTTGCGGAAGACCTACACCCATTTGAGTTTAGGTGTCCCACATTAGGGCGTGTCCCACATTAGGGCAACTCACCCTATGTAAACTACTCTAACCTCTAACTAAGCTACTCTAGGCACTACTAACACACAATATCACACTACCAGAGGCCTATACTATGAAGCTGGTTCAACCTAACCTGGATATGTTTGAGTTAGCCGGTTGGCCTAATCCAAAACATACGCGCTCTCGCTAAACACGCTGGTTATCAAGTGGATCGCTCAAGCCAGCCGTTTCCTATCTAGTTAGGTGCGCGTTCACATGAAAGGGGTGGTATTTGGAGCATTCGACCAATCACAAACATGGAGAAGCGCACTGACAGCGCAGCGTCATACTTCCTGAATGAAAAGTGAACTTTAATACTAGTCAAAAATGAAGAAGTTAAACTTTAAACATCCTTGACTTAAACACTTTATCCAGGATAAAAGCCACATAGTCTGCACCTGCAAGGTGAATACAGCTGGTAAAAGAAAAAGCGTTTGAATGCGTACATTAACAGGTTTATGATATCACTGATCTGACTTTAATTACATTTCTCGAGTGTTTCGTCAACTTAATGTGTTGCTTAAAATAATACTTCTGCATAGGCCTATGTGACCAGTGCTTGAATTGGAATGAAAAAGGTGCCAGTACTCTAAAATCAGCAACTTTTTCAAGTCAATTTTATATATACAGCCCACAAACAAGAATTTGGCTACTATAATGCTGGTGGGTTTGTCTCTTTACTACTGTATATTTTAGAAAGGTTCACTGTACTTAACATTTTTTATGATAGGCAGCGGATATGGCTAAAGCTCAGTAAGGTCAATATTAACTGAAAATATAGCAATCAAAGTCTAGATCTTCTGCTGAAGACACATGAAGCAGAGACCTTTCAGGTGAGAGCCCCTCTGGTGGTGTTCAACATTAATGACAAGGAAACAAAGCTCTGGTCAGAAGCATTTTTTATAAAAAGCTTTAACAAAATTAAGTATTTCTGTACATTTTGAATGCAATCTAACTTTCCAACTCAGAAAACGAAAAAGTGCCAAAAGTCTTCTCACATGGCTGAGCTGCTTTGCAATATACTTCACCACTGAAGAATACAAATATGTATAAAGTAAACTATGATGCAATCTAACTTTCCAACTCAGAAAAATGATAAAGAGCATGAACAAAGAACATGTAAAAACAAATGCAAAATTTGCACAATCTAAAATGAGAAACTGTAACTGCAAGTAACAAAGTCTGAGCCATGGTAAAGAGTTACATTGAACACCAAGCTGATCAGATAACTCCCTGGTTGGTCTGAAGTCCTTCTATCTCCAGGATCTGTACAAATCGGCACATTATGCCAAAAGTCTTCTCACTGGGTGAGCTGCTTTGCAATATACTTCACATTGTTAGAAAAGGCTCCAGAAGGCCTTGGGGACATCAGTATCAGGGGCTGGAGCTGGACAGGCTCTTTCATCAGCACTTCTCCTTCCCTTTGCCAGCCAGGACCTCACATACTGTTCCGGATTGAACTGTCCTAGTGATGGTCCATTACATTTAATGAAAACCAGGCTGGACAGTCGGCTGACAGAGAGAGCATTCCTTTTTGCAGTAAGGATATCGTTCATGCAGCTGAATGCCCGCTCACACTCACTAGTGGAGACAGCGATGGTTCGGACTGCTTTCAGTAGAGGCTCCATGGCAGCAGGTGTACGGGATGCCCTGGTTTCCTTGTATTCGCGAAAGCCCTGAACAGTCTCTCTTCTGTCCACTTTCAGCACTTCGCACAAACGTAGCACCTCTACGTCCCCATACTGTACGTCTAACTCCTCTTCAGGCCAACTTCCAGGATGGATAACTTTCATGTCCTGGATTAGCTGATTGTCCCGGGCCTCCCGGCCATGTAATGGGATTTCTCTTGTGCTGACATGAGAGGAGGTTGTGGAAGTCATTCTGTGTCTCAGATTCTCTACCATACTGCGGAAAAAACTGACCTGCATGAATCTGTACAAGCCTGCCATTCTCACGCAGGGCAACACCCTTGAAGGACTTCTCAGCTAGAGCTGTATGAACTGTAGTCATGTGTGGGCCAGGCATGGTGACCATGGATTCAAAAACTCGTATTTCTCGAGTTAAGAGCCTATCTGCTGTAGGCAGTGTCATCTCTCTTTTTTGGAGTTGCCGAGAGAGGTCGCTGAGCTCTGTGAGCGCATCGTACATCAGTCCCAGATTGCTGACAAACGTTGCAGATGTGAGCACATCATCCAGGCCCTTGTACTTTGCTCTGTCTCTGGAATCCCTGCTCGTGTCGTTTGCAGCATTTGTGAAGTGATCATGAAGCACTCTGTAGTTTTCCCAGACTGCTCTGACGCTCCTTTCACTTGAAGCCACCCAGCGGATGGACAAAACACGCCCTATCACCAGGAGACGCTGTCCGACTGCTTGCGCACACTGCGCTAACTGCCTCTGATTTTTGGGGGAGGCATGGAACAAGGAATAGAGTTTGTCAAAAAAGATCTGGAAATGATTGAGCCCTGAGACCTCCTTGACCACATCCCCAACTGCCAGCTCTAGACGATGATTGGAGCAGTGCCACACAAACAGGCTTGGGAATTTACTACACAACTGGGTAGCAACGCCTGTTCTCTTCCCTAGCATGACTGAAGCCCCATCACATGCAAAAGAAACGAAACACTGACCTAAAAAGTCCTCGTTAAAATATCTTCCAAGACACTCCATTAACGCCTTTGTGATGTCATCAGCCGTTGTTCCATCCAACTCGATCAGCTCCAAAAAAACGTTTCGGGCTCAGCATCAGCTAATGCTGAGCGTAGACACACAACAAGCACCGTTTTACCACTAATAGTGGTAGATGCATCGACCAAAACACAGAGTTTTTCTTTGGTTTTCTGTAATGTCTTTTGCCATTTTTTTCTTCAGCTCATGAGCTATGTGGTCGATGATTTCGC
This sequence comes from Gymnodraco acuticeps, assembly GCF_902827175.1. Classification (NCBI taxonomy): domain Eukaryota; kingdom Metazoa; phylum Chordata; class Actinopteri; order Perciformes; family Bathydraconidae; genus Gymnodraco; species Gymnodraco acuticeps. Next base: position 129,649 of record NW_022990097.1, on the reverse strand, counting down.
CACAGGTTTTATTGGAGTGCAAAACCCTGCCCACGTTCAGCCCATTCAGTTTCTGTACATTCAAATCAATTGGCATGTCTGTGAATGGCCGGCTATGTTTGCCAATTTTATATGCCGTTCGAAAAACTCTGATAGTGGTGTCTAATTCAGATTTATGCATAGACTGCACTTGATGTTGAATAGTTTCACGTGAAGCAGATGTAAGGATGTCAGCAGCTTTTACATGGGATTGTGATTCTTTATGTTCTTTGATTTTTTTTATCAGGCTAGCTTGTTGTTTGCCCTTGTCAACACCGAAATGAGACACTGCACACTCACCCCATTCCGTTGACAGTTTCAGTCCTTGTCCAGTGTGTATTCCCAAAGATTTGACATCTCTGCATATCCGACATCCTAGCTTCTTATCTTTAAGAAGGAGCCATGCATTGGTCTTGCAAAAATATTGCACCTGGTCCGTTGTCCAGCAGTCAGGTGCATCGCTTTGCCCGGTGTTGGTGGTGGCAGTTGCGCCAGCAGCAGCTAACGTTAGAGGCTCTGGAGGAGGCGGCGGAGCTAGTGCTAATGCTAATGCACTAGAACTTGGAGCAGGAGGATCAACCAAAGAAAGCTCCCCATCAGACACAATTTCCAACACAGGCACAGCATTCTCTGTATTTGAAGTTTCTTCCGGCGACAACCGCTGTCTTTTTGCACTTTTATTAATCCACGCTAACATTTTAGAAATGCTAATTTGTGACGTGACTTGCTTTCCTTCTCTCGGGGGCGTGCCTGCTCTGTTCTATCACTCTACATAGCCACCCACTGGGTGGGAGTTGCACTGCATAAACACAACACACGTGCATCTAGGTATGTAAATTGTAAAGCATTAAAACATGGTTTTACTAACAGTTTTCAGTATGTTGTTACTTCGGCATTATTATTATTATTATTTTGAAACGTGTATTACTATTAAATCACGGTCAAATAGGTTAATTTTGACATAGTCGTTTCCACCACAGTATTTACATGGAGAAGATAAGCCCCGCCCCCTCTCCAGCACGTTCTGTTTGAATGACAGGAGTAAACAGCTGACAGCCGCTGTGAAACTCCAGCGGTTAGAGAGATGAGAATGTCCGTTCGGCACCTCATGACGCATCTACTGAGTACCGGGCGGCTGTATATATATATATGGATGTATAATAAGAACGGCGGGAGAGTGTTGAGTACTGGCACGGTGCATGAGTACCGGAGTACCGCCAGCATGCCGGTACTGAGCAAGAAGTGCCGGTACTCCATGGGTCAGAACCAGAAGTGCCGGTACTGCGTACCGGTGAGTACCGGCCCAATTCCAGCACTGTATGTGACACTGTGAGTGTTGCACGGCCCTATACGGCTCAGCTGACTCAGATAAGGAAATATATGATACATTATGAAGTGATGTGCCGCGGACTGTAGGCCTACTTAATGTTACTCTGATCCGGTTACTTATGTTGTGGCAGATATTTAAGTAAGCTTTCTTAACGCTAATGTTATAATAGTCAGATTGCTCTGAAGATGGAGGTGATATTCTATTAATGTTCACGTTCACACAGTCGGTGATTTTTGCCGGCCGTCTTTCCTGCGACGGCAGCTTTTCTGTATTTCCTTTCTCCTGTAATATGACTTGATCGCTTTAAACTCCGCACATTGAGCTCTGATTGGTCAGCAGGTGGTGCTTTCACTGAGTTGCGCTCTTAGCCTGCAACCTAACCTGGTCCCGACCAGGTTAGCCGCTAAGCATAAGTTACCATGGAGATCTAGCCCGCTAAAAAGAGAACCAGCTTCGTAGGACCGGAAAGCCGGAGTTTTCCCTGAATTTAAATCCTGCTTCGTATACCCCCCAGACACAGACCACACAAGTTAACCACAGAACGAAAAGCAAGTAGCGAGAGGCGTCTGTTCACTCAACAGACCCCTCCAGAGTGATGATTGTCCCCAGCTTTGTAGTCGTCTCCAGCAGGTGTGCGCCGGCTGTGCGCTGCGATTGGAGATCGTCGGGCCCGGCGTGCTCCAATCAGTGTCCTCGGAAGTGGACCGATGACAACCAATCACGTTGGGGCAACCACACAGCTCATTTACATTATCACACACAGCTGCAGACAATCCCAGACAGGTTACCGAGCAGGCAGTAACAGCAGCCGTAACAGACACCATTGCAGTAGTCCAGTCTACTGAAGATAAAAGCATGGACACGTTTTTCCAAATCCTGCTGTGACATTAGTCTTTTAATCCTAGATATGTTCTTTAGGTGATAGTAGGCTGATTTAGTAACTGTTTTAATGTGACTGTTGAAACTCAGGTCAGAGTCCATGACTACACCTAGATCTCTGGCTTTATCTGTTGTTTTGAACATTGCAGACTGAAGCTCAGCGCTAACTTTTATACGTTCTGACTTGGCTCCAAAAACCATTACCTCAGTTTTATCTTTGTTTAATTGGAGAAAGTTCTGACACATCCAGTCATTGATTTGTTCAATGCACTTACTCAGTGTTTGAATTGGAGCATAGTCTCCTGGTGAAATGGTTACGTAAATGTGTGTGTCATCTGCATAGCTATGGTAACTTATGTTGTTGTTTTTCATTATCTGAGCCAGTGGTAGCATGTAGACGTTAAAGAGAAGAGGCCCCAAGATGGAGCCTTGAGGTACCCCACATGTCATATTTGTCAACTCAGTGTGTATTCACCTATAGAAACAAAGTTTTTTCAGTGAAATATCGCTTTGTGGTTGCTTCTTTTTGAACATTTTTGTGAACAGAAATAGAGCTCTCAAAGAAAACACAGGAATGGTCAGAGAGTGCAACATCAGTCACCACAACCTTAGAGATATTCAGACCCTTTGAGATAATTAAGTCCAGAGTGTGCCCCTTATTGTGCGTGGGCTCCGTCACATGCTGAGTCAGTCCATAGCTATCAAGAACACAAAACAGTTCTTTACCCCCTCTGTCCTGGGGGTTGTCAACATGGATGTTAAAATCACCAACAATGACTAGACGGTCAAAGTCAATACACACTATAGACAGCAGTTCAGTAAAGTCATCAAAAAAGCTTGCACAGTATTTGGGTGGTCTATAGATATTTAGGAACAGAGCTCGAGAGGAGCATTTCAGCTGAAGGGCCACATATTCAAAAGAAGCAAAGTTCCCATACGATGTCTTCCTGCATTAAAGGGAATCATTGAACAGAATAGCAACTCCACCTCCTTTCTTATGCATTCTTTCCTGACTCATAAAACTAAAGTTGGGAGGGGTTGATTCGATAAGAACAGCTGCACTGTTACATATAAATGTTACAGTAATAAACAAATTGTAAACACAACTTACCTCACCAGTAAATGCACGTTTTTTGTCTTCTGTTTTTAGTTTTCCACGGTTGGGTCGCCTAATGATGATGCGTGAGAGCGGTTGTTCTACATTGGTCACATGTGGTCACAGCTGCTTTTAGTCAGTCAAGGTAATGCACTAATCTATAGTCAAATTAGAATATAATTGGTGCAGATGCATGGTTTACAATCAATTTGCAATGGACTGTTTTGGCAGGGAAACATTTTCATTACAATTTGTCACAAACTGAGGTTAACATCACTGTGGATCATCATCTTTTCTCTGTCCGGTATACAAAGTAATTTACAGCTTGTCAAAAAAGATCGCTCCATTTGCAAAATCCATGATTGTAAAACGTGATAAAAAGGGATTTAACCGATGACAGCATACTGCACTATTTCACTTTTTATTGCTTGCAAATATCTACAGCACTGTATATCTGTTGGTCATACATTTAAACGACTGGATACTGTCAGGTAATACTGTTTTACTTATGGAAATAATCCATGGATACCAAAGGTCAGTCCATTATTGAAAGCACTATGTGGAGTATAAAGTGAATTCAGACCACACCAGCAGTAACAGGATTACCTTGTTTTTATTTATAGTCAACAAGTGATGAAACAAATTGCTTTGTTTTTGGATACAAACTGAAAGTAGTCTGTTAGCTACAAAAAACAAATCAGTGGTGACCGGGTTATGCAAGTGTTTTTGTTTTGTTTATTGTGAACAGTCAGGAATCATGAGTAGCTCATCTCCAGGCTTTGGGACTAAAATTACAGGATTACATCATCAGGATATAAACAAATGCCTTTATTCTCTCAAGCTATAAAAAAGATGTAATCAGTTTACCTATACATTACAAACATGGGGATTTCTAGGAAAATACAATGTTGCAATACATTTAAAAACAAAGGCACACATTTACAAGTCTCACAACACCAAGAGAAATCATTCTCAAGTGTGAAGGCTAATCTACCGGTTACAAATAAACACATCTTATTGATATTTCTTTCGAATATTTGCAGAGCCTTTGATATTAAGGCTGGGAGAAAGGTTACTGATCACATTTGTATTTGTGTAGTTAATTTGTAATTGGAACAGAACACTTTAAAGTAACTGTCCCAACCCTGCTCATCTCTTTAAGGCTTACTGTCTGTCCCTCTCACTCTCTCCCCCTCCTCCCTCCTAAACTTCTATCTCTACCTGTCGTCGTCGTCGTCGTCGTCTCCTCCTCCTCCTCCTCCTCCTCCTCCTCCTCCTCCTCCTCCTCCTCCTCCTCCTCCTCCTCCTCCTCCTCCTCCTCCTCCTCCTCCTCCTCCTCCTCCTCCTCCTCCTCCTCCTCCTCCTCCTCCTCCCCAGCTCCACTGCTTCTGAGGGGGGCCTTCTCGATTTCCCTCCTGCCCAGAAAAATCAATATTGGGAGGCGGCCTGAAAGCCCTTTCACAGGAGTATTACAGCCCAGCCCGGCGCTCCGATAAGCCTCCTGTTACGATCTCTCGGGACGGGGCTGGCCAGGCCCGCGCTCCCCACCTGGGGGGGAAGCATTCTCCTCTGGCCGCAGGGAAGAGCGCCATAAAGGGCAAGACGTAGATCACAAGTCTATTGGTGTGGGCTATTAGTAACCTTAGAGCCCCTGACCTGTGACTAGGGTCCTGTGCTGATTCCCACACACACACACACACTCATAGACACACACAAAAAAAGACAGTTCATGACGATAAAGAGCTTTGTCATGCACTGAAGAGAGTGCAGAATGTGGGGTTTTCTGTTGTTAATGTATGTGCTAACACAGTAGAGCAGTGATCATTCACCTCGCCTGACGCCTTTTCCTGTCTTTTCCTTTGATACCTGCCCTTCCTCAAAACAGTACATCTGTAAACACTTTCTGACGCACCCGGTAAAAATTCACACCCACAGTTTTCACTAGGGTGATAGACCGTGACACAAATGTGAGAAAAATGTGTACAAACCAAACAGCCAAATATTCAAATGATGACACATGCTGACACATGTTGATGCGGTCGCTGAATGAGATTAAAAGTGTTTCAATTACATGTCGGCAGTTATACAAGTCCAACTTACTCATATTATCTTCTGGCATCCAATATGAATCCTCCCAAAATATTACATTTTTGAATGTACAAAGAATTTTGAGCTCAACTTTTACTAAATTACCCTGTTTTAGACTGAATTGTAATCAGTGGATTTTGAGCAAGAGGTAATCATGTCAGATACTTTGAATTGTGGTTTCTTATTTAGGAAGAGCACCAATATTTATATTGTTGTGCAGTTCACTTCACAGATCAGCTCAGTACTTTTAACATAGTGAGAAAAAAGACAAACACACTCATGTGAATGAACTCCATCTGCTCTAACTCAAATAGTGTGTTTATAGGTCCACATTACTAATAAGCTGTTTGAGAAATATATTACTGTATACACTTTATCTCTTTCAGCCAGGTTTAGGTCAAACCAAGCTATTTGCAGGACAAAATAAAATCACAAGTATTGACACATGGGCCACATGCCCCAAAGTTTTGTGCAGTTTTTATACAAAACAACTGCCTTTTCCTTCATAAGATATTTCTGTTTTATATATGAGTGTTTGGGGAAAAGATACAAAGCCCTACGTGAGCAGTGACGTTCTCTCATTGTGTTAAGTATCCATTAGCCTTCAAGCCGTTGGCTATCACTATTCAGATGCACACGTTGTTATTTCTGGACATGACAAACAGTTTAATCCCTTTCCACTGACTCCACTTGAACTGCTGTTTGTCAGTCAATTGTTCTTAATTGTTTCTCTGAGCTGTTATCTAAACCAGAACTTGTTGAAGTAACATGAGTAACAAAAAAAGAATTCTGTCCGAGACAAAGCACAAACACATTTTTTTAAAGAAGAAGAAAAAACAAAACCCCTTTTTGAACACATATCCAAGTAGCATTCATGGATACATAAGGGACAGATCCATCAAGTGCATTCACACAAGGAGCCAAAACACTGTGGTCCAAGTTCAGTTAACGCACAGTCACGAAAACAATCAAATGCTAAATGATGTTCCTTCATCAGTCTGTGCAGCTGGGAGCCGTCTGAGGGGAGGAATGGGAATATAGAAGCTCCTGGCTGTGAGGTATTACCCAAATTCCCAAATCCATGGGGTCCTGTCTGCTGTGCTGGAAACCCACGGATCCACAAACTCAGAGAGATGTTGTTTCTACAACTGCACTGACACACCTTACTAATAAATAATTCGGTCTATTTTGCTTTACATTTTTGTCAGGTATTCTGCTGATATAATCTGCGGTATTATCAATCAAAGCTGAAGTTGTTTTGATTTTTGCTTCTATGGTTTACTTGCCATTTTCCTCGTTCTGTTTCGTTGCCCTCCTGAACTCCATGAGAATCCGTAATCAGCTTCCTCTTATAGCACTAGGGGCAAAACTAAAGTCATGAAGCTGCGGTCGCTGCCAGGATGTAATTATTAAAGTGCAATTGAATGACTCATGGTCATGGGAGTGCCCTTTGAACCAATCATTTGTTCTGAGAGAGTCTTTAAACTGGAACGGCATGATGGAGGCGACCTGTGTGACCCTTGGAAACAGCTGATCCACATTTCGTCCTTACATGTCGATGGCTGAGGTCAGTCCACTTCATCACGTCACACACGGCACTAAATGCATGCTTCAGTTCACAAGGATGCAATTACATATTAATTAATAATAATTCCTTACATTTATTATAGCGCTTTTTCAATGACTCAAAGCGCTTTACATATACACACATTACACATATATCATACATGCAATGGTCAGATACTGTGGACAATACCCACAGGAGCAAGTTCAGGTGAAGTGTCTTGCCCAAGGACACACCGGCTTTACAGACGCAGCAGTGGCGGGTTTCACCCCTTGATCTGATGATCATTGCACAGCGCACTGCGCCACACCGTCCATCTTCACTCCTCGAGGTCATCGAGGCGCTTTTACAAGTACACATTAGTATCATACATGTACTGTGGAAAATACCCACAGGAGCAAGTCCGGGTGAAGTGTCTTGCCCAAGGACACAACGGCCTGAAGCAATGGCGGCAGGAGTGGGTTTCGAACTGGAGTTCCCCAGCACTCCTCCTTGATCTGATGATCGGATGCACAGACCACTGCGCCACCCGTCCCGAAATATTCATTGTAACATGTCTATGAACAATGGATCTTTCAGTGCCTTCCTGTTGTTTCCTGATAGCAAAGGCCAAATCATAACATTGGTCAGTTTGACGTATGTCCTCCGCGTCCACTAAACAGTTGATAAATCAATTACATGGAAATCCCACAGCACTTGCAAAGTGATGAGATATATTGTGCCAAATAAGAAACTCTTACAACTTTGCCTTTAGCTGTATAAGAAAATAAACTGTGGCAGAAATGTTTTTTAAACAAAAACTATGCAATGTATATCAAAATAGTTTGCAAAGTCAATACAGTGGCAATAATAAACAAGTTTATCCTGACCAAAACTGCAATGTTTTTCTAAAGAATGTGAGAGTCACAGGGTTAAGGAATTCAGGACACAAATGCAGTAAAAAAAGAAAAGGGAAACAGGTTTATAACAAAAAGTGAGCATTTTTAAAGCTGATAAACATGAAACTAATGGAAGCAAGTAAGGTGAAACATAACTTTGGAACACAAGTGTGTAATTGTTGCCAAAATGTATGTTTAATTCAACAAAATACATAGGCTCAAGAAGTGAGCCTTGTGGTACACCACACTTTTTGTTGTTAAAGAGAAATGTACACTATTTGTAAGGGAAAAAACACAATAATCAGTCTGGAAATGTCTTTAGAATAGTACAAATAAAAAACCAAAACATTAAAGTGTTTTCAAAATGCTACATTTCAGGGAAAAAAACCCACTTAGAAAGTTGATAGATGGTCCCAACAATAGGCCAATCAGCTCTTTATAAGAGTCCTGTTTAAATTGGCTGCTACTGTACCATAAAACTAAGCCGCTTTGTTTATAATTTATGGAACACGGGTATAGCAGAACCAGGAGGGCCCACAAGGAAAATCAAGAAACAGAGACAGGAAAATGATGACAGATGGAATCTAGCCGGGGGAAACATTGACAAACCAACAGAAAACACAACGGTACGCATATATGCACACAGGACTAAGCATAGAGACAAGACTCAGCTCCATAACAACCCTATTGCAAGTCTACAACTGTACTGTATTAGCAGGTAGGGTTAGGGTTTCCTATACAGAGGATGTAATTGTTGCGACAATGTATGTTTAATTCAACAAAATACACAGGCTCAAGAACTGAGCCTTGTGGTACACCACATTTTTTGACAATGATGTTAAAGAGAAATGTAAATTGTTTTGAAAGTGAAACTGTCACGATCTGTCTTTGTGGTGTTTTGTCTTGTCTGGATCTGTCTTTGGTTTCTGTCTGCGTTGTGTTTTGTCTTGTTTGGATCTGTCTGTGGTTCCCTGTCGTTAGTTTCCCTGGTGTGTCTGATTACCCGATTGTGTTCACCTGTGGCCCCTGTGTTTTCTCCTCCCTCCTCACCTGTGTCTTGTTTGTGTGATTAGTCTTGTGTGTATTTAAGTTCTGGTTTTTCTGTCTGTCTTTGTCGGTTCGTCTTTTGTTGTTGACTGTGTTCACCGGTGAGTGTTCTGTCTGTCCAAGTTCTATTTTCATTATCCTTGAAATAAAGGTATTATCAGTTTAATCTGCATTTGGGTCCTGCTTCCTTCGCTCTACCGTGACAGAACGAACCGACCACAAAATGGACCCAGCAGATGATCCATGGGAGGTTGAATTACAGCATTTAACTTTCTATCTGGCTTGCTGCTTCGATTGGTGGAAGGGAGCGTCCAGTGTTCGGCAGAAGAGGGCCGCTCTGGTAGAGGCGCTCCGGTTGGCAGCAGAGAAACCATGTTTTGTTGAGTTTTTACCTGACTGGATTTTGGACTTCCTTCAAGCATGTGATTCCAGGCATGCTAGCTCCCTGTCTCCCAATTCCCAACCTGGCACCATACGCCTTGGTGGGTTCCGCCTGAAGTCTACCCGTGCTTCTACCCCAGTTCCTGCTTCTGTCCAGGAGTCGTATTCCGGAACTCGTCAGGCTTATGGAGGTCCACGGAGCATTCAGGGGGCTGCTAAGAGGAGTCGTCGCAAGGCCAGGCTAGCAGCCCGAGCCCCAGCAGCCATGGTTCCGGCTCCAGTACAGGCCCCAACAGCCATGGTTCCGGCTCCAGTACAGGCCCCAGTTCCAGCCATGGTTCCGGCTCAAGTACCGGCACCAGCAGTCATGGTCCCGACTCCAGCACCTCGTCTCCTGCTGGCTCCCCAGCCGATGCCAGCTCCCCGAGTCTTGTCGGCGTACCGGCCGACTCCAGCACCTCGTCTCCTGTTGGCTCTTCAGCCAACACCAGCTCCCCCGAGTCTTGTCGGCGTACCGGCCGACTCCAGCACCTCGTCTCCTGCTGGTTCCCCAGCCGACGCCAGCTCCCCGAGTCTTGTCGGCGTACCGGCCGACTCCAGCACCTCGTCTCCTGCTAGCTCCCCAGACGACGCCAGCTCCCCGTGTCCTGTCGGCGTACCGACCGACACAAGTCCCCTCTCAAGTCCCCTCTCAAGTTACTACCCGAGTCCCCTCTCAAGTTCCTACCCGAGTCCCCTCTCCAGTCTCCTCTCAGGTCCCCTCTCGAGTTCCCTCTCGAGTTCCCTCCTTTAGTCCCTCCTCTAGTCCCTCCTCTAGTTCCCCTCGCGAGTCCCCTCTCGAGTTCCCTTCTCTAGTTCCTGCTCTAGTCCCTCCTCTAGTCCCTCCTCTAGTCCCATCTCTAGTCCTTTCTCAAGTCCTTTCTCAAGTGTCTCCTCTAGTCTCTCCTCTAGTCCCATCTCTAGTCCCATCTCCAGTCCCACCTTTAGTCCCTTCCCTAGTCCCTTCTCAAATCCCAACTCAAGTCCCTACTGAAGTGCCGTTGGAGGTTCCGCTGGGGCTCCTGCCAACTCCATGTTCTGTCCCGTTGGGGGTCCCGCCGACTACTCTCCTGCCGGGGGTCCTGCCAATCCTATGTCCAGTCCTGTTGGAGGTCCCGCCGACTACTCTCCTGCCGGGGGTCCTGCCAACCCTATGTCCTGTCCCGTTGGGGGTCCCGCCGACTACTCTCCTGCCGGGAGTCCTGCCAACCCCTTGTCCTGTACCGTTGGAGGTCCCACCGTCTACTCTCCTGCCGGGGGTCCTGCCAACCCCTTGTCCTGTCCCGTTGGAGGTCCCGCCGTCTACTCTCCTGCCGGGGGTCCTGCCAGCTCCTTGTCCTGTCTCGTTGGAGGCCCCGCCGACTACTCTCCTGCCGGGGGTCCTGCCAACCCTATGTCCTGTCCCGTTGGAGGCCCCGCCATCCTCTGTCTCGCCGGGGGTCCTGCCAATCCCGTGTCCTGGTCCTCTTCCGTGGGGGATCCTGCCGAGGCCTGTCCCACCAGCTCCGGTTCCTGTCCGGCCGACACCGGGTCCTGCCCGGCCTCCGGCGCTGGCCCGTCAGCGCCTTCCTGCCCGGCCTCCGGAGCTCTCTGGTCTTCGCCCTCGAGCCCGGCCCCCTGAGAGCCGCGGTCTTCGCCCTCGATCCCGGCCCTCTGTGAGCCGTGGTCTTCGCCCGCGATCCCGGCCCCCTGACTCTTCCTGCCGCTGCCCTCGTCCTCGAGCCCGGCCCCCTGACTCTTCCTGCCGCTGCCTTCGCCCTCATGCTCAGCCGCCCGAGTCCCCCACCTTAGACTCTGCCTTGCCCCCGGGCCGTCCGCCCGAATCCCCCTTTTTGAACTCTGCCTTGCCCCCGGGCCGTCCGCCCGAGATCCCTTCCTGGTCCTCTGCTGTGCCTCTGGGCGGTCAGCTCAGTCCCGTCCTCCTGACCCCCTCCACCCACCCTGGTGGCCTAGTGATACGTATAGTGTATTTAAGTTCTGGTTTTTCTGTCTGTCTTTGTCGGTTCGTCTTTTGTTGTTGACTGTGTTCACCGGTCAGTGTTCTGTCTGTCCAAGTTCTATTTTCATTATCCTTGAAACAAAGGTATTATCAGTTTAATCTGCATTTGGGTCCTGCTTCCTTCGCTCTACCGTGACAGAAACACAATAATCAGTCTGGAAATGTCCTTATCATACTTAAAGTGTTTTCAAAATGCTACATTTCAGGGGAAAAAACAATAAGCATGGTGATTGATGGCCCATCAGCTCTTTATAAGAGTCCTGTTTAGATTGGCTGCTACCATAAAACAAAGCAGTTTTCTTTATGACCTCAAACCTTTTGAAGAACAGAGTTAACACATTTCACGTTCACGACACCTGCAGTGTAGCTTCCCAGAGCCAGACAACTGGCAGAAAGTTCTAAGGGATTTTAAACACAAGCTATATTTTCCCCCAAATGCCTGTGAGGGTAAATCTGCGTGAAATGTCTTTATAGCTCAAGATATATATTATTGATAAGCGATAAACTAAGTCATTTGACATTTTTAAGTGCAGCTCTTTTAAAGCAACGTATTCCATATTAATAAAGATATATTGAGGATAGACCGTAAAAGAAACAGGAACCATTATCACAGAAGAAAAATAAAAGATTGATTGTATTGAAATTGGACCAGAACTCACAATCAGAGATCAGAACATTGTAGCACTTTAGAACATCAGGGATGTGTTATTCATTCTTTCATGACAGAAAATACAAATCAGTTAATCAAAACGAAGTAAGGCTTCTGATACTGAATGTACTAAATGTTGCCAAACCAATAACACACTCAACTAAACAGAGAGATATTGGCAGTGTGAATTGGCCATGCCAAGCATTCCCTAATATATTGCTTTATTAAAGGATGGCCCTGAAGGACTTAAAAACACTTGCAATGTGTGTTTATACACTTCTTGGAGAGTTGAAACCTTCAGGGTGAGCAGCGAAGGTGAAAGTGATTTATTGATGTGCAGGAGAGGAAATGTTTTCTTCTTTATCTTGGTAACAAAACACAAGATTATACGTCGTTATTTCAAGCGGACAGAAGACCTTAAAAAGTATATTGTTGAGCTTTTCTTTGACATACGTTTTTCTCGATCCTCTAACTAATGCTATGTGAGTTAAGAAGACTTTTTTAATTTTTTATTCTATACTAAATACATATACTGAACAACCCTTTTCTTCCTACAGCACTTTAGATGTATAATGTTATTTAGAAAATTACAAATCCTTTTAATTAAGTCCTACCATTACTGCATGTTAAAAAAAAGAACTTCCGTTTGAAATCAGGACAGCACGGGATCAACTAGTTTTGTATTTAAATGGTTACAAACAAGTAGTTGTAAACTTGTAAATCTATTTCCAAGAGGCATGTGGGCAGTCAGTACCTTTAGCCATGTTGCCTAAAGAAATGTTTAGTTCATGAGACCGTGTGTGTGTTTGGTTCTCCGCCAAAAAAACATAACACCACACCAATAAATAATAGTTGGATACGTGTACTTTATTCATATCTCATATATGTTTCTTTACCTTTATACAAAAATACAGAAAACAGAAGAGTTTTCACCCAGAATACCAACCGGGCAATAATTACATTTTGCTTTTTGGCACCCAGACTAATTTCCTGCCTAAAGCCATTTGATTCCCGCACTGAAGTGGGATGGATTGGATCACTCAAGCCCGAAAGCACTGTTCAGGATGCAGCTCTGCTCACTCTCAGACCACACGACTACCCACACAAGAACAGTATTTAAGGGCAGTCCTTCTCTCAGCTAATGCATGTAATTGCTGTGTTTCTGACTTCCATGCAATAGACATAGGACTATTTGTAGACAGGAAAATGGGAGACCATGTTTTGTTTTTTTCACAGCTTAGACCTGTTGCAGCTCATGATATTCATAGACTATGTAAAAAAAGCAACTTTTGACAGACTATACCTTGTTTGTTAGTATGGTTGTGGCTAGACCAACCTGTGTCTCTGTCAGAATACTGGGGACTGCATGTCATATAAAAGATAATTGTTGAAAAAGCCTCAGGTCTAGACTGCCATACATAAAATGCTTGAATATGGATCAAAAATGCATTTTTGAATAGTTGGATTTGAGATTAAGAAATAAACAGTATTTTACCGCACCACTGATTTTAGTGATTCTTTCTAAAAGTATTGTTTGGAAAGTTATTGTACGAGAACCAATGTGGTGTACTTTTTCTAACACAGAGTTCGATCTAAACTGCCATAGAGAATATGGCACGACAATGCTAATACACTTTCTTCAAAAATGCATTTTTGAATGAATGTCTTGCAGTTCAAAATAACAAACAATAGTCTATCACACCAAATATATCCAGCTATTGATGACGGAAGGTATTGAATTGTATGAACACCAATGTGGTATACTTTTTTTCAAACACAGATTTAATTTTGCACAATATACTCCTCATTCTATAAGACAAATTCCCATCAAATAGTCCCAGAAACAAGCAGAGGTACCCGTTGAACTCTCCTAAAGGTCACAATAGCTCAAATGTAACACAGGGTAGAGAAATGTCACAACCACTGATGTTTATTCTGAGTTTTAACATGCTGCTCTTTCAAAAAAAGCGTTTTCCTTGTTATAACTGGGCACAGGTCAAGCCAACTAAACTGTCATGAGTTTATTTAAAATAGAGAGATTGGTGATTATATCTGTTATTGTGGGGAGAGGTTTTTAATCTGCACTGTAATGATCTCTCCACTTTCTGCTACCACACAGAAACATAGACAGGCTTTGGACATTTACACACAGGGTCAGTGACACTAATCAAACAAGGCACAAAACCAATTGACAATGGTACAATGTAAGACCATAAACATGATAGAAAAACTAGATATGGAAACAGATGTTTGTGTCCGGCCACTTTGTCATAGTAAGTTATTCGCAGAAGGTCACAGCCAGCGTGCCCTGTTCACACTCCTACCACTTTGCTAATTGTCATTAACAATCTTAATCATTTAATCCATCTATTGAGCTACTTTGAGCGAGGCTCTGCGTGGACAAACCATGTTGAGATGATTTCAAACTTGTTGCCTTTAACTCCTCTGATAAGATATGTAAGAGCAGACATGGGAAACATCTCAAACTCCCAACTTATCAGATCTGTCTGAAGGAAAGCAGGCGTGGAGGGGCACATTGATTTAATATTGGAATGCACCTGAGGGCTTAGGCAATTACTATACAGTAGCTAGCAATTAACAACATCATGCCAACTGATTGGATTTGACAACCAGTTGTTTTCTGCTCAGGGAGAAACAAATCGAAAACTCACAAAAGAAAAGTAATACCATTGTGCGACCGTTCAGTATGTGAAGGAGATGACAGTGCACTTCCTTTGACAGTGTATTAAGGCAAAACTGATTTTTAGGCCTTCATGAAATTCCCATGTGCTGATCTTTGTGGATTGTGGAAATAACTAAGGTCTGTACATTTCATAAACAGTGGTATCGCCCTTCAACATTTCATAAGCATTTGAGTCTTGATAAATGCACTAACTAGCTTTGTCAGATTGTCTATAATAGGTTTTATTATGCAAGCACAACACTGATACTGGACAAAGGCAAAGTCAGTAAGAACAGACTAAACCATATGAAAGAACATTCTGAGCTAATGGGTTTGATTTGAGAGTATATTTGGTTGAGTTAAGTGAACAGTTAAGAATTTAACAATGTTATATTATATAGCATTTTTATATTCAGTCGTATTATTTTGTTTGTATTAATTAAAGGCATTGTAGAGCAAGTATTTATTATTCGAGGCCCATCGTTGTCTTGCATGCGTCTATCACTACGTTCTAATTGTATCTTTTAAAAAAAATGAATCTGGAAGTCATCCCTGATACTCATTAGCTTGCAGATGTCAATGGTCTAAATGTAAGTTAGTCAAAGCAGCATATTTTGTACATATGTGTTTTGTTCTCCATGTACACACATAAGCTTAATCACCCAAGTCATATATACCGACAACATCATACGAGGAAATGTAACTTGTTGAAGAATGTGTTGCGTTTACGATGTGTTAGTATATAGATTGTTCTTTAAATGTGACCCATTAGTAGAGGTGCTCGTAACTGATAGCTTGAAACAGTTCAGTTGTATCAACAGCAGCAGCTCAGTGCTGCCACCAATAAATAAATACATCATACATCCCCATGGGTACCAGACAATGTGACTACACCTTGGGAATACACTTTTTAACATGATATTCTTTAGGAAAACCCGGACTAGGACGAATGAGTAGAGCTGTTGAAGATGTGGTTAAGTGTGACCGGAGGTAGTAATTCATGCCTCAGTTCTTAGAGGAGATAACCAGTGTCCGTCTCTCTCTGGTTTGCTGTTTGAAGATGAACTGGTGAGCCTTTAAAACACAGGCAGTCTTTAGCAACTTGCTGACGGGGGGGAACGTTTTCCCCAAAGAGTTCATGATGCAGCAGGTTCTGATGGACGATTCGCAGGAACCCGTGGACCCAGTAGGGGTGTGGTCCAGGGGTTTCTCACTGCCAAAATCTCACTGTCTTTTTCAAAAGCATAGGGTAAATGCAGTCTTACAAGAAAGGCAAGCTTATCCACATGGTAGCAGGCATGGTTCATCCAGAAGAATCTTGTTCATTGCAGGTGTTAACCTGCAAGCGATAATCTGGAGAGTGGTCAAAATCCAGCCTTTTACCTTCGAGAACTATCTATGGAATTCAGCTTTGAGTATTTTTTTCATCACCTTGGACACCACGAGGAGAAGATAATAGAGCCCTGTGGGAAGACACAGGTGGGGAGAGGTTTTAGAGCTCAGTGACAGACATTAAAACAAGAATTTCTGTTTTATTTGTTAGCACTTATTTTACGTGATATGAAGAATCTCACCAATTATGCTGGAGAACATCCAAGAGTAGAAGCGTTACACTATTTCAATGACGTTCAACATGTTTCTGTAATAGGACGGAAAGATCAACATTAGAGAGTAAACTTCACTTCCTATATGGAATCAAATATGTATACATGTTCATTTAATTCATTTCTTGTTTTATAAGCTGCTTCCCTGTATATCATTTCAATGTAATCTTACATTGTATTACACCTGTGTGAATCTGTACTGTCCTGATTTTCGCTGTAATAAAGGTCCATCTTATCTTATCTATATGGCTTTGCGGATATTTATTTTGCTTTCATGGTCAGAAGCTTTCACGAGCCAATCACATTTCGTATGCTTCGTTGTAATGCTTGTGAAGGATTTAAAATAAAAGTTGAGCTTGTCAAGATAACATTTAAAGTAATAAAGATTTGAGTTCTATTTCAAGTATTGAGAAGACTACAAAAAAACGTCAATTATTATTATTTGAACTGCCAAACCTACTTGCAGAGTTAACAGTCAGTAGGTCACATAAAGGGGAATAGTTTCCTTGTGAACTTTTGCACTGTGAATGCGAGTCATAGCGGAAAAACTGCTCACTTTTCCAATATTTCAGCATCTAGTGGAGGTGCAGTAGCTTCTGTTCCTGAGAAGAGTCCAACTTCTCCAGGGTTCTGTTGAAGACCCTCCACGTTCCTCCGTGATCGGACCTGCATCAGGAAATCATGTTTACTACCAACGCTTCAAACTCAGTCCAAGCTGAAAGCAAGTCATATCAACAGTCATCTGCAGGAAGTTAAAAGACTGTGGCAAGCTGTCATAAAACTCAAGCTACAAAACGGTACCTCCGGCCAATAAAATAGGGCATCAACAACAATCCTATCTCTGTAGTGGCTCAGGGAGTGAAGCAGCCTAATAGCTGGGGGTCAAAGGTCAGCTCACCTTCCACACAAGCAGGAATACGAAAGCTAGGAGTGGAATGAAGAGTAAGGATAAAAGGCTTTGCTCCAACACTCCAGGCAGGTCGCCATGCTCTGAGAAAAGAGACAAAACAAAACATCACTTTCAGCTCTTTGGCTCTTCACACAGAGACTTTTTTACAGCTGATATGCCTTGAAGATTAGGGATTTCACCAGAACATTTCAGGTTAAAAATGTTGAAGGAATTTTGGGAATGTTGTAACTTCATTCCTTTGTTACTTTCAGAATCAGAATCAGAATACCTTTATTAGTCCCACAGAGGGGAACTTCGTTACAGCAGGAAGGAGCCACAGGCAGCTTAATGTTACATATGTTAAAAAAAGTACTAAGTTATGATATAATAAAAAATATAGTAAAAAAATGTAAGTAAAAAAAATACTTTTCAAAATACAAATCCTGTAACAGTTCTTAGGATTTAGCAGCCAGGTATATATTACACAGTTATTAATGGCATATGTATATATTGCACATATAGCACATAGTTTGATGGTATTTAACAGCAGCAAGTTACACAATTTACAAAATACAAAAAACACACCTTGTAACGGTGCTAAGGATTTAGCACCTAACTTTTATTGTCTGTCTTTCATATTATTAATTCTGTCTGACGTCAGTTTACAATGGGCTTTTAGAGACCATTACTAACGTTTACTATAAATAACGTTTTTTTAAGCATATCTACTCCTCTCATCTCCATTATTGATACATCTGGTATCTATCTATCTAAGTACAATACTTCCCTTGTCCACTTGATGTGCTCTCAAGGTTTTAAATGTCAACATCACCCTTGTATAAATCTAATTTTGTACCATCATTGGCTTCTAAAATAGTCACAATGCTACATAAGATCAATGTGAAAACAGTGTGTCAAACTCTGCATATGCATCATTCAAACATCAAACATAAATAACAATAAGCAGACATTCAAGTCGTGTCACATGACCATTTAGTTGTAATCTGTGTATGCATGACACAAGAGCAGGCCATAAGCATGCATTATCTAGTTTATCAGTTATTTTCCATTTCACACATTTTTAGCTGAGCCTTTTTGAACAAATGTTACATAAAACATATTGAAAGGGGTTGAGCAAGATGCATAGTAAAAAGCCAGATAAGATATGCGATATAGCCCTGCAGAGAAACATAAATCAAGTGCTATCAGTTTGTGGGAAATGGGCTGACTTGCTAGAGAATGTCGCAATTATTTAAGCTGGCAAAGGTTTCCGCTTTTACACCCCAGCTGGGCTGATTTAGCAAGCCGATCACACACCGGACACTTCTCAGAAATACCGACAGTTGCAAACTTACGTGGTCCGCAGCCTGTTTCACACACTGAGGCTTTACTGCTGGGTGGTGTTGATTCTGGGGAAGAAGATGAGTTAGTTAGTTTGGAGTTATCTCAGGAAGAGACAAGCAAAAATGAGGGAAGGGGCGAAAAAGGGAAAAGGTGAAGAGTTAAGGCCGAATGAAAACCTTTCATTGTCAGGTGCCCAAAAATTAACTCAACAGAGCCTTTTTTTTTACCCCCTCTAGCTCCCTCAAACACACACAAGATATAATCCAACCACTCTGGCAAAGAAAAGCCAATCGCTTGGGAAGATTGGAAGATTGCTCTGTAATCAACACGTACACAATCAGGTTTCGGGCCTTTTCTTCCTTTTCACATGTGCTACCTGGGGACACCTTCCCTCAGTGCTGTGACTCACCCGGGCCTCAATGGGCCGTCTACGCACTGAGACCGTTTTGAGTTTTTATCTTGCAAAGTTCTTGTGAAGAAATAATGGTTCCTGGATTAAAAGCTTCTCAAAACGGCCACAAGAGATCTGTCCTAAATAGAGCCTGTTCACAATTGTTCAAAGAGGGTGGTGGGGGTTTTACAAGCAAAAGTGAACTTGTGACTGGAATGTGAATCTGGAGAACGGCTCAGAAAATGTGTGTGTCAATTGTAAATTGTCAATTGCTGTTCTCTACAATTAAACAATTAAAACCCTGAAAGAGGTGGTAAATCCACGACATAGAAACACAAGTTTACTCACTTATCACTGGCAGTATATGACAGTTTTGAATCAACATGCAATATCCTAGACGAAAAGTGACGAGACGAAAATGTAGTTTACTAAATAAAAACTATGCCAAAATCTCTCTTTACTTTCGTTGACGAAAAATGAGGAGACGAAATATTACCCCCCCCCCCCACTGGCCCTCATCAGGCAATACATATTCTCACTCACTGAACCCAAATTGCTCCCAATGTGCCATTGATTTGCATTTTGCCTTAATTTGGTATCCTGTAGATCAGGGGTGTCAAACTCAAGGCCCGGGGGCCAAATCCGGCCCCGGCCGTGACTTCATTTTCTGTGGCCTCACAAGAGCTTGCAAATAATATGATATGTTTATTATACGGTTACATGCTGATTTACAGAAGCACGTTGCCCATGAACTACATGTCCCACAATGCATCTCAAATTAGACTTTTTTTTCTCAGAATTAGACTTTTTTTCTTCTAAATATGCCTTTTTTCTTATGTGCCCTTTTATCAGAATTTGAATCTGTTTTTTAAATGTCACTTCTTTTTTTCATGTAATTACTTTTTCTTCTTTTGATTTTGACTTTTTTTTCTCCAGAATTTGGCTTTTCTTTTAAAATCATTTTGTGACATTCTCACTGAAGAGACTTGCAAGTATTTGCTCCAGACTTCTGCTTTTGTAGTTAATTATGAAGCTATCCCATAATAATCCAATGCAGAGGCAGTAATGTAATATAATACATTATTTTATATATATATTTATATATGTATTTTTATATGGTCTTAAAGTTACAACCGGCCCTTTGAGTGCAGCCATGATGCTGATGTGGCCCGTGATTAAATTGAGTTTGACACCCCTGTTGTAGATGCTTCAACAACAAATCAATTGTCATAAATGTTAAACCTTCAGTCGTCTTAAACCAATCAATTACTCAACCTAACATTTGAGCACTAAGATACAGTATTATTTTCAACCGTGGCTTTTTTTAGGAGATGATCTGAGCTGACTGATTTCATCCTGTACTCTCAACAATTATCTTAAGGATCTTCATCATCATAACCAATAGATAATCATATAATACTTCACTTTTTTCATGCTTGACTTTTTACAAAACATGTTGTATCTTGCAGCTAGTGGCAAATGGTAAAAAAGCGGATATTTGTTGATAATTGACTAAAACGAATTATGATTATTGATGATTGACTTTATAACCAGATGCAGACCAAGATTTACTGCAAAATACCATCTCAAACACATCAATCAGTCCATATATAATAAATGTTCACCTCTATATGTTTCTGTTGTTGTTACTGGGTATGGTGTTGTGGGACAGGGGGGCGGATCACAGTCATCTGAATCTTCTTTATTCTGTGCAGCTATAAGGAAGTCTTTGACAAAGTCAAAGTATCGCGCGGTCTGCCACCGCTCTTTCCTGTAATGGCACTCAAAATCATACATGATCAGCTCCTGGAAAAACAAAAAGACACACAGTTTAGATTCATGTTTCTCTTGAGGCAGAGCAGTTGGGAGGATACACTGGGCTTTAAAACTTGAATCTATAACATCACATTTATTGAATTAATAATTAAACACTTAAACTATTCTCTATCAGAAACAAGGGTATTTTTTTGTATGTATTGAATGTTTTATTGGACACAATCAGTAGCTAAGTATAAACAACAAAATGCACTCACCACGGACCCCATGTTGAGCCGCAGTTCTTGCAGCATTTGGATGAATATACTAATATCTCTTCTGTTCGATGAAATGTTTCCAAACTTATGTGCTACATCTTGTAAACTATCCTCCAAGTAGTAGACGTTTAATTGTACCCAACACATCCCTGCCTAAAAGAAAAGAGCAGAAAAATGGCATTAAATGAGATGTAGTTAGTATTTTAGTTAACTGAATACTAGTACTGAATTACCAAAAACAACACTACGAAGGTTTTCAATAGATTGTATCCACCAAAGTCTAATAATCCTCCCATTCAGATGTCACTTTCACAGCTAAGACTGCACTTAATACAGGTCAGCCAAAGTTTGGCATGGAGGTGTAGCAGAGGAAATGCTATCCAACAGGTTCTTGCTTGTGAGAGCACGTATGTGAACACGTGTTAAAGAGACGTATCAGTTTGAGTAATGGGACATCGGCTCACTTACAAAGAGTTTATTAGATCTTGGTAATTACACCCCAATATACTATTCCATAAGATTCACTGTTGGAAGAAACCATAATATCTTACCTCTTCTTTTGGAATGTAGTGTACAGGAATTTTGTAATCTTTAGGAATATTTTGTCTCTGTAAATAGAAAAAGTACAAACACATTATTGCATTTTGATCCTACAAAATATCCATGCAGCACATTTAGAAGCAATAACAGCAAACTCACAAAGACCAATATTGTGCATCATGTGGATAACAAATTATTTGCCAATACGTCCAGTTCCTTGTATGTGTTCACATGCTCTAGACAGGTAGATGTTCTGTTTTGGTTGACAAGATGTTTTTTGAGCGAATGCCAGACGAATTGGTGAACTAGGCGGTAGGGTTGGGTGGATTCAAAGGTCCGGCCCAGGCAAGGAAAGAATATAACTTATAACATTATACAGTATATTCTCCCAGACATAGAATGGGTAAAGTAAAGGAATTTGTGATATGATTTCACCATATAATAGTTATTGATTGTATGGTAAAGAGTTGGTCCAGGATATATACAATGAACATTAATAGGCTAAGGTTAGGGTTATGGTTGGGTTCAGGTCCGGCCCTGACCAATTTGCTGCTAGGCAAGATTTTAGCTGGCGCCCCCCCCCCCCCAAATGCAGACACTTACACCTACTATGACTCGCGCGTGCACGGTTGTGGTGTATATTGTGTAATATTGAAGTTAAAAGCATCAATCTGGTGCACTTTGCAACATTAGGAAATATATGGATACATCTCTCAACACCCAGATGAAACAGAACTGTAAGTAGATTTTCTTTTACTTTATGGATATTTTACAAATCACTCCCCTTTCAAACTGTATTCTTGTTTATTAATAACAACTTTTTTGTACTGTCATAAAAAAATAAAATATTTTTTTAATTTCTAACTTTTTTTTTTTCTTTTTTTTCTCCAATTTTCGTCGCCCCCTATGGGTTGATGCGCCCTTAGCATTCGCCTATACTGCCTATGCCGAGGGCCGGCCCTGGTTGGGTTTAACGGCCCGTCCACACTACAGCGTCTGCAGCGTCGAGAGCTTCAATCTGCCCATTCACTTTGAATGGGGTGACGTCACGTTGCCGCTTTTTTTCGCCGAACTGAATTGTGGGTAGCAGAGCGGTCCGTCTCCGGCGTCTCAGGCGCTCTGACGCCGGAGACGCCGGAGTAGCCAGCGCCAGCCAATCAAATCCCATTTCGGAAAATCTGACAGATCAAGCCGTAGCCAATCAAACCGCGTCTAAGCTGGGAGAGATATCCCGCCGTTCATTTCTATATTTCAAAAAAAGATGGAGGAGAAACTAATTATCGCCGTAGCAAATCACCCGGTTTTGTATGACCAGACCCTCTTCACCTACCGGGATACAAACCGGAGGAACCAGGCATGGAGGGAGGTGGCAGAGACAGTGAGTGAAACTGGTAGGTTTTCGCCTGTTTGGGGAGTTTATATATATATTGCTCCCATAAAATCCCCGGGGGTTTTTGCTTTGTATGTCGGGGGCGGGAGATTCATGTGATTGGTTGTTGGTCGTGTTGCTTGAATAACATCCCCAAGCTTCAGACACGCCCAGCTCCAAGCTTTTTTTGGAGCTGTAGTGTGGACGCTCCGGGTTAGGGTTATCGAGAAATGTTTAAATTACAGTATTGTCCTTACCAAAATAGAGAGTCTAGAGATGTCATCTGTCACTGGGTTGACGTCAAACCTAGTTGAATGTACCCCAAGAGTGACGAACAGCAGTAAATGGACACAGACGCGTATCCAAATCTGAAGGTCAAAAGAGACAAACACAAGACGTTTTGGAAATTAGTTACATCTTCTACACATAGTAACAAAAACAACATGATATTTTTGTTAGATCGATAGATAATAGTCAACGTATTGTTACTGGCAGGTTAACTGAGGACAGTTCCTCTGAACCTGACAATGACGCAGTAAATCAAAGTCGCATGATGACAATGCAACTCACTGCTGATATGCTGAAACCATCTATTCTTGTTCAGTGAGTCAGCAATAAACAATACATTCTGATAAAGAGTATTTCACAAGGGCTCACTCCAGTATTGCAAAGAAGACGGCACATTATCAGTTTTGTCTAGATTCCAGGTCATATGTGTTTTACATTACTTTATTTAGTCTCACGTTTTAATAGAAACACTCTAAATGGACCTGATAAACCAATAAGAGGATGCAAGGTAGAGTTTATAATCCAAGCAGCATATTCAAAATATAAAAAAACGTACTATTGGCACAAATGCAGCCCACTGAAAGTTCAGTTTGTTTACATGTTTGTGCCTGTTTTAAGTGAATGGATGCCTCATTCTTGAGGTTGAAACTTTAGACTTCTTGATGCAAAAGTCATCCAATAGAAGTTTTGAATGTACAAGCGAAGAAGACCCAATAAGCCCTTTTCAAAGCAGACATTCTGACATGTGTGACGGTGAGCTAACATGAACAATACAAGAAACCAAAGACGCAAACTAGAGTTCATTTGACTATTTTCACCTCTACCTCTCCTTTGTGTGACATTTTCGAAATGGCTTCTATGGAAAGGCCTTTTTGTTTTGATCAGAAGTGCCCGATGTCTTTCTGGAATTTTGTTTGGTTTGTTTGAATAAAGTAGACCTGTGCTCATTTTTAAGTTAGGTACATCAGTAGGATCATTTCACCACTGATCACATTTGGATACAATGTTGATTATTTAATATTGTAATGATAGCTAGTTCGATATTCCATGCAAACCAATTCCTTTCAGTAATTATAAAATGTGATATTCTTCCATCAGGCAACATTGATTTTGAAGTTAACATCGTGTCTTTTCATACAGATGACAGAAGTGTAGCAGCTTTCAGTGTATTATAACTGATCGGACCAACATTTCCCAACAACAAGTGAGCTGTCTCTAGTTCCTCATTGCACTGCAGGATTAAAACTATTTGGGCTTTGAATGTGTCTTCAGTTGCTGTACTGTACCTGGCTCTCGGCCAATATTAAGGCTGTGAGAAAAAGTAGACTTTGTATAACTGACATTTGATGGTGTTGTAACATACAGGTTATCCAATACTATTCTATATCAAACATATCATCAAGATTAAGATGTCAAGACCTGATAATCATGATTTATTTAATGGCTCAATCTTTTTGATCAACAGGATTGCTCACTGACAGAATATGAAGAGATCTGTCAACGATTGGATGTCTTAGCTAATGTGGTAGGTGTGCGAATGACACATTATTGTCATAGTCAATAAGCAAATTACTATTGATACGAACCGTCATTTCTTTGTCATTATTTGTTATGAAATTCAAGCCTATGCAAGTCAGCACCAAACTGACAGTGGCTGTTGTCGTCGCTTTTTTTGACGATACAGTATTAGCAATCGAGCTAAAAACACTTCAACCAAGACCACAAAAAAACCAACGACACACCATAAACCGAACAGAAAACAGCCTTTAGGTAAATAAGTTCGGTACTTCTGATAAGTTGTTTAATTGTTAAACTTTTAGTTGGTTCATGGTGTGTGTTTGCAATCATTAGAGGGGTTCAGGTGCTACATATTAGAAAAAGACGCAACAGAACTCACTGGTTTATGCGTCTTGCAGGCAGTTTGGTGCACCATATGTCGTCAGGGCCTAATGGAGCTGCATTAGCTTTGGTTTCTGCAACAGTTGCTATTCATTTGGCTAACCTCCTACCAAATCTGACCATATTACGCAACAGAGCCATCATTCTCTATGTTATAGAGATTAGGGCTGGAAAAACTATGCAGCAGCCTTAATGTCAACCTCCCTTTTGGTAAATAAAGCTTAAGTGTTGCACAAAGAGGGATACACATATAATAGCGAGCTGAGCCATGTTTAATCTTCAGGCACTTCAACAAGTATGACAGGATTTTGTTCAGTAGGTTATTTAAGCAAGGTTTGATGACCTGCTCTTTTACAACAGCTTGTTGCCTCTTATTCACAGTTACATTCATACTTTTGCCATCTACACTTTCCCTGCCAGTTTGGCTATTAAGATCGTCAAATCTTCAAGGCAGAGTCCACCGCCCACAGTCCTCCTGTCACTATATATTTGTCATACGGAGCCACAACAGGAAGAGAATGGAACAATGATCCATCAACAGCAGGAAAGGCCGAAGGGAAGCGGCATGTTAAGCACAGATGGGATGCAATTCAATTCAAATCGAATCATCTCTCAATGGCAGACAATGCTTTAGGAGAGATTAGACAAAAACTAATCCTTTACGTTTCAACATCTTCATGTCACATTTGTACAGGATGCAGTAGTGAGCCCCTGACACAACACCAGTGCAAGTAAACATTTAAAAAGTTGTTCAGCAAGTTAAAACTTGACCCCGAGAACACGACCAAATCTTAGATTTCACTTCTTTCTTCATCTTCAATGAAAAGTATGCACATAATGCAAATGTCAGACAAAATACACAACGTTGTGTTTGTCTTCTTCAGAACATTTGTGGTGCTTTGAGCCGACATATGTATCAAAGAACTTCCAGATGTGACCAGTCACGAACAATTTCAAGGCATATCCAAACTCACTAACAGTTTTTGAGTAGTATAATCTACTGCAATTACTCTTGAAATGTTCTCTACGCCAAAGGCACATTTGTGTTTGATACTTGAACTGAATGAATGAGAAACAAGCCTGTTTTACTGTAGCACATGCCTCTGCACAACTGTGCTATATCAAAAATAGATGCAGGAAAAAATAGATGCATGAAAGCCTGAAGGACATAATTAATCCATGTGGTTTCTCCATGTGATCTGACTCAAGTTTTTTTTCAGAAATGTCAGATCCACTTTGCTTCATATGTAAGACTTGTTTACTGTATCTGGTTTCAATGAATGGGAATTTCACTCAACACCTTATCCGGCACTACCCTGTTTCTCGTCTGTGAAGTTTGTTTAAGGAATGTTTCAGTAGGTGTTGGCCACTAATTCCTTAAACAAACATCTGAAAGAAAATTATATGATATTCAGTTTCGAGCGGCTGGATAATCATAACAAAATTATATCACGCCAATTTGGTTTGGACAGATGTGACGACCCCTGCGTCTTCCCTGTAGTGTGAGTATGTTCCTTTGTGATTTTCCCTTTCTTCGCATCAGCCTTGATTGATCGCTGAGGAGTGAAAGGCCCGAGCCAGAGTCTCTCTGTTGGAGGATTCGTTTGGAGAGCAGCTACCTTATTTATGCTTTGGTTTACCTTTATCTTAGTTTGGCATTCAACACCTCGCACCACACCATGTTCACACACCCACACCTACACTACTGATTTTACTGACTAACACACCCCATCGTGGTAGCTCTTTTGGTTAAGTTGAGTTTGTTTTAATAAATATATCCTTATATCGTCTCCTTTCCACGTTATTTGTTATGGCCAAGAGCCAGGGCATGACACAGAATCTAGTGAAGAAAGGTTCCTGTCATCTTGAAACACTGCGGTAAACCAACGAGGAAGAGAGTTGAGAAAACTGCCGCTCACTAAATTTACTTGCTATGACATTAACTTGTTAGTCCCACAACGCTAGCCTTCATATGTCTTCTCTCACTTTGAAGAAAAACGCTCAATGAAACCACATGCATTCTCTTAACAGGAAACCATAGATTATTCACTGAACATGTGTTGAGAGTATGTACATTAGAGGAAAGCCAGTAAAGGGAAACATGCACACTTCATGCTGAGCGCGGAGCAGCTGTGAGTTGCTAGCTGAGCTCATAGTTGCCATTTACTGACATTATTCATTTAAAACGTATGGTCATCCCCGTGGCTTTTTCTTCTGAGGGCAAGTAGGGCCAAGTAAACACAGCAATATACAGAGCAGGATGTGATGTGTGAGTGATGACAGCAATATCGACTGACTTTCCCCGGGTCTTTATGAGACAGATTCACAGCCCATTTAACAAGCCAGCTGAACGCAAGTTCTGACGTTGAGCGGGAGGTTAACATTTCACTGCTTTTGGTGCTGAAAAGTTATGAAACATAAACAGCTTATCATAAAATGTTGTGGGCAGGTGGAGCTTGGGGAATAAAGCTACTCATTAGATTTGATTCTGGTCCGGATTAACCACTTGTTCCTGCCTTTTTACCTTCATGTCCGGTCTCTGCTAGTGCAGCATTGGTGCAGTTCTACAATATTTAATATTGGGTAAATTAAATTAATTATGCTTTTTCAAACATTGTTGAAAAAGGTTTTTGTCGACTAAAGAATACATGTCTAGTGCATTCAGAAAATTACATCACTAATGCAATGCCGCCTTTAAAACCAGGTAACATATTATTATTATTAGGCTATGATGGTTTTGGGTAAGGTGGGTTAAACAAAAATCTAATATGATCATAAATAACGTATTGCGATATCAATTTAATACACATATATCATGGCCCAACCTAGCACTTATACACCAAAGAAGTCCTTAATGTGAAATCCTACTTAGCAATAAACTATATTCTGGTAATGCCAAATTACAAACAGTTTAGTTAATTGTCTGCTCCAGGGCAAAACTGTCCTCGAGTGAAGCATATTCTAGAGGTAGTAAAAGTTAATGGAAAGTCACAAATGAAAGTGAAAAACGCCCGGAGCATAAGGCACTAGAGGCGTAAACCTTGGGTGAAACATGTGCATTCTTGCCAAAGCTTTGTAACTCCCCTTTATGGACTTGCAGAGGAGGAAAGATCGGAGGTAAAGCTGGTACGTTTTGAAATCTGCAGTTATGTCGAACAACCCTAACCCTAAGAGATAGTATTGGTGCACTGCATGGCTGTCCATAAACAAGTACTAGACAACAGATAGTACTTTAAATGTGTCTGAACACACCCTCACATTAGAAAACCACTTTTAAAGCAGCTATTAACATATTTTCTGTAATTTCTTATGTAAGTGTTGATTAGAAAAATTGTGTGAAACCAAATATGTACAATTTATAAAGTGCTTACAGCCGAACATTATGGGTTAACATTTATTGTATACAAACACATTATGGAAAGTCAACATATAAAGGGTAATGTAATAAGCATCCAATTGCTAAAACTGTTTGCATGTCAAATGTTATGTTTGCATGACGTGAATCCATTCAGAATATCCCATTAAATTCAGCTTGTTATGTGTGGCTTCTAAAGATATTGCAGGCCGGTGTGTCAGCTAACATACTGCGGCGAAAGCATGGGAAATATGTATTCCCATCATGCATGCACTCTGTGGTTACCACCCTTTCAATCTATTTTAGTTAGCAATATACAAAAGTGGATATATTTTCGGTGCTGTTTGTTACACACACACAATGTTTGTAAAGCATGTATGGACAGTATTGAGGGAAAACCATATTCCCATGGTTCAGACAACACATTATAACATTACATGATCCATGACTGAACCCAAGGACCAAACAAACACAGAGATGCAGAAAGCAACAATAATTCCTATCTTATCCTGAGCCGTCTTGTTTCAACAAGGACATGGACGGGAAACATCTTGGTTAAATAATACCCGTGTAAAAACAAACATAACTTGTATTCACAAGTTACCAAATGCTCATGAACTCCCAACACAGCTTGTGCCAAACATATCAATAAACAACACGGCTTCAGTGAGAAAAGATTTCAAGTCATTCATTTGAACGTTTCCCTCATACTCTTTGAGTGACCTTATGAGACTCACAGCTGCACTGACAGGGACAGAAATTATTTCCCATGCTGTAAAAAGGTCCCCATTTCTATCTTGATCACTGAAAACGATGTTGTTTCTGTGAAATTTATAAATAAAATCAACCATTGTTAACCCTATAACAGCACAACCAGCTAATATTAAAGGTCCCCTATTATGCAAAATCCACTTCTTCATGTCTCTTCTACATCAACATGTGTCCCCTCTTCTTCATGTCTCTTCTACATCAACATGTGTCCCCTCTTCTTCATGTCTCTTCTACATCAACATGTGTCCCCTCTTCTCCATGTCTCTTCTACATCAACATGTGTCCCCTCTTCTTCATGTCTCTTCTACATCAACATGTGTCCCCTCTTCTTCATGTCTCTTCTACATCAACATGTGTCCCCTCTTCTTCATGTCTCTTCTACATCAACATGTGTCCCCTCTTCTCCATGTCTCTTCTACATCAACATGTGTCCCCCTCTTCTTCATGTCTCTTCTACATCAACATGTGTCCCCTCTTCTTCATGTCTCTTCTACATCAACATGTGTCCCCTCTTCTTCATGTCTCTTCTACGTCAACATGTGTCCCCTCTTCTTCATGTCTCTTCTACATCAACATGTGTCCCCTCTTCTTCATGTCTCTTCTACATCAACATGTGTCCCCTCTTCTTCATGTCTCTTCTACATCAACATGTGTCCCCTCTTCTTCATGTCTCTTCTACATCAACATGTGTCCCCTCTTCTCCATGTCTCTTCTACATCAACATGTGTCCCCTCTTCTTCATGTCTCTTCTACATCAACATGTGTCCCCTCTTCTTCATGTCTCTTCTACATCAACATGTGTCCCCTCTTCTTCATGTCTCTTCTACATCAACATGTGTCCCCTCTTCTCCATGTCTCTTCTACATCAACATGTGTCCCCTCTTCTTCATGTCTCTTCTACATCAACATGTGTCCCCTCTTCTTCATGTCTCTTCTACATCAACATGTGTCCCCTCTTCTTCATGTCTCTTCTACGTCAACATGTGTCCCCTCTTCTTCATGTCCTCTTCTACATCAACATGTGTCCCCTCTTCTTCATGTCTCTTCTACATCAACATGTGTCCCCTCTTCTTCATGTCTCTTCTACATCAACATGTGTCCCCTCTTCTTCATGTCTCTTCTACATCAACATGTGTCCCCTCTTCTTCATGTCTCTTCTACATCAACATGTGTCCCCTCTTCTTCATGTCTCTTCTATATCAACATGTGTCCCCTCTTCTCCATGTCTCTTCTACATCAACATGTGTCCCCTCTTCTTCATGTCTCTTCTACATCAACATGTGTCCCCTCTTCTTCATGTCTCTTCTTCATCAGCATGTGTCCCCTCTTCTTCATGTCTCTTCTTCATCAACATGTGTCCCCTCTGTGGAAAGAGACTCTGAAAGTTTCAGGAACAAAAATTCTCTCTCTTTTTGATCCATTTCTATAAAAACCTGTCTGAAAATGAGCTGATCAGATTTTGGCCACTTTATGATGTCATAACGATGTGTTGGCTTGTGTAACCATTAGCCAATCAGCAACCAAGGTAACCCCCCCCCCCCCTTATCACCTGAATCTCCTCCTAGAGCACCATTGAGTTATTTGTAACCAAATGTCTCTCAGAGGGGCGTGGGGAGGGGCTCCTTATTTTCATCTAAAGTAACAGACAGAGAATCAGCACTTTGGAAACAGGGCTGAAACAGAGGGGATTATGGGTAGTGCTGCAATGATCTGTTTGGTGTTTGGAGCCAAACACTTCAGAGAAATGTTTGTATTTATCTGAGACCTGTAATATATGAATGAAAAACAGTTTAATAGGAGACCTTTAAACCACAAGAGTTGGACAGCCAGATGCGACCCTCCAAAGTAAAACCTCTTGTCCGTCATTGTCAGGTGCTTTAAGGCTCTCGAGACCTGCCTACTCTCATCATTTAGATGCTGAGGATGATTACCCCGTCTCATTTTCCACCACCACTTTGAACCCAAGGTATCATTATCTGAACCGGCTCTCAGACGGCTGGCCTCGTGGCTCTCCTAACCGCATCATCTCATTAAGTGGAACACAGGGCCTGCACCATGGCAGCCTGTTTTGTCAGAGAGATGTTATTCTTATCTTTTGTCCTGATCATTGTTTTGAACTTTGCCATGTGATATTAGTTCCCATGTTTTATAATAAGGATTCAAATATGTCAGATGATAAAGGATGTGCAAAGAAAATACCAAGCGGTTGTTGTTGTTGTTGTTGTTGTTGTTGTTGTTGTTGTTGTTGTTGTTGTTGAGATGAGGGTTTAAAATACTTTATTCAGATGTTTTTCATCACTTTTCTGTATTTTAGTTTTGCGCCGGTAATCCGGTCAAATAAAAAAAAATGTGTTTTGGAAAATGAACGTTGAATGTTTAACAATCCCACTTGATTCCCAGAAGCGATCTATCCCTCTGAGAATTTTGAACATGTCTGCACAACTCTACAATTTGTTTATCCAGATAAACCTTTCATAGTCATTTGTAATTTTCTTCCTGAGCTTCTTTTATGATTGCATTTTGGGATTTAATAATAGATTGACTAAATGTTTTTCATAATTTGTCTCCTTTTTGCTACATTTCTGCTCTTATTTTACATGTTTAAATTCTCTTAATGTGTTTGTATGCATCATTATACACCAGAGAAAGTCTTTGTTTGGGAGAACACACTTTGCAATAAACCAACTTCTGAATTTGATGAATAGTGAATGACCATTTTATATTTATCGTTAGAGAAGCCTCTTTCCAATTCTAAACCTCTGTTCTCCCGTGTAGTTGAATGCAAACATCTTGGATAATGAAGGCCAAACAGTAACAACAATAGTTGTGACAAAGGTATGAATAGCAAATATAGGAAGTAGATTATTGGCCTATAATCTTTACTCAATTGCATTAAGTCCAACAAAGCTTGAGTCCAAAACAATTGCTTCAAGAAAGTGGTATTGAGACCAAGAACCCTGCTTTAAGGAAGGACGTGATCTATATTCACGTTATAATATTTGACTCCTTAAAGGTGGGGTAGGTCATTTTGGAGAAACCAGCTTGAGATCGCTAGAATTTGAAAATACACAGCCGGAAGAAATCTGCCACTTCCTCACAGAGCCCCTCCTCCAACACACACGAACGCGCACATGACCAATGAGGACACGAGATGAGTTTTTGCCCAGATGGAAGGCTGACAGGCAGGTAGGCCATCCAGTTACTTTAGCCGGGCCGGCTCAGATGATTGGTCGTGCTTTTTACAGCGCCACGGCTTCCACAGGTGATATTTTTATTATGGATTTGTTGTCAAAGCTGAATGAACAAAATTGTTGCGGTAATGAAAGAAATGTGTGCAGCTATGTATGGTGAGCTTTAACTATAAATACATAATTTATATATATTATTTGAATCTAATTTATTTAATGAATACTGAATCCCTCTTGAAATTAAGTTCAGAAAAGGTGGAAAGGAAAAGGGCAGCTTCCAAGGTGAGGGTGGTGAAGCACAGAGAGAAAGTGTACAGCAACCCAGAGCTGCTGGAAGAGTACATAAGGAAGGAAAGAGAGAGGTTAGAACAGGACATCTTCACATTGTGTGTGAGAGAGAGAGTGAGTGAGAAAGAGGGAGAGACAGAGAAAGAGAGACTGAGAAAGAGAGAGAGAGAGAGACTGAGCCAGTGTTTCCGCCAGGGGGCCGTCTTGCCGTCATTGGATGCCCTTTTTCAGCTCGGAGCGCCCTCAACTCGAGCCGAGGCGGCCCAAAAAAAAGATTTATCCGAGAGAAGATCGACAATTGTTATCGTTTAAATCAGGGGTTCCCAAAGTGTGAGGCGCGCCTCCCCTGGGGGGCGCCAGAGAGCTTCAAGGGAGGCGCAGCCGCCAGAAAAAAATAAAGAGAAACAGTTAAATCTAGCTAGTTAACTTCAGCTAACTTTATGCGAGCGGCAAAATATGGATAGATTTTTAGTGAAGTTACCTAAAGTGAGAGAGGAGACAGCGT
The DNA here is from genome assembly GCF_902827175.1 of Gymnodraco acuticeps. Lineage (NCBI taxonomy): Eukaryota > Metazoa > Chordata > Actinopteri > Perciformes > Bathydraconidae > Gymnodraco > Gymnodraco acuticeps. The sequence continues at coordinate 96,534 of NW_022990097.1, read as the reverse complement.
CTGTCAGAAAACGAAGGAAGTATGACAATGATTATTTGAAGCTAGGATGTTCATGGACCGGTCCTGATGACACTCCACTGCCACAGTGTGTTATCTGCAACGAGGTGCTAGCTAATGACAGTATGAGACCATGTAAACTCCGGCGTCATATTGAGACGAAACACCCATGTTTGGTGACCAAGCCACAGGAGTTTTTTGACCGGAAGCTCAAGGAATTGCAGTCACAGAAAAATGTCATTGACACATTTAGCACTGTGAATACAAAGGCAACCGAAGCATCATACCGAGTGGCGTTACGGATAGCTAAGGCAGGTAAACCTCACAACATTGGTGAAACGTTACTCCTCCCTGCTGCTAAAGACATCTCCGTCTCAACTATTTCTCTCCGAGTGCAACGTATGAGGAAGCTGCCATCCTTAACCTCAACATGTTTAAAACATAAAGATAAAGAGGTTTAAAAAAGCTATTGTTTAATGTTTTAAGGAGGTGACGCTCAGCCAATCAAAAAATAGGAAGGTAGCGAAAACAGAGCATTTTATGACATTTTCTCACCTTACATTTTCTCTTTGAAATGCAATTGAATACCCCTGCATTATAGCAACAACAACAATAATAATAGCAATAATAATTGGGAGGGGGGGCACGGCTGTGATTATGTTCTCTGAGGGGAGGCTCACCTTCCCACACTTTGGGAACCCCTGGTTTAAATGACAAAAAGGAAAATGACATCCCTCTGTTGGAGGGGCAAAGGAGGCTGGTGGGATTTTTTTTCGCCGCCAGCAAAGCCGGTTCCTGTGACGGAAAAAAGTGTACTGCCAGCGAGCCTTGCCGTTGGCTCTCAGCCCGAGCCTGAGTTGCCGCCATCCTAGTCTCCGCCAGCATCCCCCGCCCGTGCAGGTGCCCCGGGGCCGGAGTTGTCGTCATCTAGCCTCCCACCCCATCCAGAGCATACGCCATCTGACAATGTCACTTCTACACCCGTAAGCCACGAAGAGAAACCGGTCAGCCACAACAAAAGGAAGTTTGTCGGAACCTGGAAAATGAAGTTCCCGTGGTTGTGCTATAACAAACAAAGTCATAAAATGTATTGCACACTATGTGTAAGGGAAAAAAAGCACAACGTGTTCACCGCGGGGACGTCCAACTTCAGGGTGAAGACTTTAGAGATGCACATAAAGGGGGTGGATCACAAAGCAGTGCTAGATGCACAGCATTTACGAAGAAACAACGTTCAAGTTGCCGTTAATCGAATGGTCTGTGCCAGATCAAAGGCGGTAATTGCGGCCAAGAGGAACGTGTATTACCTGGCAAAAGAACTGTTGCTGACACACAAAAACAAAAGCTTGAATGAACTGTGCATTCTGCAGGGATGTGAAACCTTGGCAGAACTGCGAGTTTCAGAGAACGCCCTCACAATGACATAGTGCAGGACATGCAGTGCGCCGTAATGTGCTGAAGGAGGATTTCATTGCAAAGTTAAATAACTCAACATTCAAGGGGCTCATGACTGACGAGTCCACAGACATTTCGGTGGAAAAGCTTCTTTGCACATATGTTAACCTAATAAATGACGGTGACTTAGAAACCCACTACTTGTGCAACACAAAGATACTGCATCCGACGCTGCTACCGTAACACAAACCATTAAGGAGCAGTTGCAAAATTACAACATCGACCTGAACGACATAACTGGCGTCCGTACAGATGGGGCAGCGGTTATGACTGGAAGAGAAAATGGGTTCGTGGCGCGTTTTAAAAAGGGAAAACCCAGCCATCGGTGGCACACACTGCGCTGCACATAAGCTAAACTTGTGTGCCCAGCAGGCTGCTGTGGCGATACCATCCCTCCAGCGCTACCAGAAGACGGTGGGCAGCATCTATGGATACTTCTCCAACAGCAGCTCTCGGCAAGCACGGCTTAAAGAAATGCATGTCATCCTGGACACTGATGACGTTCAGCCTGCTGTAACCTCAACGATCAATGCGCTGTGAGCCATGCAGATTGGAGATGAAGGCGGCCTAAAATTCCAAGAATTCTTGGCCAACATTGCGGAAAAAAACGGCGAGATGTATTTTAAGGGAGAAAAGATAAAGGCCACCAGGGCGATGCGGCAGGCCGTGGATGGTGTAAGGCAGCGCTTCCTCGACACCCTCATCCAGAATATTGAAGATCGTTTCCCCGACATCGGCCTCTTTTCCGCTTTTCGCATATTTTACCCATGGTGTCTGCCACGGGACAACACTGAACGTGCGCAATTTGGACGCGATGAGCTGCAGACCATCCTGGATCACTTGTGCCCAGCGGGACGGGAACCTATCGTTGACACGGACACCTGCAGCGCAGAGTGGTCACCTTTTAAGGAGCTGGTCCATGCAAACTACAGCAAAGATTCCTTCCAGGAGTTGGTGAAGATCATGGCTACACAACATGCTGGCTTCCTACCTGAAACCACAAAGCTCCTGGCTGCAATCTCGGTCATTCCAATGAGCACGGTGCGGTGCGGACGTGGATTCAGCATTCAAAATCGCATAAAGACCAAGGGCAGGGCAAGAATAAAAGCAGAAAATCTCGACTGAATCTGCATTGAAGGACCACCCATTGAACAGTTTGACTTCAACAGAGCCCTGGAAAGGTTTACAGTGGAAAAACACTACCGCATTTTCCAAGGACCATGCAAGGAGCGGTGTCCCTGCCGGCAGCGGTGATTTTATACAGGTACATTATGTATCATGTAACAAACGTTACGTTACTATTGTCTATTGTGTGTGTAAAGAGACAGTATATAAAAGTAACGGTGCAATTCAAAATTGTGTGTGTGTGAATATATACGTAAAGCGAAAGTATTTATAAAGCAATAGTATATCTCTTCTCCATGTAAGGTCATTACCATAACAAAAGCTTTTCATTACCGACATGCTCTGTTCATTACCATAACACTTCCTTAATAAGTTAATATTTTGATAGGAATATGGAAAACCTTCAAATTTTCATTTTGTACAGGAAATGTTTGGTATGTCTGTTCATACTTTCAAATTGTCTCTTTTCAATCAATTGTACAATTTACGCCACAGTAAAAGTCAATGTGTGGAACATAAAATTGTGTTACGGTAATGAAGTTAATAACTAAAATTAGTATATTATTATATATTTACCTGAATTATTACACTATGTGACTACTTGTGACTATTGACAGCAGCATACGTTAACAAATAAAATGCCAAACATTTACTCAAATATTTAGTTATCATCAATTGAAAATGTGTTACGGTAATGAATTTATTTGATCAATGACTCGTTAAAACTCTCTAAAAATGTGTTTTAAAACATATACAGAACTTTTCTTTTACTAGGGCTAGTTAGTTCATTTAGAACCTGGTTGATACTAATGAGAACAATTATTTTCAAAATCTGCATCGAACTGTTTTGGCTCATGTTACACCAAGTTCGTGAGAATCACAGGTGTTAAGAGCATTCCATGGAATATAACAACAAGTGTATCTCGAACCGGTTTCTCAAACTTACCTACCCCACCTTTAAGAATGAACACAAAGAAAGCTGCACAGAAAAGCTTCCTCCATATACAGAAGGAAGAAGTTGCCTCTTGAATCCAATAAATATAAGACTAAAGATAAGCCGTATTTCTTAACAAACCTTTCATTTCTGGTGAACTTGTAACGAGTCAAACATTAACTTGACAAGACTGCTGGATTACATAATAAAATATGAATTGTTAAATATGAAATGTTACAAAAACGGGCCTTAATAACAAAGCCTTGACACGATACCTGAACACTAGATCGCTAGATTGTCAAGCAACCACAATCCACAGTGTAAATGTGCTGCTGTTTGATAAGGTGTTGTTAGCATGGACAATATGCACTTTAAACTAGTTGTGCATATCTGAGGCACACATGTGTGTGTTTCTTGGTGGATACTGTAGTATCATCTCCAGATGAAGATGGTGAATAATGTGCATGAGAAAAAATAACATGACCTTTCCGATTGAATGTCTAATAAAGATTCTTATTCAGACAAAAGGAGTGTCCGTCAACATTAACCGTAATGCATGGCTCAAGGGTTTTAGGACATTTTTCTTGCAATTCAACTTTGGAGCCACCAACAAAAGGAGATTCAATAAACTGTCTTTCTCTAAACTAATATTACAGATATCAATAACTCTGGGAGGTAAGCTTTCCCCAACTTAACAACCCGGAATAAAAACTACCTCACTGAAACACTTGAAATAATGTCGTTTACAGCATAAACAATGACTTTTATAATGACATTAATAAAGATGACGGATATCGATCGGACCATAACCCAAACAAGTTAATAAGGTACCTCATTTATTGGGACTGATAGTGAAGTATTTGGGACCAGGGTTTGCTGCACGATGTAGTCATTAGCCTGCCATGGCTATACGCTTGAAAGGCAGATAAGCAAAAAAAGGGAACAACTTTGATATAATAAATGGACTTGAAAAGGGATATAACATAAACATCCATTGGTTGCCTGTAGTTAGACTACATCATGACTGTATAGTGCTCACAATAACGAGCAAGCTGCTACACTATGCTATGTCTAATTTAAGCAAGTTTCTCATTTAATACAACATGGAAACAATTAGTTGTGGCCCAACATATGTTTTGGAGAAAAACAGGATGCAAACAAAAATGTTCGAATGTCTAATGAGATCCCACCAATGGCTTCAGTGGAAATGACAATGCGTTACAGTGTTTATCAAATGTGGGCGACCTTTTAATCAAAGAAACTTGAGAGGATTAAAGGGTTTGAACGGTTGAAACACAAATTAAATGTGACAAGGGAACAATGGGGATAGAGAGGAAAACCTACTTGGCGAGGCTATTTTAAGGGACGGAGACGAGATTCCTGTTTCAAACTTGGAACCAGTGACTGTCCTTTGACGTGTTGAGATCTTGTTATTCCACATTTTGTTGACACTGGTTGTTTGAGATGGCACAGTGGCTTAATTGGATTTCTGTATCTGAGACGTGTCCTTAGAGTCCTAATATGTGATTATGGAAACATCGTAATGTCAACCTATTAGATAGATATTCTCTTATTCACTGTGAAATCACATGTTGACAATTTAATCTCCCCGTTGGGGTCAAACAGGAAATCTGATCTCGCTACTTGGGGAGTAAATCTGAAAGGGGGAGGATGAAGATAAAATGCATTTGATGACTGTATGCTCTCTGCTGTTTTCCTTGGAAGGGAAAAGTGATATTTTATGAACCCCTTACAGTCCCTTTATATAGCCAAATCACTTAGTATGTCAACAAATAACAGCGAGGATGTATCAGGGTATTATGAACTAACTGCAGGAGGGGAATTTGGCTTGGACAACAAGGAAGAAAGTTGAGTTATACAACTGTGCTTTTGTATCAGCTTCACTTACGGATGTCCTGCCAATTTTTTTTAACCTTCACAACATCACACCCACTGATCAGCAAGGTCCCGACTGCTCCCTGTTTTACTCATAGTCAATAAACTGCTGAACCACACAAATAAATCATTGGAGTTTTGATCTTGTGAGTCATTCCCGGATATGCATGACTGTGGTCAGTAATGGCTGATTTTAACCAGCTCATTGTGGACCAGTTATTTAAATACAAAAGTCTATTATGCCGTGTGCTTTGATCACACGAGGCGCATCATCGGTCCTTCTGATCAGCAACATATGCCTGACACCGTTTTTGAGGACGGGAAGTAAAGGTTTTGTTTTACTTCTGGTAATGAATTCAACCACGACTGAAATGGGGGTTAAGTCAGACAGAAATGAATGTGCCACCCACTTAAAAAGTAACAAACCTTTCTTCTTCCTTCCAGTAAAAAGTTATCAAGCAATAAGATCTAGCCTTGAATTCGTCCTAAACTTTCTTTTTATACGAGACTCATTTAAATCCCAACATTTCCCAAAATGACGGCTTGTTCCTAGATAGAATTTAAGTACTTTCACTTTGTTTAAAAAAGCGGTTAAGGCTGATGAGGCAAGATGATTGATACAATATATCCATTCACAAGCCCAGGCATGCTAAACCAGTTAACAATCTTTGACACAAACAGTTAACAATAAAACATGTCAAACTAAGAGCAATGGGTTCACGAAAAAAACCACGTGCATCCATGTGAACAGCAGATATGATTAATACATACCTTTGTGGCCTCTCATCATAGCTCGAGGAAGAACTGATCATGTGGAAATGCCAATTCCCTAGCAAACAGATGAAGACTTCTGCACACATGAGACCAGGGGCGGACATGCGCAGCATGTATCGGCCGGCGACGAAAGTATGTTACTTAACAAAAAACCCTATGCATTTTATGTTAATTTGGACCATTATTCATGTAGTAATCACATTACCTGAGCCCTTGAGTTGCCTAGAGCAAAATAGTTATGGCATATATTTAGTGATTTTAATGTTAACAGATCATTGATGCAATAACATTTTGACCCAATTTGCCTGACTTGATGCATGGAATAAAACATGGACGTAGGAAGCATCCTCAATGTGGGTGAGACAATTTAACAGGGGGTGTGGGCAGGTGGTGGACCTGACCTCCTCTAGGGGGGTCCGGGGGCATGCTCCCCCGGGATTTTTTTTTTTAAATGTTGAAGTTAAATGCATCAATCTGGTGCACTTTGAGAGCAACATTAGGGACTAAATCTATGGATACATCTCTCAACACCCATATGAAACAGAACTGTAAACATATTTACTTTTTATTTGAACAGCAAGTGGAGGCAAAAGTGACTGCACCCAAAACAATAAACCTGCTAGCTAACTAGCCTAAACTCAGTAACAGAATGTGGGCAACACGTTCTTCTCCACAGCCGCGCGACCTCTGAGTCAGACGTCACTTCCCCCTTTTCTATCCTACGGGTACAGCCACTCCCCCTGAACCCCGTTTCCCTGCCAACCCCCCCCCCCCCCTCCTCTATGCAAGCCCCTCCCTCTGAACCCAGGGCTCGCTACAATACTGTATACTGTATACACAAACTATACAAAAACGCCTTTACGCTTTGTAGCTTGTTTATCCACCTGTAAGCAACTGCCAGCTAGGTGTCTCAGTGACTCACTCCTGATCGTTCACTGTGCAGTGACAGCTGCTACGGGCCTGATGTGTGAAAGTGAAACTATCTGATAGATAGATCATAGGTAGCCTATCAAAACAGCCCAGCCCAGCCCTCCAGGGAGTGGCAGGAACACTTACAAGTATGAGCCGGTAGGATTTAGGCCCTCCGGCCCACGCACAGCACCGGCCCACCGGGAAAACTCCCGGCATTCCCAATGGCCAGTCCGCCCCTGCATGAGACGAATAAAGCCCATCTAAATGCCCCCAGGAACAGATGCTCTGACACACTGGGATGGTTCATTCTTAAGATGACTTCACACATCCCAAATACGCATGCACTTCGAACTTATGCAAATGTAGAGCAAAAAGCCATTCACAAAGACCTGAGGCCTCTGAGCACGCATAGAACAACCACGGTACGATGAATCTCCTAATTAAGTTGGACGTTTATTTACAGAAAGGATGAAGTCATCCACTAATCATGTCACAACTTCAAATGTCATCCACTTGACAGCAGACTGCTGCACAGAGGTTCAAAAGCGAACATTGAATAACATTTGATCATATTTACATGTTTTTAACCTTAGACGTAAATGTTGATTGCACAAAGTAGCGCCTATAGAATATTAAAACAATTGACATTTAGATTCCATTAAGGCCTTGCTTTAATATACATTTCTGTCTGCCTCCAGGTATGATCTTTAGGGGAAATTAAGGCTCCATTACCAGCATGTGTGTCAACCATTGCGCAACCAAAACAGTAGGGCCGCCCCCAGAGAGTCGACAAGTCAAATATCTGTCGGGGATGCCTAAGTAGGGCTGAAATGTTGTCTGTTTCCACTTTAAGTTGATATCCTTAAGCCTCTAGGGGGATATTACATTCGGAAAGGGTGTGACTGCGGGTCAAATCCACAGCTCCTTAAAAAGACTTTGAAAGATGTGGTTACGCTGCGAAATCCCTAAAAACCCTCAATGTCAACCGTCCAAGGACCAACCAAAACAGACTTTTTTTGGATTTGCTTGACTACCATCGATTTGATAGTTTATCCAGTGCATTTAAATACATTATCACAACCCCATAAGAGTGCAAAGAGGCCTAATTTTTAAATGTGGGTTGATGTTTTCGGAATGATCAAATGACGGAGAGGTGAAGGGAAAGAGGTTTATGATAAATAAGCACTGTGGGACCAAAGCTTCCCACTGTGTCCTTGTGTTTTTTGGACAAAGAATAGACCACAAAATACAACGTTTCATTTCACACGAGAATACAGCAGAGGAGAGTATTTAAATGAACCCTTCATGGACCCACTTGAAGGGGTTGCCAGATGTAACATAAGTGGCTGCACTCTCCTTCAAGGGATGCACTTGTTTTTATTCAAAGAAACTGAAAATAAGATAAATGTATCACATAAACACTAAGAAGAGTTAGAAAACCTCGAAGAAGAGGGTGTATTGATGCCATACTGGAGCAGCACAACAACTATAATTATTGAATTACGCAACTGATTAATGATTTCTTCTTTAAAAGTAATCATTGCAATTTCCTATATCCCACACTCAGACAAACTAAAACCCATTGCTATTACATTTAAAATGACACAAAAAAGAGAAAACCAGAAAGTCATGGTGGTTGGATTTTGGTTATAATAAATTATCTTCCTTGCTCAGTATTTACTACATACAGCAATATTACTGTCAAAATGAAATAATAAAGAGATTTTAAGACGTTCATGAATCACAAAAGAAGAGAAAAAAAATCCTGATTTGCTCCAAATGTAACGTTACATAATCATAATGAGTAGCAAATGGGGAAATGTTTGACACTTGGAGTTCAGAGGAGACCAAATGTGTGGTTGTTGTGTGAAGTGCTGTTAATTGCCTCTGATAAATGTATCGCTGTGATTTCTGCTTCACACTTGCCTTCAGCCCACAGAACAGACCCATCATCCTGGCTCCGGTCGAGTTCTGCGTCCTTGTGACAGTGATTTCCCCCACTGATGTTCGCATTCACATGACACTAGCCACAACATAATAAATCCTTGATCCGATCCAACAGTTAATTTCAAGCTTGCACGTCAAGATGAAAAGGCCCCGAATACTGAAGTTAGACTGGGCGTGGGCACAATGACTGCAGACTGTCTTTTCCCCTGGATCTGCAACAGTGAACATCTATTCCAAGAAAAACATGAAATGCTCAGGGCACGAGGTCTGGGATGTGTGACAGGAAGAAAAAATCCTTTAAACCAAATGTTCCCTTTGTTGGTTTTGTGGATACTGCATGCTTTAACGGTCTTAAAAAAAAGTCTGTGCAAAGACAAAGCTTTACCGCAAAATAACGAAAGACATTGGGAAAGACTGCATTTTCCGGGACTATTGAAACAAAATGTAGCTTTAAATTGGGTCTTTATCAACTCCTTGAACACTCCTGACATTTAGTCCTCTTCTTTAGTATCTAACTGATTTTGAAAAAGTACATTTTGTTAGGACTTTCATTCTTTTTCAATTTCATAAAACACAAGTGTCCCGAAAAAAGGCTTGCTTTCTTCCAAGTATTGAGTTTCTCCTGTTTGGACCTGGATGGTAAAGCCAGAGCCTTGGAGTGCAAAGGACAGGGGCCTCTTAATTCTGTGCAGGCTTTGGATCTAAAACATCGCCATTGGCTTATTCCATTAGTGCTGAAACCTTGTTTTGTTATGTATTTCGTCTTGTTTTTATTGCTGTTGGAGGTTTAGTATTTGTTTGAGACTCTGAGCTACCACCTGTACAATATCAAATGAATATGTGAGCTAATACTTCATGTATTCAGCCTTCCAAGAACGCATTATCTCAAAGCCAAACCAAATGAGTTTAGTTGTACCAATGACATGTGACTCATGATCAATATTACTGAACGTCAACAACCCCAACACGTCCTTTGTTATATAGTGTACTGCAGCATTTCTGATGAGCAGATCAATGAGTACATTGTTCGAACTTTCAGAACATTAAGTGGACATTTTAATTACAGGACAGCTAGAGGTTTAATTGGTCTAGCGGAAGAACAGTCATCCATTAGTGTTTTGTAATGATACGGCCATAAAAACACGTACATGCACATAACATCACCTGAATGTGAACAACAACGTTTAAGAGGAATCTCTAGGAAAGTGTTGGGGCAGTGTTAAATCTCATTTAACGAGAAAGATGTGCAGCCAGACGTGATCTTGTGACTAAATCATGAGTCATAGGGTCCATTTGATATGCAGCAGTGACAAAAGAGCATTCATCACCGAGGCGAGCTACTCATATATCTGCATAGAAATGAGACAGTGATTAATAACTGATCACAGGGAAATGCACCTATCGCAAAGAGACATACACCATTTTTTAGTATATCCTATTTAGAGGAAGCTTTCCTGCAGCTGATTACTTTAAACTACTAACAAATATCATCACCCTGAGGCTGGATTTGCAGATTTAAGGCTTTTCAAGGAGAATATATTGATATTATGAGAATAGATTTATATATATATGTTTATTTTCCTCGTTTACAGTAAAGCAAAAGTACATTTTCTGAACTCCATCTGTTGTATTATTTGGCTTTTGCCACTTACTCATTATGATCACATTGCTGATGATCATCTACCAACATTATCATATTTGAATACCTTTTGAGAACAGTCAACCCGACAATGTTGTGGCAACAATTTTATTAAGATATTTGGATTCAAAATGTTTGAATTTGATTATTTTCCCCATATGTCCCACCCCTCAGTCAATTTATAAATGTACCTCCCAATGTGGGAGGTATTTGAAAGAGAAGTGGTACCGAGGCCGAAACTGAACCTGGGATGTTTCCACTGGACCAAGGTAATCAATATCTTCTTTGTCTATACATTTCTTAATATTTAACATGTTTATTCTCAACAGTCGTAGGATGATACAACAGCAAGATGTACACTTCAGACAAAACAGCAAAAGCTACAGAACAAAATTATACGACGACACCAAATCTTGTTTTTATAATCAAATTGGGTTAATTTGATTCATGCAGGTGTGAGTACTGGAAGTGATCGACTCGCTCCGTGCCACAACGCCCACCTCCTGTATGAGACATATGCATGCTTTGCCTTATGCTCTTCTCCTACTTGCGTCTTTTACATTTGAAACTATGAAGGTTCCCTGGAGGGGTCTAGTTTACTCCTGGGGATTCTCATGTTGCATGCGAGGTAATAGACCACGACGATAAAGCAGAAGCAAAACGAGCCTATTAAAAGTTGGCCTGTGGATTTACAGCCTGTGTTAGAGGATGGCTCCTCTGGATGGACCACATGTGTGTGTGCCTCATCCTGGTGCATAAGCTGCCTTTCACCTGCCGTGTGTCACTTCTCCTGGATGAGCCAACGAGCTATATATCATCAGAGAGATCAGTGGCAACATACACCTCGTTGTCTCTGTTTAGGAGGAGGAGGCCACAGACACGATGTTTGCTGAAAAAAAACAAAGTTACCCAGCAGAGACCTGATTGACTCGTCTTTCCAAACTGAGCAGGCTTTAGAAAACCAGCTCTCCCTACTGGTGTCACACATGTTCTGTGAAGGTGTGAAGGTCTATAGACATACTTCCCACTTTCTCTCCCCCCCCCCACACACACGCACGCACGCACACACACACACACACACACACACACACACACACACACACACACACACACACACACACACACACACACACACACACACACACACAGCTTGTTTCATTTTGTAGATTTCCAAAAGCTTAAAATGTTCTCCTCAAATATCTTGTTTTGCCCACAATTTAAACACCTTCATTATACTGCGTAAGGAAACCGGAACGCCTCACATTTAAGAAACAAGATACAGAGAATTTGGACTTTCCTAAAAAATGTACAGCTTTAAAATGATCTTAATTAGAGCAGATCAAAACCTTATTACAAATAACAGAGATATTCCCATCATCTTATCACCATAAACATACTGTTTTACTCTCTGTGCCACTATGGATTTACTAAATAAATCAGTACAAGTTCCCTATGCATTTTCCGCACGTGAATCCATGACAGTGACAGTGTGGCACAGACAGCAAATTACAGATGAAAGGTGTCAATTAATGGAGCCTGCAGGCGCTGCTCACGCTATAATTTCATTATGAAAGCATAAAGGAAAGTCTGCTCGGAGGATGATTAACACCGGCAGGGATGCAGAAATGCCCACCCTTCCTCCAGGAAACATCAAAGACTTCCATTCCCACACACACACCCTGTCAAATCAGTATTAATATGTTTCATGCCCTTATATTTTTTCATCCGGTTAAATCATTTCAAGGAGCTTAAATTGTCATTCAGAGTGAGGCAGGGATTAGGCAGAAACCTGCAGGGTTTGGTCAAACAGCCCGGGGGATGTAATGCAGGTTAAACCGGCCTACATTTAGTTGGCGCACATTAAAGCCTACATGTACAATGTTGCTTAAATAAAGAAAAGTCTGTTTTCACCTCAAATCTGGGGTTTTCTCCCACCAGTATAAATCGGCTGCCCTTAATTTAAGGTGACCACTCGGCTGGTGTGGATTAAGGATCAAACCTTCCATGCGTACCTACGCCACAAATCACAGCTGCTGTCAAGTAGAATTGTTGTAAAGTAAAGTCTTTAGTCTTCAATTTGTACAGTTTAAGAACAGCTAGGTCAGAGGACAGAGATTATGGAGTCACAGCTTGCAGTCAGAGCCTAGTCTGACCCTTCAGAGGCTCTCAGAGGAGCCAGAACCGGAGGATGATGATCTATTCATGGATAAATACGAGTTCCACCGATACAAACAGAAGTATATTAAGAAAGACTAAAAAAAACGGACACCCTGACCTCATATTATAGCTAGCTTAATATACAAATGATAGTTTGTGGCAGCCTGGAAATGTGCATACATTATATCTTCTTGGAGATGTCCATATTGATGCTCAGCAGGTAAAAAGCTGGAAATCTTCCTGTCTCACGATTATAAAATGCAATAATTTGAAGAATAAATACAGTTACGCAAGTTGCAACCGGCTCTCAGACTGGCGTCGTTAATACACACATACTTATTGATCGGAGAGGCATTAGGAGCTTCCAACGAAAAAAGAAGACGTGGACACGCTGAATAAACTCCGGACAGGTGGGTTGTTTTGGGAAAACTCTAAAATATATAGTGGGAAAGCATGCTTAACAACTTGGCTCGGCAATTAAGCAACGCCGAGAGAGAAAGGAAGATCGCTGTCCCTTGAATGCAGATATTTAAACCCAAACGGTGACTTATTAAAGTGCACGATATGAATTAAAGAAAAGCTTAAACAGGTGAAGTTCAAGTACTCGTTTGTCTGATTGAGTTTGATGACTCGCAGCAACGTGTCCGTGCGTCATGCCTCAGCGCGAGCCATGTATTTTCTCAAAGTAAAGAAAACAACAAAGAGTAAACAATCACTTACTTTTGGCTTCTTCATATGGAACGACAGGAGTAAATCCAGTGTGTGCGAAAGCCTATTTTATTTTACTTCTACGGGGAGGAAAGGGGTTGTCATCATCCTGTGTGCACATATCCAATGCCTAAGTCAGTGGTATCCAAGCAGAGGAGAAAAAAGCCCCAAGAAGAATTAGAAGAAGAAGAAGAAGAAGAAGAAAAATAAGAAAAACGGAGGAATCAAACTCTGAGCCTTTGCAACCTCTCGCTGACTGGTGTGTGGCATCTAGCCCATCTATCTACAGCTTAGATCCAGACACTGAGGGCTCGCAGCGGCGGAGGGAGGGCATTAAGCCTTTACAACGATGCGTGAAACCGTCAAAGAGCCGCCCTCTGACGAGCAGAGTGTGAAGAAGAGGTTCACCCCAAAACCACTTCTGCGAGTGTAAACAGATCCGGATCAGAACCAGACCTTGTGTGCATCGAGTGTGACTTTATTCCACGTTATAATAATATATATAATAAGTGATTTCAGTAGACATGCAACTCATAACGTTTACTATTTTACTTTGAAGGAGCTCTTGTTCTGTTCAGCACCCCCTCTCTCTCTCTCTCTCTCTCTCACTCTCACTTTCTCTCTCTCTCTCTGTCTCTCTCTCACTCACACACACACACACACACACACACACACACACACACACACACACACACACACACACACACACACACACACACACACACACACACACACACACACACACACACACACACACACATCAAATAACCCCTTCCTCTCCCTCTTCCACTTGGTTTAGGACTTTTTGATTTATTTAGTTGTTATTTTCTTTATTTGAGCATCAGGAAAAGTGATATAATACCACTTATTATTATTGTATTATTATTACCTAATTATTCTCTTCTTTGCTTCAATAATCTTTTATTCTATTGTAGGCCTAAGTGTTTTTAATTTATTTTTTATTCAATTTTCATTTTTATTTGATTATATTCTTTAGTTCATTAGTAATGCATGATAACATGCCACTGCAACAAACAAATAAACAACCCAATTTAGGATATATATAAAGTACATTGTATCTGTTTTCTTTATTGTAGACGATATATCTCAGTGTTTAGGCACAACATTTTGCATTTAAATTGTTCGACTCAAAGTATATTGCAATATTATTATTATATTTAAAATAAATAAAACAATTAAATGTGTGTAGGATTTTAATTTGCACGGTTACACTAAAGCTATTCATAAAAGGAGTTAACATGAAAAACCTTTGAACTGTGAAATTGCACCCTCCCCTTTCCTTTTTCTAGTATTAGTGAATGAGTGACTCAGTGAAGGAATGAGTCAGAGTGAGTAACAGCATCTATAAAACCTTACAGTTTCACAATAAAATGTCAAAAGTCTGCACATTATGTCCAAAAACTATAAAAGGAAAACATTAAAAAGATAGAAATCTTCCACGGCATGCACAGTTTCATTCAGTTTGAACAGCATGTCATTACATTTAACCTCAGTAAACACACATGGTTTGATAAAGGATGAACACAATTATCTAATCTGTCTGTTAAATGGTGTTCTGTGCAGTGAACACACTCTGCTACAGAGAGAGTGAGCTACAAACGTAATGTATACAAAACCGTAACCAAGTTTTTAACATTAACAATTATTTGTGTAATGTATTCCACCTATAACTAAAGATTGAAAGATTACAAATAATATTAATACTTTTTTTAAAAGGACACTTTTTTTATGTGAAATAAGACAAATCATTGGAAGTATCTTTGGATAGAGGAGTTAGCTAAATAAACGTGATGTAACTGCAGACATGGAGAACACATCGATCAGGCCAACCACTATAAACCTTGTGATAAACAAAGACAGAAGTGACAGATTAAATAACTAAATACTGTGCTTCAGCTGTTATTTTAATCCTTAAAACAGGCCTATAGCAAGACTATTTTACCCATTGCATCAAACAAAAATAAATAAGCCAATATATTACATACAAATAAGTCATTTACTCAGATCATATTTGTTGCATCATGCAATATTGCTTAACGTAAGGTAACTTACAGAAACACAAGTCATTTGATCACCTGATGGCCACAGCCACACAGGGTAAAACAATCACACTGAACACTCACCTTCAGTAGTTTTGCTTGTGTTTAGCTGCAGTGAAACATTCCAATTATTAACACCACACTGTACAAATGTACCAGCATTTCAGAACATTTAACAGTATTATTTTACAGTAACATATTGTAATCAAGGCCCCCTGTAATATCCCAACAAATGCATGTAAAAAGGACTGTATCCTTGGATTTCACAGCATTTAACTATTATTTCACAATAAAATACTGCAATCAAAATCCTCTGTAATATCACATCACATTTTGCAATAGCACAACAACATTGTAAACATTGCAAGGATTTCACAGCATTTAAGAGTATCATATTACAGAGAAATATTGTAATCAAAAGCCCCTGTAATATCACAACAAAATATCTATACAACTACAGTAATATTGTATATCACATCATTTAAAGGGGACCTATCATGCAAAATGCACTTTGTGATGTCTTTTATACATCAATATGTGTCCCCGGTGTGTCGGGGAACTCACGTAGCGTCAGAAAATAAAACCCTCTCTCTTTTCCTCCGTACCCAAATCTCTAAAAACGGGGGTACAACGGAGCTGATCCAGATTTCCATCCGCTGTGACGTGTCCATCCGATCTGACGTCAAATCGGCAGCGGACCCACAGAAAGTTGCTATCAGAAACAATGCCTGACGTGTTTTGGACGTAATCTCGTCTTTGTTTACATTAGCAATTCTCGCTAACACTCAGAGCTAACCTGTACTGGAGGCACATGTGTTTAAAAAGCAAGAAATAAAAAAAAGAAATCACCTTGGGGTAAACCCGCTAGAGAAAAGGCATTTGAGCTCCATACAGTTTCAGAAATAATCCTTGATGTACTTTAGAACAGGATGGCGTTTTATCACAGCAGAATTTAACTTTATCTCCGGTAGAATTCTGATCAGGCATTAGCTCCGCCTCCTCTTTTTTTTTTCAAGCTAAGGACCCAAAATCTGCGTTTCTCTAACAGGGCTGCAAAAGCGGTGTTTGAGCAGTAAGAGGCATGGCTACAATGGGGGATCTGTTTGGTATTTTGAAAAAAAAAAATCACAGACATTATAGGTATGGCCCTACATTGTCATGACCGAAATAACGAGATTGCGGATACAAGCGGCCGAGATGGGTTTTCTCCGGAGGGTGGCTGGCGTCTCCCTTAGGGATAAGGTGAGAAGTTCGGTCATCCGGGAGGGATTCGGAGTTGAACGGCTCCTCCTTCGCGTCGAAAGGAGCCAGTTGAGGTGGTTCGGGCACCTAGTTAGGATGCCACCTGGGGGCCTGACTAGGGAGGTGTTCCAGGCACGTCCAGCTGGGAAGAGACCAAGGGGTAGACCTAGGACCAGGTGGAGGGATTATATCTCTTCTCTGGCCTGGGAGCACCTTGGGATCCCCCAGTCAGAGCTGGTTGATGTCGCCAGGGAAAAGAAAGTTTGGGGCTCTCTGCTGGAACTGCTACCCCCGCGACCCGACCACGGATAAGCGGGAGAAGATGGATGGATGGATGGCCCTACAATATATTTTTCAAATATAGGATGATAGGTCCACTTTAACTATTATTTCATAGTAAAGCACTGCACTCAAAATCATCTGTAATAGCACAACCCATTACTGTAACATTTGCATTGTGCAGCATTGCACATGTGCAGAATAGACTATTCTAACCGGCGTGTGTCCTGCAGCCTACTACTCAAGCCGTCTGGAAGATTTGGAGACATTCTATACACTGTAAAAAAAGATCCTAATTTTACAGGAAATAACACATTTTTTATAGTAATTATCATGTTTTTTTAAATAACTTCCTGTAAATCCTGTAAAATTACAGATATGAACTATAAATTAACAACCCAAAACATTATTTTAAGTATTTTGACAATAACAACAAATAACATTTATTTCATTTTTTTTTTTTAAAGTAAATGTACTATATAATATTTACAGTATTTTTGCACTTTCAGAAAATATATGCAGATGTATACGTAAATTAAAAATATTATCTGTAATTAAATATGTAACTCGTAATATAAAAGTGTAATAACATTATAAGACTTTAAGATATTTCTTTGTAATTTTAAGGTAAACATAAAACTGAAAAAGTAAGTAATTTTTTTTTACATAAATCATTTTTTCAATATTCGATTGAATCCACGACAAACACAAAATAAATAAAGTAAATAAATAGTTTTTCATGAAATTCCTAACTTACTATATTGTAAACATCTACAGTTGACTATCATTTAAAAAAAATTAAATCATAGAAAGTGGAGAAATCTCTTTAGGGAGGACCAAGGTTTGAAAAACACTGTTATTTACAATAAGTCACAGTTATCCTTGTTTTATTTATGTGTTATGTTGCTGTGTTTTTTTTTCTCCATTTGTCAATATACAGTAATACGCCTTATTGTCTTACGTATAATGTATGGTTTTCGGGTCTCTGGCCAACAGCTACGGCACTTGAAATAGAATTCAGCCAAAACACGGCAGACAAGTCAGGCATGATTGGAATGAGTCCACAACACTCCTGATTGGTTAATATAAAAATCATCGAAGAAACCTGCCAATGAGAACTGTCCGTGCCTGTCATTCACATTTGAAACATCCACGTCAGTTTGAGCGGGTCTCCTGCGGAGCTACAGCTGTCTGTAGGTCTAATGCAGGAGTTTATGGATTAATATTGGGATCGTTTTACATCTACACGTTAAATATGAGCATCGGGACGTCAACAAAGAACAGAAGACTTGAGATCTGGTGAGTTCTGCAACTGTAATGGAGTTAAACATGTATTTAGATAATCCTTAGTTTGTGAATGTTTTATTTTTAATTTAAGGTTACGTTTCTTCTTCTAGTTCAGTGAGTTTTGGTCGTACAGTGATGAGACGTATACATATGGAATCTGTGGAATATCAGCTTTCATATGATATGGCGATTGTGCAGATAATATGAAGTAGAAAAGATCGCTTTTTTGTGCGTCAGCCCCGTTTGCCCGTTTTCGCTAAGTGCTGATTTAGAGCTTGACGTTAGACTTGAGTTTCGTTTTGGTAAAAATGGTTAATATCGTCAGTTAGCTGAGTTTTTTCCCGTTAAGTGGGTATGCATCATTAATAGGTTGTTAAATGTTAAGAAGCCCTGCGATGCTGTTTCTTGCAAGATGTTGCGCCCGGGAAACCGGGCTTAACAGGTGGTTGCTAACGTTAGCTTACAGCTTATTGCAGTGCTGCCGCGACCCTCTCATCTCCAACACGGGAGAATTACACATAAACATGCAGCGGGGTGTCACAGTGCTGTCGCCAAGTTTATTTACAGCGGAATCCAGTTTGTTAATGTTCAGTAGCCAACAGCTAGCATAGCATAAACGGCTAACCGCTAACGTTTGGCTAACTTGCTTGCAGAGATGGGGTCGTTACTAAAAATATGTAATATATTACATATTACTTTTAAAAAAAAAGTAATATATTACACTACTTCGTTACTATCTACATAAAGTAACTAGTTACTTTACTCGTTACTTTACTCGCCGAGCACGTACGAACTGCGCATGCGTGAGTGGCAATATCTCTCCTTACCAGCAGGCGGCGGTAGTGTGTATTTGTCATTCAAAACAGGCAACAACCGGAAGACAGAGAAGAAGCACAGACTATGTGATATAAACAAACAAATAGCGTGTGCGGTAGCTTCACCTTAGCATGTGTTCTTTGCAGGTGCTTGTTGAGGTTTGACCACGTGGTGTTTCCAGCAGTGGATAACAGCTTCTGGCCTGGACACAGTTTGCACCTCACCGTAACATTCCTGTCTATTCTTCGGACGAACTCAAAATAATGGGCATACCTCCACCCCTTGAAAGTTATCGCTGACTCAGCCATGTTTATGCAGCACTGCACGTGGAGATGTGGACGCGCAAATCGCGCAGATTACATACATATAAACCTGCGACGGAAACCCCTCTTGTCTGTCAGTGTGATTATGACTGATGTTATATAAAAGTAACGAAGTAATGCGTGTCGGGGCAATGTTAGTAACTGTAGTGTGATTACTGAATTATAAAAGTAACGCGTTACACTACTCCGTTACCCACAGAAGTAATATTATTACAGTACCGCGTTACTTTGTAACGCGTTACACCCAACTCTGCTTGCTTGTTAGCTCTGCTCTATATATTACAAACTAACATGACTAGCTAATGTCACACTGTGTGAACTAAAATAGTTTTTGTATTACTACATCATACATGCTTTGTCCAAATCACTGCTAAAATTTATATTTTTAACAAAATTATTATTATAGTATGTATTTTTTTTGCATTTTTATCACACTTGGCATAAACTATTTTAGTTCATCAATTGAGAACGGGAGAATGAAAATAATGATTTGTGGCAATCAAAAACAAGGTATTTAATTAATACTTTGAATATTAAAGGTGGGGTAGGTAAGTTTGAGAAGCCGGCTCGAGATACACTTGTTGTTATATTCCATGGAATGCTCTTAACATCCCGATAGCAATAAATACATTAAGTGCTTTGACAAAAAATACATACAAAAATATCATCTGTGGAAGCCTTAGTACTGTAAAAAGCACGACCAATCATCTGAGCCGGCCCGGCTAAAGTAACTGGATGGCCTACCTGCCTGTCAGCCTTCCATCTGGGCACAAACTTATCTCGTGCCCTCATTGGTCATGTGCTCGTTCGTGTGTGTTGGAGGAGGGGCTCTGTGAGGAAGTGGCAGATTTGTTCCGGCTGTGTATTTTCAAATTCTAGCGCACTCGAGCTGGTTTCTCCAAAATGACCTACCCCACCTTTAATGACTAAATAAATAGATTTGAAAATGTATAGTAAAGAAACACTCAGCCATGCATGATATAACATAGGAAAATAATACGGATCAATATTGACCCATGTTGTGTAGAGACACAAACATGATTTTTATTCAAAAAGTAAGAAAGGAAAAATTAAAATTAGAATTGGTGTTGATCCAAAACGGGTTCATTGAGGAATACCTGGAATCCTGAATGGTTAAAGTAATTTATTGCAAAGATATTTACAAGTAAAACTAATTCGGGTCACTTTTGACACATGTTGGTTGTATGTTGTGTAACAAAGGGTTAACATGACAGCTGTGATGTTCACTCTTTTGACAGAGCACCAGTGGGCAGTGAAGACTATGGAAGATAAGATGTGATGGCTTTGTGTGGAAAGCTGCTGACGCCAGCCTGTGTCCCTCTCATCAGTCTCTCCAGGCAGCACCCAGCTATTCTTCCATCTTGCAGATGAAAAGACTTTGATATGTGAGTAATAACTAACTTGTGTCTAACATAATATTCAATGTGGTTTAGTAAAATATTTTAAAAGACCCCACATTGTACATGTACAGGACAATCAGACCTTGTTCAACAGAGATAATCAGACACTTGTTTTGACACGCAGTGCCTGGGAGGGTGCGTTTGATTGTTCCCACCCTTACCACATTTATGGACTAGGTCATGTTAGACAAGCAATCCAGTGGTTAGTTTTAGGGTAAACTCCATTGTTCTTTTTAATGTATTCACTTTAAGAGAAAGGGATTTCAGAAACAAGTCTCACAAGTTTGGCTCGAGGTAACAAAAGCTAACTGTTGTTAGACTATGTTCCCCCCTTCTAAACGTATTCAATGAATGAGAAAAATATGAACGACTCTTCATAGAGCCACATCCACACAGCTTTAAAGTTGTAGGAAGCTGAGGCATGCCAGCGCCTAGTTGTAGTTTCTAAGGTATTAGAAAGTTTGTGTTCTGGAAGGGGTTTAGCATAGGATCAATTCCCTTGGGATGCTATCAAGAACTGTTTTACAATCAATAGTGTGTGTGTGTGTTTAAGTTTCCAACCCTGCTTCAAAGGTCCAACATACTAGATAGGGGATCTATTGGTAGCTGCTGATAATAACAATCATCATTATGGTTTACTAATTGTTGTCTTTTTGTCCTCTATTTTGAACTGCCACGTCTACAGTAGTGCAGAATGGACAGAGGAAACATGATTGGGCCTCAAGTTTTTTGCAGCCAATATGCATTCTCCTACAAACTTGGGATAGGAGGGTGAGTGAATAAGTTATCCATTGGTTGGAACCTACATCCCATTGTTAGACGTACTAAATCCTGCACACTGCTCCTTCAAATGGACAATGTGAACATATGTCGCCATTTTGTAATTTCTGTTATTTTCAGTTGAGAATGTTTCAAAGTAATCTTAAAAAATGTAACTTACTTTTTGTTTCTACTGTTTATAAGTAGATGTTTAAATATGAAATGCTGTATTTATTAATGGTTGTATAATTCTACAAATATTTTTATATTTTCAATTAAAAATGTTTTATTGTAATTGTTCCCTATAGAACATTTTGTGCTGTCATTTTATTGAATGTGTTTGATTGGAAAATGTTAGAAAAAAGCTGTAAAATAACAGTATTCTACCTGTAGAACGTTAGTTTCTGTATTTGTTTAGTGTTTGATCATACAAATCTAATAAGAAAAATGTTAAAAACTGTTTTTCTCATCATCTCAAAGTGGACCTATCATGCTATATTTGAATAATATTAGGGCTGGGACTTTAACGCGTTAATTAAGATTAATTAATCACACAAAAATTAACGCGTTAAAAAAATTAACGCATTTTAATCGCACTTATTTTTGCACCGCGGAACGTTTCTCACTGGTTGAGTTTCAGGCGTACCGATTATACTGGAGCACCAACTAACGTTCATGACTTCAGACAACAACAAACCACAGTGAACAACAGTGGGAAATGTTGTTTTAAAAAACGGACGGATGGAAGCGTCGATAAGACCACGGTTGTGTGCAAATTATGCAAAAAGGAATTCGCATATCACCGCAGCACATCAAGCCTCAAGTATCACCTCAATGCAAAACATATAGCAGCTAGCGTGGAAGCTAGCGTGGACGTTAGCCTCTTTTATCGCGTTCACATCAAAAAGAGCCGGTACTAAAATTAGTTCATGAGAACCTTTTTACCCCCACGAAAGTCCCTGCTAGAGAGCAGAGAGCTGCTAGAGAGCAGGGACTTTCGTGCGGCTCTCTTGTGAGAAAAGAGCTATATGTCTGATTGGCTGGGCGGATTGCAAACCACGCCCCGTAAAACTCCCAAAAAGTTTTGTGAAGCCGCCATTTTATTATCCTCGCATTAGCATTATTAGCATTAGCCCAGCGCAAAAACGCAGAGAGACTAACTTATGGCAACACAAAATAAAACATGGGAGCGGTGGAGATGAGGAGGTGTCGGCGTTCTGGCGATTTACTCGGAAGGCTGCTGGGACTCCCAGCAGCTTCTACTGAAGCCAGTCCCCAACTCCGGGGACTTCCGGCCGGGGACTTTGGGCGGCAGTATACGCCGTGAAGTGGTTTGCGGCCTGCCAGTAAACCCAAAGCAGAAGAAGAAGAAGTGACGTCAGCGGCTTCATTTGCCTAATCCTCCCCCAGGTTCAAAGAGTTCTCATGAACTAAGTTCTCATGAACCTTTGTGGGAAAAGTACTGCGGTGTGAATGCGCCTAATGGTATACTAAAATCCATGTGAAAAAAATTGCTTCTCACTGTTCTCAGGTCAAATATTTATGTGATTAAAAATGCGATTAATTTTGATTAATTAATTACAAAG
Organism: Gymnodraco acuticeps; assembly: GCF_902827175.1. Lineage (NCBI taxonomy): Eukaryota > Metazoa > Chordata > Actinopteri > Perciformes > Bathydraconidae > Gymnodraco > Gymnodraco acuticeps. The sequence goes on along the minus strand of NW_022990097.1, from coordinate 73,217 downwards.
CCTCTAATTAATTAGATTAATTTTTTTAATCGAGTCCCGGCCCTAAATAATATATTGTAGGGCCATACCTATATAAAACATGTCTGTGAGGTTTTTTTTTCAAAATACCAAACAGATCATGCATTTTAGCCATGCCTCATTTCGCTCTATTTGCTCTTTTCCAGCCCTGTTTTTGCAAGGGCTGATTCTGTGAGAAGTCTTCTTCGCTGCTTTTGTGGCAGACTACAGCGCCACTTACAGGCCTAGCATATGTGCTACAGCGTCTCCAGCGCTTTCGAGCGGCAATGGCCGGCGGTGGCCCAACCTCTCATTCCCCTGATAGGTGGAGAGTTGCCCATATAGGCGGAGCTCCCCTTTTGTGACGTCAGAAAAATACAAATCTGTATCAGCTACGTTGCAGCCACATTTTTAGAGATTTAGGTACGGAGGAAAAGAGAGAGGGTTGTGTTTTCTGACACTTGGTGAGTTCCCTGACACACCAGGGACACATATTTATGTATAAAAGACGTACAAAAGTGCATTTTGCATGATAGGTCCCCTTTAAGGTATTTGAATGTAACAATTTAAGACAATGGATTTTGAAAAGAGAGGAAACATCTGTAACATTACAGTGTTTTCCTGTAAAATCTTTAAGGACAATTCCCGTAAATTAATGGCTTTTGAACTTTATTTCAGTTAGTATTTTACTTTAATTTAAGGGTTTTTGTTTGGCAGCGGCTGCTGCCAGTACTTTGACCGTTTTTTTTACGAGTTTTTCTTTTAGAGTGTAGCCTATTTGATTTGTCCCAACTGGACTCACGTGTGAGATGCTTTTTGTGCATTTTTGCTTGCTGTTTGTGGATGACATGATTAATCACGTCATCCAACAGTATTTGACAGGAAACCATTGTATGAGCTTCCTCCAGGAAGTGCCGGAGCTGGGGACTACAGTTATGCACGTCTATTATTGTAAATTGACAGTAAATTACTGGCAACTCATCTGCATTACTTTCACACTACACATTGTAAATTCACAGTAAATCACTGGCAACTCCTGCATCGCTTTCACAATAGAAATGTAAAAGTACAGGCCCTTGTTGTAATGCATGTACAACAAAATGATGTAATTCCCCAGTAACATACTGTAATATCACAGTAATTCCTTAGTCATTGAAGCTGTGAAGTTACAGTATACAGTTTTACCTTTACAACAATGCATTGTAATATCATGGATGTGAAATTACAATACATTGCTGTGAAGACATTCACAGTAAATTGCTGTGAACCTACTGTGAAAGTCATGCAAAAAGTTGCCAGGTATTTATTGTGAATTCACGGTGAATATTTTTACAGTGCACACATTCGATTTAAATGGTTAATTTGTTATTTGCCTCTGCCATCATCCACAATAACAACATGCCTGGAGGAGATACAGGTGTGGATGAAGAACAACTTCCTTCAGTTACAGTTTTTCTCGATTGCTATCACACATTTTTTTGAAATTGCTCAGTTTCTCAGAACACTAAACACAATTTACAAAACCACACACTCCTCCTTCCCCCCAGGACCAAACTGAAAACCATGGGAGACCGAGCCTTCTGCTCCGAGACTGTGGAATGCCCTCCCAAACCAGCTGAGGACACCACAGACGGTGCATACTTTTAAAAAAGGCCTGAAAACGCATCTTTTTAGAATAGCGTTTTACTAGATTTTTAAAACCCCCACATGTTGCCATGCCAGCATAAATGTCACTGTTTTTATTCTGTTGTTTTAATTAGTTTTGTTGTTTTGTTTCACCCTTTTTACTCTGTCGCACTTTGAGTTGTGTTTACTCGAATGAAAAGTGCGCTTATAAATAAAATAGATTATTATTAGCTTGTAATCTGAAATTACTTAGTTTATTTTCAAACATGTTGGCACAGCTAACACTTTGTCTGTTTGTATTAATCACTTTCTTTGTCTCTTGAGTTACCGTGGCCACTGTATTTATCCTACACTGTAAAGCCCCAGGAGTGCCTGAGGAAAAGAAAGGAATTCTAACACACACATTTCGAAAAACACTTCAGTGCCCTAAAGGGGAGAGAAACTGGTTTCGTGGAAAGTACTTCTTAAATATGTAGTATGTACCATGACTGCTTGAAGCTCAGAACTGTCACCACCTACTTGTGGGGTGGCTCGTCAGAGGAGAAGGACTCTTGTGTGTGCTGATTGCAGATGATTTGCACACATTGTGTTCAGCTTTGAAAATAATTTTGTGGTCTGGGTGCAGGATTTGTACTGATTTCCGAGAAATAATAGGATTAGCAATCAGAGGCCTAATTGTTTAGCGAAGCCCAGCCCACCTTCCTCTGACCTAGAGCTGCTGTCTGAGAGGCATTGTTACATAATGTGCTTATTTAGCTAAATCTGTCTGTAACATACTATGGCTCCCCTGCATTAATCAATGAGTGTAAACCAGACTAGACAAGATTGTCTGTACTAAAAGTTCCCCAAGGAATGTCTGGAGAATCAGACCACCGTATAAGCATTAGCGGCATTAATTGATTTTTGGCCACCAGAGCCCAGAAAAAAGCTCACAGGATGGCCGATTATCATCTTTTTCAGCATGTATGACTTATTTCTTAGCAAACACTAGCTCACTTACTTAAAACTTGTATATTAAGTACATTTAGCAATACTACATTGTAAAAATACTCTGTTACAAGTAAAAGTCCTTCAATCAAAATTGTACTCGAGTAAAAGTACAAAACTTTTTAGATCAAAATATACTTAACAGAAGTACTCATATTGCAGTGCGGCCCGTTTCCGAATAATTTGTATATTAAATTACTGTATTATAATTGGATTAATGTTTATCACTTTAACGTTGCAATCGGTAAAGGTTGTGTCTATTAAAATTAGTTCATACCCTGCTTGGTATTTCAACCTTTAAAATTATGAAATACTTTATAAGTTGATTTACATTTAGCGTTTAGAATCTAAATGTGCAAAGTACCTAGTAACTCTAGCTGTTAAATACATGGAGTGCAGTAAGACATTCAACTTTAAAATATAGTTGAGTATACGTTCTATGTAGCATGATGTGAAGATACTCAAGTGAAGTACAAGGCTAGAAGAGGAGGAAGTAAGGCAGCAGTGAGGATAGGACCATACTGAGGCAGTTTTAGTGCTGATATTAAAAGTCACAAATTATAAAAAATCCACTTTTTCATTTTACATAAACATGTGTCCCCTCTGTGTAAAGAGATTCTGGAAGTTTCAGCAAAAAAGATTTGCCCCCCCCCCCCCCCCCCCCCCCCCACCTTATCACCTGAATCTCTTCCTAGAGCACCATTGTGTTCTTTTTAACCAAATATCTCTCAGAGGGGCGTGGGGCAAGCCCCCAGGAAGTGCGCCGGAGTCTGATGAGAATATTCGTGCTGGTCAAACGGCGGTACTACACTTCCTTTAGGTTGCCAGGCCCGGAAACACTTTTTCCCATTGACTTACATGGGGAAAGAGTGGTCTGTAACTCGTTGGATAATTTTTTTTAAACTAAATAAACTACCCAGTATGAACGTTTGTATAGCCCTTATTAAAAACATTCGGTCCTCAAGTTGTAAAAATTAGCTAATAACGTTATTCTGAGAGTTATTTCCCTCGGCATTATGAAGGCGCATCTAACCCACGGGACCGCGCTGCCCGGCACGTTCATGTTACGTGTTCAGCAATACATGCGTTTATCTTTACCCATGGATGCACAATAACAACGGACCCATATCGCCTTACTGCCATCCCACGGAGCTGTAATAATGGATATATTGCACATGTTTGCTGTAATTCATTATTACATGGGCTGTATGATTAAATCTTGTACCGTAAATGTTGTATTAAATAAAGTTAATATTACCGACGTAGATTAACGTGCACTTGCAATTGTTTTAGTTACTTGTGGGCTACTTAACATGAATAATCACAGTTACTATCCTTTTACTCCATCACATTTCAAAAAGAAATAGGCTATTGTTATTTTAACTCCACCACAGTAATCCATCATCAGCTTTACTTTTTAGATAAAGTTTTAACTCACAATTGATCATAACAGGCTTCAACATATACATTTGTATATATTACCAAGTGGTTTCATGTACAACCCACACAAGTATCATGCTAAATGAAGCTCTGTTGCTTGGATATCACTAGATCCTGATGTTAGCGTAATATAAAAGTACATAAAGATTGATGTGTAACTTAGCATAATTTACTAGCTAGCCGCTAGCTGCTAACTGCCGCCTCGTTAATATAAATCCAGTAGCCTACCATGCTGTCATGAACGCGCGGTGCTGTTACGTGTACGCAAATTCACGTGCTTAATGTGAACGAGCCTTTTGGGCGGCGTGGTTAAAGTTGCGCATGCTCTATAGAGGCTTCTCAATACTCAAATTTCCCCTCCTCGACTCCCCTCCTCGGTTCCCCTCCTCGAGACTTAGACCCGCCCACAGGAGATGCGAGCGGAGGACCGAGGAGGGGAACCGAGGAGAGAGGAGGGGAAGCAGCAGACGTTTAAAGAAATGAGAACTCCTCTCCTCTGAGCGGTCATTTTAAAGAGACGTCCGTTCATTATTACGTGGCAACAGCTGCATCAGCTGTCGAGTGTTTTGTCATAGCGCTGTATCTCTGTTAGATCAGCTGAACATTGTTCCCCCACATATTTACTTTGAATTCATTGAGAGTGCGGTATAATGAGACAATAACAGGCTACAGATGCGGGGACACACACACACACACACACACACACACACACACACACACACACACACACACACACACACACACACACACACACACACACACACACACACACACACACACACACACACACACACACACACACACATATATTTATATAAATATATACAATTTAAAGTATGAGAGCACTCTCATAATAACGTAACACAATCAGAGACTGGATATATCCCCCCCTCTCTCTGGTCGCTGAAATGGGGAATTGAAATTACGGGCCAAAAGTTGTATTTACAAGTAGGCTATTAAAAGTAAGCAGAGGACACCAAACCAACTGAGACCCGTCTGTCCGCCGCATTTACGCACTGTACCACACACACCTACACACTGTACCACACACACCTACACACTGTACCACACACACACCTACACACTGTACCACACACACCTACAGCACCTAAAGCATAAGCCGTTGTGTATTTTATTATGTGAAGCAATGGTCTTAGAAAAATATCGACTCTTTGTTTGTAGATATCTACTAAACTAAAGCAAATAAAGAGAGTAGGCCTGTTATACTGAGTGATATATATTATACACACTGCTCTGCTTTCTGCACGGACCTTACAGCTGTTCTCTCTGGAAACATCGCGACGCGATGAGAGCAGTTTCAAAAATAATATCCAGGGGATGCATGCATAGCTGTCATTGGCTGAGATAAGTCCGGCCGTGCGTCACGCCTCCACCGTTCCCGGAAATGCATCCGTGGAGGAGCCGTGGAGGAACCATCAGTGTATCCTCGGTTATAGCTCCTCCAGAGAGCCTCCTCGACGCTCGATGCTCGGTCCTCGGTGTGCATTTAGAGAAATGAGACGTCCTTCAAAATGGTGCTCTGAAATTCATTTCCGGGTCACTACCGGAGGACCGAGGAGTCGAGCAGTCGAGGAGGGGACATTTGAGTATTGAGAAGCCTCTTATGAGTGCACATACTGTACGGGTACTTCTCAGGCATGATGGGTAATCTGTGACGTTTCGCTCTCTCAAAAGTTGGGCCATTTTGTCATCATGCGCCATTGAACAACTCTCATAGGAATTAATGAGGCCCCGCCTCCCACGCTGTATCCAGTTCTTATTATACATCCATGGCGTGGGGAGGGGCTCCTTATTTTCATCTAAAGGCCCGGACACACCAAGCTGACACCAAAGAACTGACACAGACAACCCGCGACTGTGACCTCGCGTCTCTGCGTCTTGGCCATGTGTCGCACTGGAACCGCAAAGACTTCAGCCGACGGCCAAGAAGCACGTGCGAACTGCGCATGAGTGAGTGGCAACAACTCTCCTTACCAGCAGGCGGCGGTAGTGTGTATTCGTCATTCAAAAGAGGCAACAACCGGAAGACAGACTGCGTGATAACCGAGAGAAGAAGAACAGACTGCATGATATAAACAAACAACAAATAGTGTGTGCGTTCCAATTTCACTCTACAAGGAGAAGCTCACGGGGCTTTCCCGAACCTGTGTCGAGAGCTGGAGTTCAATGAAATCTCAGATTTGCCTTCTTGCCATCAGCCAATCAGAGTGATTTATTTTGCCGACTGCCCACCGGTTCGACAAGTTGAATCGGTGGGTTTTCGGCCGAAAAGGCGTCAGCACGGTTGAAAAGACACAACGGTGCGGGACACACCAATCTGAGTAGGGCGTGTCGAATTCAGTGAACTCTTTAGAACGACCCATTATTTCACAAATGTTTGTAAAGGCAGACTGCATGGCTAGGTGCTTGAGTTTATACACCTGTGGCAATGGGACTGAATGAAACACCTGAATTCAATGATTAAGAGGCGTGTCCCAATACTTTTGTTTATATCGTGTATATCTCACGCTTATGTAGCCTACTAATTTTCATTCTCCTATTAGCTCTATATGAACCCCCCACCATCTCAATGAATTAGTATCCAGGTAGCATATACATATACCTGTATAAATGAATATCCATCCCGAAAGGGACCTGTTACGTTGATTAACTTTTATATTGGACTCGCAGAGGTCGCGTTAACCGAATATTTTCCGTCTATGATGGATTTTTTTTAACAATGACGGACAAATTTGAAAGCAGTCCGTCATTTTGACAGATTAGAACAAACTCGGAACAGCGCCAAAGTTCCCCCGCAGCGAGGCTCCGGTGTTATGCCGTGTTATGCATGCCCTCCAAAAAGGAAATCATACCGTTTCCAAACCTAACTGTGCCGTACGAATCATTGAAATGTCTGTGAGTTTTGTCTTTACGCTGTGCACGCTCCCGCGAGGTGCAGCAGGCATGCATAACACGGCGCATGTGAACTCTTCCCCCCGTTGACAGTTCACGAGCATGCTTCTCTTCTTCCCCCCCCCCAGAGTTGTGGAAAGGCTGACAGGTAATTCTGGATTTTGACGGGCAGCGAAAAAGTCGAGCGCAACCTCTGTATTGGAGTCTGTTCCACTGCCAATACTTTTATAATTAGTTTGGGATTTTCACAGCAAGAATTATTTGTACTGTAGCAATATTTAAATGTTTTCAACCAACTTCTCAATCGGTTTGTAATCCAATACTAAAGTTAAACAATGTCAGTGTTTGAACTTTGAGGAATAGGCTACAGTATATTGGCCCTCAAGGTGTGCACTTTCTTTCAAATTATATGCTTGAAAACACAACGTTTAAAATGTCAGCGTGAATATCGAGCTTCAGTGCACAGCGGCTCAAAAGCTTCATGAACACACCTGCAAGTATTTATCTCTGAAGTGACACATTAGACACCGCCAGCGAGAGTTACCTGTAAAAAATGTAGTCAGTAATCCAATATGAGTATCACAATGTGAAAGTAACCTGATCACTTTCTGTTACATTTGGATTACCTCTATATAAAATGCAATTCAAATAAAGACAAGATAACATAAATATCATTAAGCTGTATTTACTTATATAAGACAACAGAACAATGTATTACGTAACCTTAGTTTTTGTTTAGACCAACGTATTTAGTATAAAAAATGTATTTTTAAATTATAGGCTAGCCTGCAGAATAGTATAGTTTGCAAATGCTGTGTTAGTTAAATACATGAATGACAGAAAACACAGTATTATTGTTTAATGAATCATGTGTCCACCTACCGCATTAAAAAATAATGAAAAACTAAAAGAGAAGTCAGGCAGTGTATCTACTTATAATGAATCAATCTTTATTTTTCGTAATCCTGCGAGTAATCCCCATTTAAAAAATACACCAGTAATCCTGTTATTTTGTATGTAACAAAGGGAATATGTAAGGGTTACCTTTTTATATATCCTGGTTAACATTATCGTGTTACATTGAACCCGTTACCCCATAAAACCTGTACACAGCAACATTCTTTATCTTATTGTTTCCTGAAATTCTTATTTTCTCACATAGAGAATCTGGTGTTTTTGCGTGGTTCTCATTCAGTCGGCTGCCTCAAAGTTCTTGACAAAGTCATATTTTTGGGGGGAAACCGCTAACTGCACTAATGGATGTTGTAATTACATCCACATTGAAGACATGTTGGAGATTTAACTAAAAAAAATTATCTGAATTTATTACACGGAAGATAAGAGACCGCAGTCACTGCCAGCAAGTGGTGTCTTTTTACATAAAGGTCCTTATCTGTTCTTTTGTAGGTCATTAGGTCTCGTAGGCGCCCTGCTAACTAAGAGCACCAGACACACAAAGTCACAAATATGATCACAGACAGTCTCTGATAAAACACATCTGCAGGATTAAGCAAGATTCTCTGGATAGAAACTGAACATCCCCATTCATTAGAGGGGTTCCCTGAATGCATCTCTTAGTCTCCACTCCGCCAGCATGTCGGCTTGTAAAATGAAAAATCCTCACATGACATCTTACATACAATGAATCCCATGGTGGAGGTTGGTCTCTGATTTAAGGAGTTTATGTAATCTTTTTCTCCAATTCAAACACTGAGTAAGTGCGTTGAACAAATCAATGACTGGATGTGTCAGAACTTTCTCCAATTAAACAAAGATAAAACTGAGGTAATGGTTTTTGGAGCCAAGGCAGAACGTATAAAAGTTAGCGCTGAGCTTCAGTCTGCAATGTTCAAAACAACAGATGAAGCCAGAAATTTAGGTGTAGTGGACTCTGACCTGAGTTTCAACAGTCACATTAAAACAGTTACTAAATCAGCCTACTATCACCTAAAGAATATATCTAGGATTAAAAGACTAATGTCACAGCAGGATTTGGAAAAACGTGTCCATGCTTTTATCTTCAGTAGACTCGACTACTGCAATGGTGTCTTCACAGGTCTCACTAAAAAATCTATTAGGAAGCTGCAGCTGATTCAGAACGCCGCTGCTCGAGTCCTCACTAACACTAAGAAAGTGGATCACATCACTCCTGTTCTGAAGTCTTTACACTGGCTTCCTGTGTGTCAAAGAATAGATTTCAAAATACTGCTGCTGGTTTATAAAGCACTGAATGGTTTAGGCCCAAAATACATTTCTGACCTCCTGCTAAATTATGAACCATCCAGATCTCTCAGGTCTTCAGGGACTGGTCAGCTTTCTGTCCCCAGAGTCAGAACTAAACATGGAGAAGCAGCGTTCAGTTATTATGCTCCAAATATCTGGAACAAACTCCCAGAAACCTGCAGGTCCGCTGCAACTCTGACTACTTTTAAATCCAGACTGAAGACTTTTCTTTTTGCCGCTGCTTTTCATTGAACTATTCACATCTTAAACTGCACTGTAACTTTTATCCATGTATTTTTTTTTTAATGTTTATTTTATTATCTTTTCTTTTTAATGACTGATTTTAAATGCCATTTTCTTAATGTCTTTCATTTTTTGTAAAGCACTTTGAATTGCCTTGTGTTGAAAGGTGCTATATAAATAAACTTGCCTTGCTTACAGACACACTATATATTCATGAAAAGAAAACAACTGGTCCATCCCATCATTAAACCATAAAACCCTCTCGTCCATAACCATTTGCAAATCCACCTTTTACTTCCTTTTGCCCTCCTGAAATGTAAATCATTAACATTTGTCTCTGTTAAACACATACAAGACTAACAATACAATTTAACAGAGTAAAAGGCAATCAGTGTATAGGACTATATGTTGACTATATGAGGTAAATATTGTACTTTTACATCTATCTGACAACATTGGTTCCTATTTACTGTGCAGTTTCAGATTATTTATACAAAATATAAATCACCGCATGAAGGGCGTTGTACTAAGTATAATGTAGTTTAAATCAGCTCCACCCATAGCTGTTTCAACCTTAATGAACAAATAATATAAGTAAAGTCATAGACAATAAATGCATAAACAATTATAATCCACTGATAATACATTTAATTTGGAGATACATGTATGGGCCATTCTGCATGAGGAGTACTTTAACTTTTGGTACTTAAAGAATTATTTCAAGCTAATATTGTGACTATGAGATAGTGTGGTCGGCTTCCAATCGTAAGGTCAGGTGGTTTGATGTTAGCCTTTGAATACCATTTACATGCACTAAAACTTATATAACAGAATGCAGGAAAGAAAAAGCCCCAAAAAGCATAATAAGGCCCACTGTAAAGTCAAACAGAGCCTAAGGCTTTAAAAAAATATAGAATAAAAAACAGATTTCAAGTCGAAAAATAATATATGGATACATAGAATAACAAAATATCTTAACTTTATTCAGAATTTAAATCATGAGCGCTACAAATATGTTTCGTTTAAATACAAACCACCAATTAATAGGGAAGACCCAGTGTGTAAATGATCGCGGTCCTGCCTCCTCTGGCAAGCTGGGTGTAATCACCCTAATTACAGAGCTCAGTGCTGCATCCTCAAGAAGGAATTTAAATAGTTGCTGTGTGCGATGCTGGTAGACCGGAGGCATTTCTACCGAGTCAGGACAGGCAGCCGGTATAATCGCATCCATCATGCTGTGAGAGCTCCGCAGAGCCGCTGGTGAATGTTCTGTTAAATTGTTTGCGTGTGTGCCACGTGGTTTGTTAGAGCTCTGCGCAGCATTGTTTGTATGTGTGGTTTCAATGTGGTGCGTTAATTGTGCGGCACATTCAAAGCTTAGACGCGCTGTTTATTTATCTTAGAAAGTAGACATTTTGATTTACTAAAAACCTTTCTAATACAATCCGGTTAATTTATTCCACTGAAGATTCCTGCTAAAAAGGGGAGACAATAATCTTTCTTGTTAAAATAATTCATTTGATTTAGTAGAAGCGTTAATAGTGAAGTCTTATTCATTTCATTGAATACCTCTGTTAAAGGAGGAAATAATAGTTTCTTATTTAAAAATAATTAATTTGTTAACATTTCCAGTAAAAAGTTAAAAGAATCTGCTTTATTTACATGATTTATGTGATAAACTTACACATTCTAAAATGTTCTCTTTCGTTTTCAAAGGTTTTTCACCTGCATAAAGTGAACTTCTAAATAAAAATAAAAGTATTGAAAATAATCTGTGTCACTGGAGTGAAATCCTGTTCCCAAAATCCGGTAGACGCCTAATCCCTTTCAAGTGGGGAATATACACCATAAACCCAGGAAACTTGACACCCACTAAAGTAAAATATTTGACAATTTCTTCAGGCGCTTTCACACCGGAGTACTTTTCCCAGGAATAGTTCCGATAGTTCCTGGGATTCTGCGTTCACACCAAAAATATCTGGAACTAGAACTTAGTTATCGGGAACCTTTTCACCCCTTTTCAGTCCCTGCTAGAGAGGTGGTACTTTCATGGGAGGAAACTGTTTCAATTTCTGATTGGTTGGGCGAATTGCAAACCACGCCCCGTAAAACTCAAACGTCTTGTGAAGCCGCCATTTAATTTTCTCATATTAGCATTATTAGCGTTAGCATTAGCCCAGCGTACCAAAGGAGAGAGACTAACTTATGGCAACACAAAATAAAACGTCGGAGCGGTGGAGTGATGAGGAGGTGCCGGCGCTTCTGGCGATTTACTCGGGACTGCGGCTGGAGATGTACTGCCACCCGATCCCCGGGGGTGCTCCAGGATTTCGGGTTGCAGTATACGCCGTGAAGTTGTTTGCGGCCTGCCAGTAAACTCAAAGCAGAAGAAGAAGAAGTGATGTCAGCGGCTTCATTTGACTAATCCTCCCTCAGGGACTTATTCCAGTGTGAACGCGATCTACTAGATAGTTCAGGAATGAAAGAGTTCTGGGGCCTCATGTATAACGCCGTGCGTAGTATTCACGTGGGAAGGTTGCTTACGTAGTACAAAGCAAAAAAATAGGTACAGTAATGTTCCGACATTTTCCGATTCACCAAACATTGCGTACCGGCGAGGAAAGTGCGTACAGCACTTTCTACGCCAGTTTCCCTTTATAAATCACAATCGACTCGAAATGCGGTGCAGCTTTTGCGGGCTTCACGTAACGCCCATATTTGCCTATAAATAGTCAAAGAAACGCCCATTCATTCATTCATTCATTCTGACTGACTGCATGAAGGAGAACGCAGGAAATGACGACAGAACAGCTCAAAAAGACATCTCACACCGTGTCAGATTTTGGTTATTTTGGGGAGGTCGAGATAAATCATATTGTTTGGTGGATGCCGTTTGAACCAGAGTCGCAGCATGGAGGTCGGATCGTCACCAAAATAAATAAATAAGTGGTCCGAAAAAGGCCTTCCTCAGGCAGTGTGTTTGTACCGGGGACAGGAGACCCCCCTTGATGAGAGACTGTAAGAAATGATCGGGGAATCCCTCCGGAGTGGAGTCATGACGACTGGATCTGAATTATTGTTTTGTATTTGGTGGTTTGTGTCCCAGCTGTCGATCAGCAACTATATATCCATAATCCACCAGATACAACTAATGTGTTGTGTTATATCAGCTGTACAATTTACCACCATTTTATGGTGTTCTTAGCTTCCACCTCCTGTGTTTTACGAGCGACTTGTCAAGTCTTGGCAAACGGCATAAAACACGATTAAACATGATAGTGTATATAAAACCGTGCTCGTATCTACAACCTATAGAAATGCAACACGGCGTCAGTTTAGACGTAATTCTGTCCTCCTGCTTACCGCATAATTTATGAGAAAACATTTCATAACATTAACACAACATATTCGAGGTGGTTTTAAATAACAAATCCGTATTTATTTATTTCTCCACGTTATGTGTTTGTGTGCACTGAGGAGTCGCAAACAGGCGTGTGTTTAATCATTTTAAGATTGGCTTTAATCAATGTTTGAAAATGAATTCTTCATATATGATAAATGAGAGGTAACATTTTATTTATGGTATTATTTCCACATATTTCTCTCCATTCTTCCTTCTGCCAACGGTGTCGCAGTTTCTCGTCTCTCCCGTTGTTGTGCTTAGTGCGTACGCATGGGTTAGAGTTTGCGTGGAGGACCGCACGTTTTCCCGTCAAGTTAGTATTTTATAAATCGCAAACATTGCGTAGAAACAGGCGTACGCCATTTTTTGAGCGTATGTCCCTTTATAAAAGAGGCCCCAGGGGACTATTCCTGGGAAAAGTAGTTGGTGTGAAAGATCCTAATGCCCCTAGCAATATCCCGCAGTTTAACAAGCTAACATATAAGTACAAACTCATGTAAAACACTTTTCATCTGGATTCAGCTCCTCTGTGACAGTAGTTGGGAATATGATACACATATGAACACAGCTAGGCCTACATGATACTTCAGGCAAAAAAAGGAAATATCAGAGGCCAACTCAGTGGACGCTAAAGACACATCTTTTTAGATTATCTCTATTATTAGCAACCCCCCACCGTAAATGTTCTTTTAGTCTTTATTATTTACCTACCTTTTATATTGTTTTATTTATTTTATAGGTCTTAATGGATTTTATCTTATTTGATGAATGCTTCAATAGCAATATTTATTTTTCTGTTGGTCTTTTTTATTTTTTAATCGTTTAACTTAGAATTATTAAATTAAATTAGAATTATGGCATTTTTATTATTATTGTATTTGTATTTCTGTTGTCCCGATATGTTCACTTTGTTTTATGGGGTTTTATATTTTATATTGTTGCATGGACTCAGGTGTCTTGTGTCTTATCTGTCGGAGAGAAACCATTATTTATTTTATTTGTATTATCATACCTTTTACCTCCTTGTGTCTATTAACCTGATAAAATGTTATATTTTGCGGCATGTACCTTTAAAGTTCTTAACAAATAATCTGAGGGGGATTTATTGTTGTTTATTCTTGTGATGCGTCATTTTGTAAAGCGCTTTGAGTTGCATGTGTTGTATGAAAAGTTGCTTTATTATTATTATTATTAAAGAAGACCCTCACAACTCTCCAACATTGAAGTTCAGCCTCAGTTTTAAGCCTCGTGGTGGATTGCAAAAATGCACAACATTTAAAGTGTTTTTTTTTAGACTCAGGATGAATGCCAAGTTCAAATGCACGGCCAGACAAGCGGTCAGAAGTTGTTAGAGGTCACAGGGATAACTTATCAGGAATTGGACTTCAAACTGATCCGATTATCTTTGTTATCATTAATCATACCTTCATGAAGCCAAATAGATTCAGGATTGTGGAATTTTGGCTGTATACTTGGTTTGCATATAAAGAATGTCTGTACTCATTACCCAGAAACTTAGAACTTACCGCACTGGGACCGAGTGTTTGCATAAGTAAGTTCATTTGAGAAGCATTCGTCAGAGAATTCTTGATTGGAACCATCATTGTGTGCATTCAAACTCAAGATGTGTGCCAGATCCTACATCCTCCTATCAACAGGAAGTGAGACTGCCACTGTTGCATACTTGATGAGCAGGAGGATTACCAGCTCAAACATAAATCACAAAACCTCCATTGCAGGGTGAGCAGGTGCATTGTTGTGGAACTCTATAATTGGCCCCTGAGGGATTTGCCTTAAGGAACATGACCGACTTTCCCTAACTGTAAATAGATTGTTACTCTAAGTGACATAATCAACCAGTTTAGTGCTATTGTGTCTGAATCCACTCTCTGCTGTTGTGGTGTGATTGGATTAGCCTAAATGCAGCGTTTAACCTACATACTGTACCTGTTTGCCTCCCTTAAGAGAGAGGTTGGTAATTGGTTTTGAAAAAGGTTGCGTTATGCAACTGAATGCCTGTAATACCATCTACAGCCAATGGCCTTCAGTGCATTTGTAAATCCTCGCAACAAGCCATCCTTTGTGCCGGAGGTGTTGAATAGCTTTGTGTTTTCGATATTTTTGTATTCTCCGAATTTACTTCTTATCGAATCCAGGTTCTTTTAAAATCCTAGTTCAGAAAAAAAGTAATTTTAAAGCAAAGTATGACACATGGTCATTTTGAGTTTCTGTGTTGACTTTGTTATTTGTTGTATTTGCTTTGTGTCTCTGTAGTCTATGAAGTATTGGTTATTTTTGAGTCTGTATGGCCCATTTTGAGACTGCTTTTGGTCATTGTATTTCTCCTTGCTGTCTTTTTTGTGTCAAATTCATTCATTTTGAGCCTATTCGTGATTATTGTTTCCCGGGGGATTATTTGTGGATTTCTTTCTTGTTTCTCTGTGGTAATGTCTCTCTTTGTTCATTCTGCTTTTCCATGTAGTCTTGTTGAATCAATATTTGTTGTGTCTTTTCGTAGTTTCGTAGAGTGTAACTCTCAGTCTGGTAGGTCTTTTCAGTTATACTTTCCGGATGTTTCTCTTAAATTCAAGGTCATATTTTTGTAAACAAAAGACATCTGTCAGTGTTCCTGGTTTGTTTTTATTTGATTCTGAGTTTTAATCTAAAGTGTCATGTTAAACACATTCTTTCTAATAAATTGCATTTAGCTGTATTTTGTTTTACTTTGTCACTTTGCATCCTCTCGTGTTTTCCCCTCTTTAAGTTTATAACTGTCATACCTCATGTGTCCTCTAGTTGCCCTCATTGAGTTTCTTTCCTACTGATATCAATTTTCAACAATACAGATGCTAATGACCAACAGCGACAAGTTGCTTGTATTTTTCCAGCTTTTGGAACCTGGTTTTTGTCAACTTCCTGACACATATTTCCAAATTAATGAATTGTTGGAGATGAATTGCTTTGTATAAATCTACTTTCTATGCCTCCTTGCTCAAGAATTGTCTTCAGACTTGATTTCTGTTTCTTAGAATGAATTGAATTATAATTTAGAGCTTGAAAGAAGTTGTCAATCCAACTAGTTTTTAACCCAAATAACTTATAAATCAGAAGACCATGTCACTCATTACTCTATGTCACATGTGTCAAACTCAAGGCCCGGGGTCCAAATCAGGCCCATGGTGGATTTAATTTCGGCCCGCAGGATCATTTCTAATTACTATTAGATCTGGTCCTCCGGTATATTGCACGCACACCTTCACTCCATCCTGAGGGTCTCCTCCGCTCAGAGCCTGAGCCCAAACATTGATGAACTTGCACCCAAGATGAGATGCCAAGTATCTGAACTAGCATCACAGAGCAGCACACTGAGTTCAATGGATGCTTCCTTCTGCACTTTCTCTCACGACAACAGGGCATGTTTGTTTTTCTCTTTGAGGGAAATAGTTTTGTTGAAGCTGTTGTTGGCCTGTGGAAAAATGTACTCATAAGAAATGACTCTGGAAAAGCTGCAGATAGAGCCATAAGAAATGAATGCAACTGATTATTTAATGTTTCATGTTGTTTTTATAGGCAATCATTGAAGCTTTGTTAGTTCCAGGTTTAATATGTGCAACAAGTTCATTTCAATAAGTTCTGCAATAAACATTGAACCAGTCCGGCCCTCGACTAGCACCCATTTTTATATTTTGGCCCACTGTGTATTTGAGTTTGACCCCCCTGCTCTATGGGATGTCACAGCATCTGAACGCTTTTTCATCATATCATCATATAGAGACTTTAGTTTTTAAGGTCAACCCAACGCAGTATTGGCTTTCTAAAAATGACCTGTATGCAGTTGTAAAGAAGGTATAAGGCATGCTGTCATCGCTGAAGTGTGTTAGGATAAATCAATCTGTCATTCAAAACTAGTTTACATGGGTCAACTGCAGGTGAATCTGTCAATGTTTTACCACGCCAAGCCCACATGGGAATGTTGTTGTCACATAGCAACCGTGTGCAGATATAATCAGAAGATGATGGAAACTACCACAAAGTTAAATGAAATGACTTATCGCTGTTGAGGTTAAGCAGAACATATTACATAATCCTGAAGTCCTCACAAGCTAACCACTATCCTACATTATCTACTGTGTGTTACCCACTTTGAGTAAAAGTAAAAGTACTCAGATCTTGTACTTGAGTAAAAGTAGAAGTACTCAGATCTTGTACTTGAGTAAAAGTAGAAGTACTCAGATATTGTACTTGAGTAAAAGTAGAAGTACTCAGGTCTTGTACTTGAGTAAAAGTAGAAGTACTCAGATATTGTACTTGAGAAAAAGTAGAAGTACCAGAGTGTAGGAATACTCTGTTACAGTAAAAGTCCTGCATTCAAAATGTTCCTCAAGTGAAAGTAGAAAAGTATTCTCATCAAAATATAGTGAAAGTAGCGACAGTAAAAGTAGTCGTTGTGCAGATTGGTCCATTTCAGAATAATATATATGATATGTTTTATAATGATTGATCATGAAAGTGTTCTCAAAGCTGGTGAAGGTGCAGCTAGTTTGAATGGCTTTGTATACTGCAGGGTAGCTGGTGGATTTACTCCAGGTGGAACTAAAGTCTGATTCAACACTTGATTATATTTCACATCATTCATCCACATCTGTAAAGTAACTAAAGGGATTAAATACTTGTAGTGGAGTAGAAGTACAAAGTAGCATAAAATGGAAATACTCAAGTAAAGTACAAGTATCTCAAAATTGTACTTAAATACAGTACTTTAGCAAATGTACTTAGTAACTTCCCACCTCTGCTAGCCACTCTGACACCTCTATGTACTTCGATATATTCCCCCTCTTTGTCCGATTTTTGGTTTGCTGGGATGTCGACCACACAAAACGAGATTTGACGATTTTCGATACGCATCTGACTGTCTTTTGTCATCACATGACCCAAGTGTGGAAGTTTGCTCCAGTGATAACAGGTGGTTGTATGTGATGGACAACTTCTAGTCTGTCTCAGTTCAAATGTGTTTTTACTGCAGATGTTAAGGGCCTTGATGTCAGGGCTGCTTATTCTGCTTATATCCTGTTGAGTTAAGTAACATTTAAACTGTAATCCACATCAAACGATTTATGATTTTGTGGACAAACTTCGTTCCAAACCACAAAACTAATTATAATTCCTAGCGGATATTCCAAAGAGGTTTCCAAAGATATCAGTTATGTTAAAACACAATCAGAACAGAGAAATAATCCCTGCTGCAAACAAGTGCCATTGATTGTATTGTTGATAGCACAATTCTGTTATTTAGATCAGATTTACTACCTTCCTTGTCATGATATCTGTAAATATAATCCTTCTCCAGACGCTATTGTGGCGCCACAGCAGCTCGTGAGTAACAAGTAAGACAAGTTAATAGTTTGTGTTGGCTATATTCCCTTTGTTATTATAGGCCTTTGAAACGGGTTGCTCTTGCTTCTTTCCTGCATTTTTATTTGGCTTGTAAACTCTAAAGAGAGAGGCATACTCAAGGTATTCTGAAACTTGTAAATGTGTAAATAGCTGTTAATGGTTATCGAAGCCGTGATAATAAAAAAGCACCCTGTGGAGTATGATAAACTGTATAGTTTAAACTTTAACGTACACATCACTGTACATTTAACGTACATTTACCGTCATCACTGATGCTGAGCAGAGTTACAAACCACATACATCTTTTTAAAATGGAAGAGCAATAATGACCAAGTAACAGATGTGGCCCCGCATGATACAATAAATCTATAATGAAGCATTATGGTACTTTTTAAGTAGGGAACAAACTAAAATATATATAATTAGATTAAGGAGTGCACTGCAGTTTAATGTTTGCTCCGTTTTATAGGGTTTCCAGAAGAAAAACACGCAGCATCATAACCCTTTCATAGGGCGTTTTATTCCCCATATATTTAGTTTCAATGCTGCTCATTACCGCTTTTACTGCATGCATGTTCTGCAATGAACTGCCTTATTCTGCCTTAGCATATCTTGACTCCTTATCCATCTTGCCTCTTATGAGTTTATAGCCCTATTCACACAGGGATAGTATTACCTGGTGACATCTAGTGATTTGTAATAATTGCAGAGGATTATGATCTTAATCTTTTGCAAATCTGCCCTGTTTGTAAAAATTCCACAACAAAGTACCTACGATATATCTCCAAACACAGAAGTCATGTCTCCTGCAAGGCGGCATTATGGAATTTGTGTAATTATTTTGCAGCATTAAAGGATTTGGGTAATGTCTCTCTGTTTGTGTACGGCTTTATGCTTCCTCCAAGCATGTTTTCCGTCTATTTCCAGGTCGTGAATGTCTATTATAAAATACATTATACAAGAATATAATTATAAATGACGGTTGTGACAGCATTTTCTGTGCAAAAGTATGTCGCTAATCCTTATTACAGCATGGAGGGTTTGAAAGAGATGTTAGAAGAATTTTAAATAAACAGACCTACAGTATTATAGGAAAATAGAAAATAAAACTTTCTGAATGAATTCAACATTTAAAGATGGATAGATAGCTGGATGGAATGATGGATAGATAGATAGAGAGAGAGAGAGATAGATAGATGGATGGATGGATGGATGGATGGATGGATGGATGGATGGATAGATAGAGAGAGAGAGAGATAGATGGATGGATGGATGGATGGATGGATAGATAGAGAGAGAGAGAGAGAGAGAGAGATAGATAGATGGATGGATGGATGGATGGATAGATAGATAGATAGATAGATAGATAGATAGATATATATATAGATGGAGATAGATTGGGGCGGTGGTGGCGAAGTCGATAGGGACTTGGCTTGGCAACTGGAAGGTCACCAGTTCAAGTCCCGGCAAGACCAAGTGCTACCGAGGTGTCCCTGAGCAAGGCACCGTTCCCTACACGCTGTTCAAAATGGCAGCCCACTGCTCCTAACACTAGAATGGGTCAAATGCAGAGAAACAATTTCCCCACGGGGATTAATAAAGTATATCAAATCAAATCAAAAAGATAGATAGATCGATACTTTATTTATCCAAAGTTATGGACTCTGGGACGTACTAGTGTATACGTCCCAGACTCCTCTCAAAATGCAAAATAAATGAAAAGAGTACAAGAAGAAACAGAAATAGAGGACAGAGAATTTTGCCAGCGATGTATGTGCAAGTGAATGCACAAATAAGTAAAATACAGTATATACATGTAACATAGAATAGGATAAGCTAAAAACAGACAGATATAGAAACATGATTTTTAATACAGGTGGATGTTATGATGTTCAAAACGTCTCAAGGCTATATATTGTCACTAAATAAGTTAGAAATGAAGGACTTTGTTTATCCTGTGTGAATGCAGTTCAGGAAATGGTCTCACATTTTTGTGTGGATCATTTCTTAATCACATGATGACCCTTGGCAAGCATAGACCTTTACAAATACTGCTAAAGTCCAGTTTGCAAGTCTTAAGATGTTGAGCACTTGAAGTGAAAGTATCTGCAGGTTTCTTGGTGTGCTGAGTGTGTATCTTTGCACTTCTGGTAAGTAGCTCTGGATAAAAGCGTCAGCTAAATGAAATGTAATGTAATGATACAGTGGATGTTTACAAGTCCTTGATGGATCCTGAGAGTGGCCTGGCGTCTAATGTTATAAACATTCACTTCATTCCTAAAGCTTTTATGATCTTATTGAAAGTGTTCAACTGCTTCACTCCACCTTCTCTTTCCACCTACTGCAAAGGAAACAAGTGTGCATCGCTTCATACCCTATAGGAACCCTAACCCTACACTTTGTGTGTTTATGAAGATGGCGCCGGTGATGATGGCTGCCGTGTCTTTTGCTTCTCTCCAACTCTTTCGCTATTTTGTATTTTTGTATCTTATTATAGAGGAGTAGGAGTAGTAGTATAATTCCTCTCAATAAGGTATTCAAGTGCCTGTTTCTTGGAGTCCTTTTATGCTGATTGAATGCTCAGGTGTGGCTTTAAAGCTGATTGGTTGATTAGGTGTGGCTTGAAAGCTGATTGGTTGATTAGGTGTGGTTTGAAAGCTGATTGGTTGATTAGGTGTGGTTTGAAAGCTGATTGGTTGATTAGGTGTGGTTTGAAAGCTGATTGGTTGATTAGGTGTGTTTTGAAAGCAAAAATTCACATGGGGGCTAATATTTTTGACCAACCCATTTTTCACTATATTTGATATAAAGCGAGCCTAAAAACTTATTTTATTTTCCAAAATGTACCAAAAGCTACTAAATAGCACTGGTGAAAGTTTGATATCAAGTTTTATCAATGCTGGAAACATTGGGAAGAATTTTAGGAAAATGTTCCATAACTCCTGGGGGTGCTAATAATTTAGGCCTCAACTGTATATGTTGCATTGTTGGAGGAGCTCAGGTCGGAAGAATTGTATTGCCATTTTTCTTCCACTGTGGCTTACATGACAGTAAAACCTTTGAATCTTGCATCTTAACTATCTTTCACAAACCAACACTACCATATCCTCTACAAAATGTAAAGCCCGCTTATTAACAATGTCTTTCATGTTTGTAAAGCACTTTGAATTTTCTTGTGTTGAAATTTGCTATATAAATAAACTTGCCTTGCCTTATTTTGGCTCATATATATGGAAGCCTGTTTGCGCCACAGGAACAGAAAATCAAAAAAGCCTGTAAGTCATTATAATGACTTAGCTATCTCATTATAATGACTTAGCTATCTCATTATATTGACTTAATATCTCATTATATTAACTTAATATCTCATTATATTGACTTAGTTATCTCATTATATTGACTTAATATCTAATTATATTGACTTAATATCTCATTATATTGACTTAGTTATCTCATTATATTGACTTAATATCTCATTATATTGACTTAGTTATCTCATTATATTGACTTAGTTATCTCATTATATTGACTTAGTTATCTCATTATATTGACTTAGTTATCTCATTATATTGACCTAATATCTCAAATCAGGCCTCCCTCAGTAGACACACATTTAGGTGGCGCAGCGTATGTTTCGGAGAGATGTGGGATAGGCTTGATGTGTTATTGAGCTCAACCTTGTCTTCTAAGAAGGTAACAGTAAAAACGGTGCCTACTTCCAGTGGAGCCACGAGGGGTAGAGCGCTGGTTTGTCCTTGCTTCCTTTTTGTTTGTCTTCTTTCATTTGAGCCACCGTGCCACATTAGACTTCTAAAGAGAACTAAGAGAGGCCCTCGCTGCATTGAATAATGAGAAGATTCAAGGAGCTCTAATTTCAGCTGGAGTTGAATGGAGTTTTAATCCACCAGCAGGATCTCATCATGGTGGTGTTTGATACGCATGGTAAAGCGCGTCCTCAATTCAGTTGTGCAGCAACAGATGTTGAATGATCATGGACTCCATACAGTCATGTGTGAAATTGAAGCCATTCTTAACGATCGGCCAATCACCAAGCTGTCTGACGATCCAAATGATTTGGAGCCTCTAACACCAAATAATCTTCTTTTGAAAGGGAAACCAGCTCTGCCACCTGGATTGTTTGAACCATCTGACATGTATGTGAAACGTCGCTGGAGACAAGTTCAGTACATTTCTGATCTATTTTGGAAGCGTTGGGTGCGAGAATACCTGCCGTTGCTACAAGAGAGGCAAAAGTGGATCCAAAGGAAAAGGAATATAGTCACTGGTGATATTGTAGTCATCATGGATTCCTCAGCTCCCCGCGGTTCCTGGCCTCTTGGCAAAGTATTGGAGGTTTTTCCTGACAAAGGAGGATTGGTGCGCTCTGTAAAGCTACAGACCAAGACCAACATTATTGTGCGACCTATTACTAAACTATGTTTAGTACAGGAAGTGTAGGATGTGCATTTCTATGTATTGAAAAATGATTTTTACATTTGGCTCTTTAATTGTTTTCAATTGACACCTGTACTATCAATTAGGGGCTGGTGTGTAGGAGCCAATTAACTGTGGGTATAAAGGTAGGAACCTATGTGTGTTGGGGAGAGGTTCCGCCGGGAGGCCCATACAGTTGTTGACCACACACGGAGAACACACACGGAGAGCACACACGGAGAGCACACGGAGAACACACACGGAGAGCACACATGGAGAACACACACGGAGAACACACACAACCACGGGATTACAAGCAAAGCAAAGGTATTGTGTAAACGGTAATATCGTGTGGTGAATATGGAAAGAAGCAAGTAAATGGAAACTCCATTTAAAGCGTTGGCTTAGCCTCTACACTCTCTTTTCTCTCTCCTGACGTTTGTTTGGCCTCTCAGTCAGACTCCTTATGTTTTTACGTTTGCTTGTACCTAGGCCTTCTCTCATATTTGGAGATGTTATATATTGTATAATCTACACCTGAAGCACTATGGTATAGCAAACTAACACAAAAGCTGGTCAATGTTATGTGTAATCTATTGAAAGAGGCATTTATAGACACTATAGGCCCACACGCGCTCATCTGCAGATGATAAAATCCTTTTTTAAATGATCTATAATTGGCTGATGTTTGAAATAAAGCTGAGTTTCTTGTGGCTTCAGTGATAGTACAGTATACATGTTGCTGTGTTTAAGTGTTTTATGTCCGGAAAACACTCAGAAACAATCCAGTGGGTACAGCTACAGTCACAAACAAATAAATATATGATTGTAAATATATACGTTTGATTAGGAGTCATAATACAGTGTATGCTTTGACCTTGGTATATATTCAGTATCCAAACAAGTCAATATAATGAGATATTAAGTCAATATAATGAGATATTAAGTCAATATAATGAGATATTAAGTCAATATAATGAGATATTAAGTCAATATATTGAGATAACTAAGTCATTATAATGAGATATTAAGTCAATATAATGAGATATTAAGTCAATATAATGAAATATTAAGTCAATATAATGAGATATTAAGTCAATATATTGAGATAACTAAGTCAATATAATGAGATATTAAGTCATTATAATGAGATATTAAGTCAATATAATGAGATATTAAGTCAATATAATGAGATATTAAGTCAATATAATGAGATATTAAGTCAATATATTGAGATAACTAAGTCAATATAATGAGATAGTAAGTCAATATAATGAGATAACTAAGTCAATATAATGAGATATTAAGTCAATATAATGAGATATTAAGTCAATATGAGATAGTAAGTCATTATAATGAGATAGCAAGTCAATACAATGAGATATTAAGTCAATATGAGATAGTAAGTCATTATAATGAGATAGCAAGTCAATACAATGAGATATTAAGTCAATATGAGATAGTAAGTCAATATAATGAGATAGCAAGTCAATATAATGAGATAACTAAGTCCTTATAATGAGATATTAAGTCAATATAATGAGATAACTAAGTCAATATAATGAGATATTAAGTCAATATGAGATAGTAAGTCAATATAATGAGATAGCTAAATTAATATAATGAGATAGCAAGTCAATATGAGATAGTAAGTCAATAATGAGATAGCTAAATTAATATAATGAGATAGCAAGTCAATATAATGAGATAACTAAGTCATTATAATGACTTATAGGATTTTTTTTTTTTTAATCCTGTGGCGCAAACAGGCTTCCATACATATATGTATTCACTTATTGCTTCAATAATTTGTGCATAAAGCAGTGGAAGTTGTACCTGGTTGTTTCCTGTGGGTGTAAATGATGTGGATCTAGTAACTGTTTTACTGACAGGTCCATGAATGCATGACTGTGTTAAAAGAGGCCTTTTTGATTGATTATGACATCTTTCTCTACTTTACTTGTAAGTTTCAATGGATTTCCATGTAGAAGGAACTTATTACTTTCAGATGGATATCCATTTAGGGTCATTCCAGATGCCCAACGAGCCACGTCTTACTCCCTGAAAAAGGAGCCTCTCTGTTACTATCAGCACTACATCTGTAGTATCCATGGATTAATATCTGCTGACTCATTTACAAAAAAAAAAAGTGATATAACCTTTTCTACTTCCTTCTAGTTTTCCATTCCAGACAAGGGTGCATAGTTCAACTTCACTGCCAAATCTCACGAGTATTAAGCAGCTTAGATTGTTTTTTGATGAATTCCCTCGACGGTGATTCTGCTCCCTCTGTGTGAAAAAATTCAACTGCGTTATAGTTTTGCACGAAAACCGTCTCTTGTGCAAAATCGTGCGGGCAGTCTGTGTCAGAAAAAATAATCTAAGAAACGAGAGGGTCGAAAGCAGTTTGAATGTTTGTCGAATTATTCACAATTATGAGAACATCTAAATGCATGTTGGTGATAAACTAAAATATATTTCAAAGCATATACTTAAAATTAAACAACTTGCATACTTCCAACCTGCAATTCTCAAAGTGGAGTCAGTCTAACTCTCCGAGGTGGTCTGCTTAATAATTTGCTCTAAGCTCTTATAACATTAAAAACTACATATCTAGAGATGGGGACCCTTTTTGCAGCAATAAGAACAGCATATTTTGTACACATATTATAACTCACAGAAACTCTGACATGGTCATTTGGCATCATGTCATGTCACTTCATTCAGGGCCCAATACACTGCTCGCTGATTGAAGAGCATAGAGGAATATTTTAGTCACGCTAACCCTGCTCTAGCTAAATGTAGAAGTTATGATGACAGATGTATCGAATCGGGTTAGTTGAGAACAGCAACAGGCGACCCAAGCTCATTCAAATGAAATGTGTTTTCTGTTTATCGCTTTAAAACCAGTTTGAAGTGTTGAAGTTTTAAAGTAAACGTGCATAATTTTTATGTACACTGTAAGAAACGTACCGTGAAATTCACTGGCAGCAATTGCTGCCAGTTCAATTATTCTGCCCTTGCAAGAATACTTTTGGATTGCAGGCTTGGCAGATAGCTTAACACGGAAATAAACACCCAGGAGACAGCAGCTCAGTTTTGGATGTTTACTTAATAATTTCCATTTTCATTTCAACTTTCATTTTTATTTCCATTTTGTAAAACTGAAACACAAACAAAATACACAGTCATGAGACGTTGTTGCTTTAAGCACTAAATACAAAGAAACAAGACTAAACAAACTTTCCAAACAACAGAGCACCTGTTAGCATAAATGCTACAAACATTTCAACTGCTGTTCACAGGCTAACAAGTTTAGCATCAGTCATTGCTCTACATGTTTTTTGAATATACTCAGTTTAAATGTGCAACTAAGACAATATCATATTTGGTACTTACAGACATAAAGACCCTAGGATTTGAGCAAGGATTTTGTTGACAGGAAACAACCCATGTGCTCCATAGACAGCCAGAAACAGGAAACTACTGCAAGCATTTATGGACACACAGTAGGGCTGAACGATATACCGTGTCATGGCGATAACCGCGGTATGCGCATGCGCGGTATTCACACCGCAGGGACGTGCGGTTTTATTCATTTTTAAAAGAAATGCTAACGCACTTTAGCACAGAATTCAAAATAAAGATACCCTTATTACTTATCGAAACTGCACATACAATATATCCGATTAAAGCTGAGACTCCACAGATTATTTAAGTATAGTATCTAAGCGATCCGATCTCGCAACAGGGGAAGCAAACACAGACATCACAACACGTACCTTTTACGGGAGATCGTCTCACCGTAGCTGTCAATCTGATCAAAAGACGTGTTCAATGGCATTAAAACGAGAAAGAAAAAACGCGGCTGAATCGGTTGATCCATAGGTTGATAATGTATCTGTGGCTTTGAAGCAATTGTTTATAATCCATAATTCCATTTGTATGTAAAAATCGGAGCACAACAGGTAGCTGCTAATGGTAGCCACCAGAGTGTATGCAGCTTCCGGTTTTGGCTACGTGTCACTCTCACTCCTTATTTGGTAATAGGCTTGTTTGAGACGCGTTGCGGCTCGCCTCGAAAGTAGACGAGAATAGCCGATCGCAGCCGGGGGAGGTCTCAAAAAGCTCGCCTGAAGTCGGACAGCTCGGAGTCCATGCTCGGAGTCGGCTTAGTCTTCTTCTTCTTCTCTCGGTTTTTTGGCGGATTGCAAACAACTTTAAGGTGCATACCGCCACCTCCGGAGTCGGCTTGACTCGGTTTGCATTTATAAAGAATGCACACGTGTTTAATCGTTAATGTCAGATAAGCAGTGCTGGAATTGGGCCGGTACTCACCGGTACGCAGTACCGGCACTTCTGGTTCTGACCCATGGAGTACCGGCACTTCTTGCTCAGTACCGGCATGCTGGCGGTACTCCGGTACTCATGCACGGTGCCAGTACTCAACACTCTCCCGCCGTTCTTATTATACATCCATATATATATATATATATATATATATATATATATATATATATATATATATATATATATATATATACAGCCGCCCGGTACTCAGTAGATGCGTCATGAGGTGCCGAACGGACATTCTCATCGCTCTAACCGCTGGAGTTTCACAGCGGCTGTCAGCTGTTTACTCCTGTCATTCAAACAGAACGTGCTGGAGAGGGGGCGGGGCTTATATTCTCCATGTAAATACTGTGGTGGAAACGACTATGTCAAAATTAACCTATTTGACCGTGATTTAATAGTAATACACGTTTCAAAATAATAATAATAATAATAATAATGCCGAAGTAACAACATACTGAAAACTGTTAGTAAAACCATGTTTTAATGCTTTACAATTTACATACCTAGATGCACGTGTGTTGTGTTTATGCAGTGCAACTCCCACCCAGTGGGTGGCTATGTAGAGTGATAGAACAGAGCAGGCACGCCCCCGAGAGAAGGAAAGCAAGTCACGTCACAAATTAGCATTTCTAAAATGTTAGCTTGGATTAATAAAAGTGCAAAAAGACAGCGGTTGTCGCCGGAAGAAACTTCAAATACAGAGAATGCTGTGCCTGTGTTGGAAATTGTGTCTGATGGGGAGCTTTCTTTGGTTGATCCTCCTGCTCCAAGTTCTAGTGCATTAGCATTAGCACTAGCTCCGCCGCCTCCTCCAGAGCCTCTAACGTTAGCTGCTGCTGGCGCAACTGCCACCACCAACACCGGGCAAAGCGATGCACCTGACTGCTGGACAACGGACCAGGTGCAATATTTTTGCAAGACCAATGCATGGCTCCTTCTTAAAGATAAGAAGCTAGGATGTCGGATATGCAGAGATGTCAAATCTTTGGGAATACACACCGGACAAGGACTGAAACTGTCAACTGAATGGGGTGAGTGTGCAGTGTCTCATTTCGGTGTTGACAAGGGCAAACAACAAGCTAGCCTGAGAAAAAAAAAATCAAAGAACATAAAGAATCACAAGCCCATGTAAAAGCTGCTGACATCCTTACATCTGCTTCACGTGAAACTATTCAACATCAAGTGCAGTCTATGCATACATCTGAATTAGACACCACTATCAGAGTTTTTCGAACGGCATATAAAATTGGCAAACATAGCCGGCCATTCACAGACATGCCAATTGATTTGAATGTACAGAAACTGAATGGGCTGAACGTGGGCAGGGTTTTGCACTCCAATAAAACCTGTGGCGAAATCATCGACCACATAGCTCATGAGCTGAAGAAAAAAAATGGCAAAAGACATTACAGAAAACCAAAGAAAACTCTGTGTTTTGGTCGATGAATCTACCACTATTAGTGGTAAAACGGTGCTTGTTGTGTGTCTACGCTCAGCTGATGCTGAGCCCGAAACATTTTTTTGGGAGCTGATCGAGTTGGATGGAACAACGGCTGATGACATCACAAAGGCGTTAATGGAGTGTCTTGGAAGAGATTTTAACGAGGACTTTTTAGGTCAGTGTTTCGTTTCTTTTGCATGTGATGGGGCTTCAGTCATGCTAGGGAAGAGAACAGGCGTTGCTACCCAGTTGTGTAGTAAATTCCCAAGCCTGTTTGTGTGGCACTGCTCCAATCATCGTCTAGAGCTGGCAGTTGGGGATGTGGTCAAGGAGGTCTCAGGGCTCAATCATTTCCAGATCTTTTTTGACAAACTCTATTCCTTGTTCCATGCCTCCCCCAAAAATCAGAGGCAGTTAGCGCAGTGTGCGCAAGCAGTCGGACAGCGTCTCCTGGTGATAGGGCGTGTTTTGTCCATCCGCTGGGTGGCTTCAAGTGAAAGGAGCGTCAGAGCATTCTGGGAAAACTACCGAGTGCTTCATGATCACTTCACAAATGCTGCAAACGACACGAGCAGGGATTCCAGAGACAGAGCAAAGTACAAGGGCCTGGATGATGTGCTCACATCTGCAACGTTTGTCAGCAATCTGGGACTGATGTACGATGCGCTCACAGAGCTCAGCGACCTCTCTCGGCAACTCCAAAAAAGAGAGATGACACTGCCTACAGCAGATAGGCTCTTAACTCGAGAAATACAAGTTTTTGAATCCATGGTCACCATGCCTGGCCCACACATGACTACAGTTCATACAGCTCTAGCTGAGAAGTCCTTCAAGGGTGTTGCCCTGCGTGAGAATGGCAGGCTTGTACAGATTCATGCAGGTCAGTTTTTCCGCAGTATGGTAGAGAATCTGAGACACAGAATGACTTCCACAACCTCCTCTCATGTCAGCACAAGAGAAATCCCATTACATGGCCGGGAGGCCCGGGACAATCAGCTAATCCAGGACATGAAAGTTATCCATCCTGGAAGTTGGCCTGAAGAGGAGTTAGACGTACAGTATGGGGACGTAGAGGTGCTACGTTTGTGCGAAGTGCTGAAAGTGGACAGAAGAGAGACTGTTCAGGGCTTTCGCGAATACAAGGAAACCAGGGCATCCCGTACACCTGCTGCCATGGAGCCTCTACTGAAAGCAGTCCGAACCATCGCTGTCTCCACTAGTGAGTGTGAGCGGGCATTCAGCTGCATGAACGATATCCTTACTGCAAAAAGGAATGCTCTCTCTGTCAGCCGACTGTCCAGCCTGGTTTTCATTAAATGTAATGGACCATCACTAGGACAGTTCAATCCGGAACAGTATGTGAGGTCCTGGCTGGCAAAGGGAAGGAGAAGTGCTGATGAAAGAGCCTGTCCAGCTCCAGCCCCTGATACTGATGTCCCCAAGGCCTTCTGGAGCCTTTTCTAACAATGTGAAGTATATTGCAAAGCAGCTCACCCAGTGAGAAGACTTTTGGCATAATGTGCCGATTTGTACAGATCCTGGAGATAGAAGGACTTCAGACCAACCAGGGAGTTATCTGATCAGCTTGGTGTTCAATGTAACTCTTTACCATGGCTCAGACTTTGTTACTTGCAGTTACAGTTTCTCATTTTAGATTGTGCAAATTTTGCATTTGTTTTTACATGTTCTTTGTTCATGCTCTTTATCATTTTTCTGAGTTGGAAAGTTAGATTGCATCATAGTTTACTTTATACATATTTGTATTCTTCAGTGGTGAAGTATATTGCAAAGCAGCTCAGCCATGTGAGAAGACTTTTGGCACTTTTTCGTTTTTGGTTTTCTGAGTTGGAAAGTTAGATTGCATTCAAAATGTACAGAAATACTTAATTTTGTTAAAGCTTTTTATAAAAAATGCTTCTGACCAGAGCTTTGTTTCCTTGTCATTAATGTTGAACACCACCAGAGGGGCTCTCACCTGAAAGGTCTCTGCTTCATGTGTCTTCAGCAGAAGATCTAGACTTTGATTGCTATATTTTCAGTTAATATTGACCTTACTGAGCTTTAGCCATATCCGCTGCCTATCATAAAAAATGTTAAGTACAGTGAACCTTTCTAAAATATACAGTAGTAAAGAGACAAACCCACCAGCATTATAGTAGCCAAATTCTTGTTTGTGGGCTGTATATATAAAATTGACTTGAAAAAGTTGCTGATTTTAGAGTACTGGCACCTTTTTCATTCCAATTCAAGCACTGCAGATAAGACTAAGTAAATACATTTGTTCCTGCTCCAGATTAGATTCAACTTTATTGTTATTGCACATATTACAGGTACTGAGACAACGAAATGCAGTTAAGCTTCTAACCAGGTGCAACAAGCAGTAAAGTGAAAAGTAATGTACACAATCTACAGAATAAAATATATAATTAATTGAATGATGAATAAACAGTGAGGGGTATGAATACACTAGATATACACAGCAGCCTGAAAGCAGTATGAACAGTGTGTATGAATATGCTAAGATATATAAAGTATGAAAACGGTAAGCAGTATAGTATACAATATATAGATATTAATTTCATGATGATAAACATTGTGGAACAATGATGAAAAATGGGAATGGATGTGGCGAAGTAAAACTGACACAAAACAACAACAAACTTTTGCCAGCCAATTGGAGAGTTTCATCAGCAGCACGTGGTAAAAACCACCAATGAGCGCTCAGCTCGAGATACCAGCGAGCCGTTTCCCATCAAGCATTTCGCTTCCGCAGCCCGTGGAGAGCAACTGCGCCAACTCGCCTCGCCTCGCTCTCAAGGCTGCGGGCGTCTTTGTCCCGCGAAATTTCAAAGTCTCATGTGGGCGGGCCTCCAGAGCAAGTCGGACAAAATGACTAACCATCATGCAACGCACTAGCAAGACGTTGATCGCAACTGCGCAGGTCTGCGCAGGTCTTGCTTGTCTCAAACAAGCCTAGTGTGTGTGTGTTAGACTGCGCTGGACTGCCGCATTGCCAAGACCGGAAGCAGCAGCCACTCCGGTGGCTACCATTAGCAGCTAATTTTTGCTCTGCAATATTTACATAAAAATAGAATTATGGATTATAAATTCAATCATTTTTTTATACAGAGACGTTAAAAACCTATGGATTAACCGATTCAGCCGCGTTTTTTAATTCTCGTTTTAATGCCATTGAACACGTCTTTTGATCAGATTGACAGCTACGGTGAGACATCTGCCCTATAAACTACGTAAAGGTACGTGTTGTGATGTCTGTGTTTGCTTCGAGTACAGATCACTCAGTGATGATACTATATACCTAAATAATCTGTGGAACCTCAGCTTTAATCGGATATCTTGTAAGTGCAGCTACGATAAGTAATAATAAGGGTACTTTTATCTTGGTTCTGTGCCAAAGTGCGTTAGCATTTTTCGCTCAGGGGTCATTTAGATGCTTCTTATGAGACTTGTGTTTTGTTTTGGTAAAAATGGTTTGTATCGTCAGTTAGCTGAGATTATTTCCGTTAATCTGGTATAACACATTCATAGGTTCTTAAATATTACGATCCCCTGAGACACTGTTGTGAAAAAAAAAGTAAAGTACCCGCCGGGACTTTGGGGTTTGACGGGTTAAAAAACCCGCAATATATACCGCAGGGGGGGGGGGGAAATCGCGATGTCAGTTTTTTTCAATACCGTGCAGCCTTAACACACAGTGCAAAACCCAAAACCCTTTGCAGGCCCTCTTAAAGGGGCAGCACACTCCCCGCTTGGTATAATGTACAATACCACTAAGTCCCTTTGAGAAGGAGAACAACTTCAGAGGCTGGTCTTGAATACACCCTGGGAAGGGATCACCCGTACTTCCACTTTACGGACCCTGTTGTCTTGACCAGGAAAGGTATTTACTATAAGTCCAGTGGGCCATTCGTTCCTTTTGACCTGTCCGTCCTTCAGAGAACACAATGCCTCCGATTTGCAAGCTAGGCTTATCTGCTTGCCATTTCCTTCTTGGTTGTAGTGTTGCAAGGTATTCTTGTTGCCAATGTGGGACAGCTCTGGAGGACGGGCAGGAGGGTGGCGTAGGCCGCGATGGGACCCCTCCAGAGTCAGCTGGATCGCCAGAGGTGCAGGAGTACTGGGATCGGGAGACGGTAAGACCCCGGACGGGACAGGTTTCGGAGTAGGCGTGACCATAACCGTTGTCGGCGGAACAGGAGTCGGTGGGACAGTAACCCATGTCGGAGGGACATGTGTAGACGGGACCCCCAACGGAACAGGTGTCGGCAGGACCCCCGGCGTAACAGGTGTCGGCAGGACCCCCGACGGGACAGGAGTTGGCCGGACCCCCAGTGTAACAGGAGTCGGCAGGACCCCCGGCGTAACAGGTGTCGGCAGGACCCAGGACGAGACAGGAGTTGGCCGGACCCCCAATAGGACAGGGTGTTGAAGAGTTGGAGTGTCCACTCGCTCTTTGATGTGCAGATTGTTAATGCAAGGGTCAAAAAGAGACGTACGTCCATTACTCAGCACGTTTGTCCAAGACAGACTTCTCCTATGATCACCCAACCTAGGTCGAGGCGTTGAGCATACGGGGCGTTGTGGGGTCCATTGCACAGCTCCCGAACTTTATGTGCCTGTGGTATATCTCGGCCAAGCAGTATGAGAATGTCTGCAGTAGAATCTAGTCCTCAACCCGGTTGAGATGTGTGTAGTGTTTTGCGATCTCAGGCGTGGGAATTTCAGACTTGTCATCTGGCAGCATATCACATTCGATTAGAGTGGGAAGTGAAATACACGTTTTGCCATCCAATGCCTCCATTATGTAATTGTTTGCTCGTCGCCCTGAGGTTTCAAAGACTCCTGAACATGTCTTCAGTGTGTAGGATGCTGTGTCATCATTAACGTCAAATAGTTCAAAAAACGTTGTTTATGCCAGGGACTTATTGCTCTGCTCATCGAGGACAACATACATTTTGATAGCTCTCTCTCTCTGGCCTGCTGGATACACTCTGACTAGACAAATCTTGGTACATGATCTTGGCCTTACTTCATCCCCACAGATGTCAGTGCATTTTGACGTGACAGTGAAAGGAGGAGATTCGTCTTGCTCCCCGCCTTGATATCTTGAGGTTACGGCGGCCCCTGTTGTCCATGGAGCCGGTCCTGGATGTAGTGCAGTAGGGTGGCGGTCACTGTTGCACTCTCTGC
Source organism: Gymnodraco acuticeps (assembly GCF_902827175.1). Taxonomy (NCBI): domain Eukaryota; kingdom Metazoa; phylum Chordata; class Actinopteri; order Perciformes; family Bathydraconidae; genus Gymnodraco; species Gymnodraco acuticeps. The sequence continues at coordinate 39,549 of NW_022990097.1, read as the reverse complement.
ACTGAACCTTTTTGTCACAGTCTTTGGTTTGGTGGCTGGTTGATGCACAACACCTAAAGCAAATGTTTGAATCCTTAAGATAGGCTTTTCTCTCGTCCAGAGATTTGTACCTGAAACCACGGCATTTCCTGAGAAGGTGTGGTTTGTGGTGGAGTGGACATTGCTTATCTGGGTCGACAGCTCTTTTCTCTGTTTCTCTGTTCATAGCTGTTATCAAAGTCCGTCCTCCTTACAGAGAGTGGCGTTCTCATGTTGGGTTTGAAAGGCTCCTCAATCTTGCTTATACTCGGACCACCTGTGAGCTGGGCAAAGCTTGGATCATTGAGTATCTTGGCCTGGTCACAAACATACTTTGCAAAGATGAAGAATGGTGGATACGATACTCTGTGTGTTTCTTTGTAACGTGATGCTAGAGAGACCTACTTGTCATGCAGCTTTTGGACGATTGGGGTTATGCCACGAGATGTGTCTAGGTAGTTCAGACCAGGCAGAAATCCATCTGCCTTGGCGGCTTCAAGCTCCAGAAGAATGTCTCCCAGCTCTCTCAACTTTTGATTTTCTCTGTTGTTGATTTTTGGGAAGTCATTGACTTTTTTGAGGAGTGCATTTTTTATTGCTTCAGGTGACCCATAACAATCTTCCAACCTTTGCCATACCGATCTGATTCTCTTTGCATGTTCAGAGGATTTCGGTCCAAGCCATTTACACAGGAGGTCGAGCTCTTCTCTTGATGACAGGTTCAAGCCCTCTGTGGAACTGAGGAATGATGCTTTACAGGCCCAATATTTTTCTGGCTGGTCATCGAACTGCAATAGCCCGGAGCTTTATTTTACCGGACACATTTTAAACTTACCGGTCATATTTTAATAATAATAAGAAGAAGAATTGTGTAGCAGAGTTTCCGCAGGTAATTACCGGACTAGGAAAAGTTGAACATTGCTCAACCTTTCAAGCGAGCAACGCCAGCAACGCTCCACGTTGCTTCCCAAAATGCAGTTTGGCTAAAAGTGACGTCACCCCATTCAAAGTGAATGGGCAGAAGCGTTGGAAGCTTCAAAGCATGCCGCCTGTGTGGACGGGCCGTTATCCTCTCTCCCTCCCTCTCTCTCCTGACAGCCGGTCAGTTTCTCATGCAGCGCGCTAAACAGTGGGCGGGGCTTCAGGTGATTATGCAGCAGCTGATCTGATCTCTCTCTCGCGTCCGGTTACACTTCACTCACGTTTATGTCCATATCGATCAGATCCAGCTCTCCTGATCGGCCTTTATAGAGAGCACAGATCAAACTATTAAGAGTGAATATCGGCCGATAATGATCGGCGGCCAATTGATCGGAGCATCGGACATTTTGACCGGCAGGTTTTGAATTTACCGGTTTTTATTACATTTTACCAGCTAAAAAACAGTAATTACCGGCAAACGGAAACCCTGATCTGGCTGGCATCTCGCTCCTGATTGTGTGCATGTTGAGCAGGTAATTTAGGAAATCCACCTTCAATGAACTCACGTGGCTGTACAGCACCTCTTCCCATGTAGCCTTTAGCTTGCTCACCGTCGTCCATTGCGTGCTGGCGCCTCGGTGTGGATATGGGTTGTGGTGCCTTTGAGTCTTGGTGAGAGTCAGGTGCTGGATTCCCTTTGTACTTCCACTCAGTGTACGCACTCTTTAGGCTTGCATGATCTGGATCTCCATATTCCCCCTCAGCAGCTGCTTTGAGAACTTCAGCTTCAGCGATGGCAACTGCAGCAGCACTTTCTAGCCACAATGTGTTGAGACTAGCTTTAAGCTCAGCTTTCTTTTTAATCATGTCAGCTTCTCTTTTGCACGAGCTCTAGCTGCCATAGTGTTGACTGAGGACATGCGGCTTGAACGTGAGGTGATGGAGCATTGTGATCGTGTTTCCCACTCATCATTGTTGTCTGCCATCATGTAGACCAGTGACCACCAACTGGCGGCCCGCGGGCCACATCCGGCCCGCCAGACATTCTCATCCGGCCCGCGCGACGGGGGTGACTGTGGCATTGGTGGAGTGGTTACTGCGTTCGCCCCCCACCCATTTTATTTTTTACAACGTCTTGTGAGTAAGGTGCAGTACCGGAGTCCAACAGAGAGGCAGCAGCTGCGGGTCAGTAGACTGCGTACTGCGAAACCTTCCCTGCCTTGAAGAAGAAGTGATCCTTCGTTGTGAAGAGTCTGCTTTGTGCGCACCACAGCAGTAGCCCCGCTGCGACAGACTCCAACAGAGAGGCAGGAGCTGCGGGACAGTAGCCTAGAAGCAGGGTTGGGTTGTAACCAAGCGGCCAACTCTGGGGAACAGCCGGGACGCCAATACGGAAGTGCCACACACTGCAGTTCATATATTGGCCGATAGGCGATGACTGCAGAAAGGAGCAATTTCCATAGACCCCCATGTTAAAATGCCCAATTTTACAGCAGAAAAAAACATGTTTCTACCCCTGGCTGCAATACATATTATTATGAATATAGTTAGATTCCACCTTCATGATTATGGATCTGTGAGTGAATTGTTTTCTAACACGACCCTTTTATTTATATTAGGTCTTACAGTTTTTGCATAAATTAGGGCGTGGTCACATTGAGTGACAGCTCTGTCAAGTGACTGCTGCTGCTAGCTTCTTGTCTCTCTGCTAGCTGCTCCGTGAAGCTACAGGGACTCTGCCTGCTCAGCTCATCCAGGAAACACAACTTGACCCCGGCCGTGGTTGTTTGTTCTTCATGCTTATATATCGGACTATTGTGACTCGCTCTGCGGTTGAAACAGACGGTGCATGAATGCGGTTTTGCGGTAAGTGAAATTCGAGTACTTTATTTATGTGTTAATGATTTTAATCAGCCACGTAATGAATGTTAAGGCTTGGGTTAGCGTGTAAGCGAGTGGTAGCTACATCGGTGCTAACAATGCTAATCGTAGCCTCCAAGTTAAAATCATAGACTGTATATATAAAGGTTGAAACGAAATAGACAAGTGTTAAGCGTTAAGTGGGATAATACTGTAGAACAAACGGCTTCTGTTTGAGGTAGATACAATAAGGTCATCCTTGTAACTTAGAGAGATATTTTATTATATAGGTAGGAACTGTATGCATCGCTAAGGTTAATTTAAATTGGCTATGCTCAAGTATGTAGACAAGCTAATGTCGAAGTAGTGTATGTGAAATCAACCTCACAATAAGATGTGTGTATATTACAATTATTAATGTCATATTTCAAGATGATTACTTAGATATTACAATATGGTTGGTTGAGCTGGAGTTCATTATTGAACTTACACGTTAACGTCACAGTCATCTGAAGAACGAACCCAAACCTTGTTGTTTTTATTAATTGCATTACCAAATGGTTATCAAATAAACAGTAAGCATTGGTAACACAACTTCCAAAGTTACAGTAAAATAAAAAGGACCCTGACTCGGACAATACACAATGGTACCTGAATCTCCTCCTAGAGCACCATTGTGTTCTTTGTAACCAAATGTCTCTCAGAGGGGTGTGGGGAGGGGCTCCTTATTTTCATCTAAAGTAACAGACAGAGAATCAGCACTTTTGAAACAGGGCTGAAACAGAGGGGATTATGGGATGCTGCAATGATCTGTTTACTTAATGATGAAAGCTTGCACATCTTCCGGCGCAGACTGAAAACTCATCTCTTTCGACTCCACTTCGAGCGATATAATTACTAACAAAGCACTTATATACTAATAAAGGACTGGCTTATCTAAAGCCAGTTGAGTAGCACTTGAAATGTTTTGGCTCTATGAAACCTGATGTACTTATATGATTCTGTTTTCTTCAAGTTTGTATTTTGTTGGTCGAACGCACTTATTGTAAGTCGCTTTGGATAAAAGCGTCAGCTAAATGCAATGTAATGTAATGTTTGGTGTTTGGAGCCAAACACTTCAGAGACATGTTTGTAATATATCTGAGACCTGTAATATATTGATGAAAAACAGTATAATACGGGACCTTTAATGCTCTCAAACTTTAACAAGCTGCAGTGCAGTGCAAGGCTCCAATTGTGATTATTGTGCAAACATGTAACAGTTCGGGCAGGCCAAGTCAATTGTACTTCTATAGGTCAATATCGAATTTGTCTCATGGGGAATAACACACTGCAGAGAATGCAACCCTTGATATGGATAAGGAAAAACTCCCCCTCCAAAGGGCCCAGCACACCATGTTCCCACTGGGCCTCTTACCCATCATGCAATGGTTCTGTGTCAAATGATTGTAAAGTAGTTATACACCTGATTTATGTGTGTGTGGCAGAAGTGCTTGTTATTTCTCACAACCACACTGTGTGTCCTTGTGACTGTTTGGTAACCAGGGAGCTCGTTAACAGCAGATGTACTTCATAAAATAACGTTTGGAAATGCCACTTAAATATTAGGATTTACAGTGTAAAAATAATGAAATGATGACATTGCCATTTACATTATCTACAGTTCAATAGATAGAACTGGAAAGCATCTGTCTCTGAAGGGAGGTTTCTTTTCAGTCTTTTACTCACACTGCTTTTGACACAGACCAGGATGAGTCTGGGATAATAACTTAGGCTAGAGAACGTCACACCAACTTAGCATATTCCAACACTTTATACACACATAATGTTCCCGTCGACATAACAGTCCTTTAAATCAAGGGCAAAAGTGATGCAATATTCTCTATTTTCATGTCTTCAAAACACATAATCGAACACAGATGTTTTTCTAAGCTTGCTACACATGCACACTTGAACAGAACATAATAAAAAACATACCCTAAATCAACCCCTAAATCGGACAAGGATACATTTTGAGGCTTTCTGACTGACCTCGTCTGAACCTGTGTCTGTGAAACACACCTTTTTTGGCATTTACTGAGAACTATTATCACATTCTCACATCTGAAACCACAACTGTAATGGCCTGGCTCTTAGCCATAACAAACGCATGGAACGGACAAGAATATATATATGAAAGATGTTTATTTTAACAAAACTCAACGTGACCAAAGCCAAACAAAAAGGCAAGACAAAATAATTAGCGACGTGGCTGCTCTCCCAGAACAGGTCCTCTGCGGGGAGAGAGATTGAAACTCTGGCTCAGGCCTTTCAATCCTCCGGTGCCAGCAGCCAGGTGTCCTCAATCAGTCCTGACACAAACAGAGGGAGAACATTAAAGGGCCATACCCATACCACAGGAGACAGTAAAGCAGGGGTCGTCACACCCCCTTAAAGTCGGTGTCCCTAGGACCACCGGCATAACAAACCAACCCCATCCCAAACAAAAACACAAACAAAAAACAGTAATAGAAAACAAAAAATATATCTATGGCACCCTATCTTAAAGAACCATAATTGTGATATACCACCTTCAGACAGCAATCCCCGTCTTCAACAACCAGCCACATCTTTAGCAACCCAGGTACCTGAGAAGCACACTTTAAAAAGATGGGCAGAGCGAGAAAGATTTAACAAGACAGTATGAAAGTCAATATATTAATGTCACAATAGTTCCAGTCCAGCCTTTACCAATCACATACAGCCAGAAATCATCCAACGTTCAAACGGCCGACCCGACTCCCAGTAGAATGGGAAACAGCAGCACTCTTCAACTCAGCAACAGGCAAAACATGTTCAATACCCCTGTGCAAAGAATGGTCACAGCAATGACCCTGGAAAACCCCACTGCGAGACAGAGACAAGGAAGGCTCTGACAGAGATGGGACCCCCATGACCACGGCAGAGCCGCCGTCCAGAGACAACTCAGGATCTGATTCAGCCACAACACATGCGCTCTTGCAGGACTAAGTGACCTCTGGACCCACCTTGGAGCTCTTCACAGATACAGAACCAGCCAAACCACAAGTGACGACAGGTACAGGAGGAGTGTCATTCCAAACTCTGCTACAGGCCAAGCCATTACCCAACACAAAATGTACCCCTATGAAAGGCAAAGCTGGACGCACCGCGACAGCTACTTCGCTCTTAACAAGGTCACAGTCAAGATAAACCCTATGAATAGGAACGGGGTGAACCTTCAATCCTATCCCACGACTCAGAACACAGTCACAGTGTCAGTCTCATCAGACAAAGGCAAGACAGATTTTACGACGAAGGAATCATAGGATCAGGTGTCCCTCAAGATTTTTATTGGAACTTTCACACCACCATTGACCAATGAAACAAATACATCTCTAATGAAAGGGGCAAACAATGCCAAAACATTGGGGTTACAGGCGTGAAATGTAGGCACCTCAGAATCAAAACAGCGTTTTACCGGGGCAGTGAATGCAGCAGGCCTAACATCACTTCTCACTCTCCAGTTCCTAGCCCCTAGAACAGTACATTATGCCTTCCAATGTCCTTCCTCATGACAATAGTTACAGTGATTCACATTTCCAAAGTCGGAGTTCAAAAAACCTGCTGGCTTTGAACGTGTCTCAGACGAAACAGCAGCAGAACCATTACCTCTCTCACCAAAACCACTGGGAAACACATAACGCTCTCTGAAATTACTCTTATGGAGCAACACAAACTGATCGGCTGCCACAGCAACCTCAGCAGCAGAAGTGACCTTTCGTTCAGTGAGATATGTTCATATCAATGTGATCAGGAAGAACATTTCTGAACTGCTCCAAAATCATTAGGTCACACAAATCGTCAAAATAAGCGATGTCAAGAGCAGTTAACCAACGCTTAAAATAGGGCTCGACATTAAGGACTGCCCGATGGCCCGGGGCCATCTAGTATTTAGCTCGGGCAATGAAGCCTCACCTGCTGGTTGCCCGATCGGGCAATCTATTATGCCAGTATCATGCAGCTCGCGGATCCAGTAATGAGTGACCCGACAGTAAAACTAAACATATCTATAACTAGTTTAGGTAGTTTGAGAGGTAATTAAAATAGCTACGTGTGATATTCTAACCTGAAGTGTGTGTTTTGTCCGCTCACCGCTGCAGGTGATCATGCAGAGCTGTGTGTCGACTCGTCAGCAGCAGCTGATCTCTCTCTCTCCCGTCAGATTAGACTTCACTCGCGTTTATGTCCATATCGATCAGATCCAGCTAGTTCTAGCTAATGATAGGACTACCTGCTTATTAAAAGACACCTAAACAATAAGTGTCGCTATGCAACAGGGTGAGGCCACAAAGTATAGCGCAGCATTATGCATTTGTTTACATGCCCACCGGAACCCCGAGGCATTACCAACAGATCAACGCACAATCAACCCATACAGGACATCTCTTTCTCCACATTAAGTGTTAGACATTAGAATTGACTATTCTTGTCTGTCACATACTCTTCTTGTCTGTCACATACTCTTCTTGTCTGTCTGAACTAAAGCGGTATTGCGCTAAATGGAAATTATTTTGACTGGACATTTTGACCGAAGAGATTTAGATTTGCCGGCTAACGGGAACTCTGACGTCGCCATTTTGTGTGCTTCGCGGATGCGCTCGGCTCCTCTCGACTGCTGCTCGGGTCTGCTCGGTCAGCTTCCGGATGAGGAGGCATTCGTTCGACCAACTTACAGTAGATAACATTACAAACATTTTTAACATGGGCCATAATAGTGTAAATAATGTTTGTTTTGGCAGTTATAACTGAATGTAATGTTTTCTACTTTTTTACATCTGGGAAGGCATTTGCCTTCATCAGATGGAAAGTGTCTTCACCAACAACTTTTCTTATAGCTATGCAGGGCATGCAAGCCAGCAAACACAAACAAGAACAAACAAACAAGTGAAATGAAGAATACAATTGAAATTGTACAATATAATATTGTGGTGGTTCATCTTATAATTCAGTCTAGAGAATTCACCAGACAGCATCTAAGACCTGCAAAAATCTAAATGTTCTAGGGGGAGGCCCCCCAAACCCTTCGTGCGTCATTTCGTCCGCGCGCATTTTTCAGGGCAATCTCTATTGGGCTCAAGGCCATCTGTAAATTAGCTTAGATGGCCCACAGGGCCATCTCCCAAAATCCTTAATGTCATGAACAGACAAATCCCTCGCCATCTCCACATATGTTTGACCTTGTTTTTGCTCAAAGGACCTAAAACGCTGTCGATAGGCCTCTGGCACCAGTTCATATGCTCTAAGCACCGCCGATTTTATTTTAATATAGCTAGTGCTATCTTCCAGAGATAAAGAGGAATATGCGGACTGTGCTCTTCCTGTGAGAACACACTGAAGCATCAGAGCGCAGTCTGCATCAGGCCAATCTCTAGCTCTAATCAAATCAAGTTTTATTTATATAGCACATTTTTCAACGATTTTTGGTCGAGCCAAAGTGCTGTACATATAATAAAAATACCCTACAGTAGAGACACTTTACAGTAAATACAACAGCACAGTTTGTGCAGAATATCAGTATGAGAAAACGACACCCTCTGTCCTTAGACCCTCACATCGTAGCTCTAGCGCAAGTTATTAACATCGAAACGATGAGGAGACCTGGGCAACCATAATGACACACATTCAGTGTCACACCAACTTAGCATGTTCAAACGCTTTATACACACATAATGTTCCCTTCGACATAACAGTCCTTTAATTCAAGGGCAAAAGTGATGCAATATTTTATGAGGGACCGTATAGGCCGTAATTCATACTGGTCCTCTCACACACATACATTCTCCTTTTACAAACATACATTTTCTCTCTCACACACGTATATATTTACACTCACACATTCTGCTCTCATATTATCATATTTCAATGCACACATTCATACATTGTCACTCACATATTTATAAATGTTTCACTCACACATGTACATTTTGTTCTCATATTCATATATTTTAACGCTCATATTTATACATTTTGCTCTCATGCACATTCATTCAATGTTTACATTTAATATTATAATAATATATGCATGTCTGAAGAGAATATATGTATGCAAGAGAAGAATGCATGTATGTGTGAGAGAAAGTATAGTGGAAACGGAAGGAGTATGGTTGAAACGGAAGGCAGGTCATTATCGCGCTGTGATTGGCTCAGAAGGTCGAGCGGGGCGGGCTCATGTTCAGAACTTCTGATTCAAATCAACATGATGGAGGGAGATGAATCCGTTTATCTTTTCTTTATTAAAAAAGTAAACGGAATAGCGTCTGCGAGGCATTTTTGCTTTTTACCTTACTTTTTCCCCACTTTAGTTCCGATATAGTCCCGAAATGTCACGTTCACACCAAAAAGAGCCTTTGTACCCCCTTTTCCATCCCTGCTAGAGAGCAGGTACTTTCGTGGGAGAAAAAGGTTCCTATGTCTGATTGGCTGGGCGGATTGCAAACCACGCCCCGTAAAACTCCCAAAACGTTTTGTGAAGCCACCATTTTATTATCCTCGCATTAGCATTATTAGCATTAGCCCAGCGCAGAAATGCAGAGAGACTAACTTATGGCAACACAAAATAAAACATGGGAGCGGTGGAGATGAGGAGGTGTCGGCGTTCTGGCGATTTACTCGCCAGTCCCCAACTCCGGGGACTTCCGGCCGGGGACTTCGGGTGGCAGTATACGCCGTGAAGTGTTTGCGGCCTGCCAGTAAACCCAAAGCAGAAGAAGAAGAAATGACGTCAGCGGCTTCATTTGCCAAATCCTTCCCCAGGAACTTATTCCGGTGTGAACGCGATCTGTACTTAGTTCATGAGAACTAAAGAGTTCTCATGAACTAAGTTCTCATGAACCTTTGTGGGAAAAGTACTGTGGTGTGAATGCGCCTATTGGAGCGGGGGGGGAGCTCGCAGAAGTGATTTCAAAACAACTCGTTTGCTTGGAACGGTGATATTATAAACAAGGGGAAACAAGGTGAATTTAGCGATCACAAAGAAAACGGCCAAGGCACACATTGAGCCCAGAAAATGAACGTTATTAAGGGCTGTGAATACACTGAACAAAAATATAAATGTAACACTTTTGTTTTTGCTCCCATTTTTCATGAGATGAACTCAAAGATCTAAAACATTTTCTATATACACAAAATAACCATTTCTCTCAAATATTGTTCACAAATCTGAAAAGATCTGTGATAGTGAGCACTTCTCCTTTGCCGAGATAATCCATCCCACCTCACAGGTATGGCATATCAAGATGCTGATTAGACAGCATGATTATTGCACAGGTGTGCAATACTCTGTCCAACAATATAAGTCTCATGAAGAAAGGTGTTTTAACGCATATTCAAAATAGTAGAGAGGACATTGACAGAGGATTACTCAAAAGGTACACAGTAAAAGTACTTCATAGTATTTGTGGGAGTAGTTTCACTAGTACTGAGTCCAGTCATTTTTTCCTTCATCAAACTTAGCAGAAGTGGCTTGATTTTGTTCTAAGGAGGGGAGATTGACAGAGGATTTCAACAACAAAAAACACACTAGAAGTAGGCTACATTGTATTGTGGTAGTAGGTGTGAGACTACTGAGTCCAGCAGTATCAATATCATTAAGAACTAATGGTAAAATTGTCTTTTTATCATTCATCAAAGATAGCAGAAAACATGCATTATGTACTATGGAGGGGACTCTGACAGACTACTCACAAAGTACACCGTAAAAGTAATTCATTTTATTTTTTGTAGCAGTCAAACTAGTACCGAGTCCAACAGTGTCATCAGAAGTTCTGAACATGAGCCCGCCCCACTCGACCTTCTGAGCCAATCACAGCGCGATAATGACCTGCCTTCCATTTCAACATGTACTCCTTCCGTTTCCACTATACTTTCTCTCACACATACATGCATTCTTCTCTTGCATACATATCTTGTCTTCAGACATGCATATATTATTTATGAGTGTAAATATATACGTGTGTAAGAGTGAACATATACGTATGTAAAAGGGGAATGTATGTGTCGAGACGAAAGTCAATATTGAAAGAAAAATAATAATATCTGAGAAAAACAGACGGATAAATAATTATTTGTATGTATTTTCGTTTAGGTTATTATTGTGATAGTATTGTTAAATTCCAAGGGGGTATTCGTTTTATTTTGAATAGCGTAGTCTACTTTTCTTAATGATAAGCGAGCTGTTATTAAAAAATATTAATGCTGCTTCCGGTGACACAGCAACAAAAGGGGCAGGAATTATGATGGCCGGTCTTTTGTTCCCAAAGCCACGGAGGGAGAAGTTGGCGACAGTGTGTGTGAGGCTCCAGAGACGCCACTGGTATGTTTCTCCGTTGTTTATTGCATTTTGCGTTCTTGATCTGTTGCCTTATTGTGTGAGAGTGATGTTGCGCAATCGACGGCTTTTACGCAGCGTGGTTTGTGTGCGCTCCGTTTTGTTGTATATTTTTAGACAGCGCAGATGTTCAGTGAGGTTTTCTGGGTTAATTGGTTTCAAGTAGAGAAAGAGACTTTCTTATTAATTCATTTAAGTTAATGATGTTTTGTAGAATAACTCACAATTTATCATTTGAATTATAATACCCTGAAAATGGAATGTGACTGAATTATTATTATCCATCCATCCATCCATCTTCTCCCGCTTATCCGTGGTCGGGTCGCGGGGGTAGCAGTTCCAGCAGAGAGCCCCAAACTTTCTTTTCCCTGGCGACATCAACCAGCTCTGACTGGGGGATCCCAAGGCGCTCCCAGGCCAGCGAAGAGATATAATCCCTCCACCTGGTCCTAGGTCTACCCCTTGGTCTCTTCCCAGCTGGACGTGCCTGGAACACCTCCCTAGGAAGGCGCCCAGGTGGCATCCTAACTAGGTGCCCGAACCACCTCAACTGGCTCCTTTCGACGCGAAGGAGGAGCGGCTCAACTCCGAGTCCCTCCCTGATGACCGAACTTCTCACCTTATCCCTAAGGGAGACACCAGCCACCCTGCGGAGAAAACCCATCTCGGCCGCTTGTATCCGCGATCTCGTTCTTTCGGTCATGACCCATCCTTCATGACCATAGGTGAGGGTAGGAACGAAAATGGCCCGGTAGACAGAGAGCTTTGCCTTCTGGCTCAGCTCCCTTTTCGTCACAACGGTGCGGTAAAGCGACTGCAGTACCGCTCCCGCTGCTCCCGATTCTCCGGCCCATCTCACGCTCCATTGTTCCCTCACTCGAGAACAAGACCCCGAGATACTTGAACTCCTTCACTTGGGGTAAGGACTCATTCCCTACTTGAAGTGGACAGTCCATCGGTTTCCTGCTGAGAACCATGGCCTCAGATTTGGAGGTGCTGATCCTCATCCCAGCCGCTTCACACTCGGTTGCGAACCGATCCAGTGAGTGCTGAAGGTCGCAGACCGATGAAGCCATTAGAACCACATCATCTGCAAAAAGCAGTGGTGCAATCCTTAGTCCACCGAACTGCAGACCCCCTCCCCCATGACTACGCCTCGAAATCCGATCCATGTATATTACAAACAGGATTGGTGACAAAGCGCAGCCCTGGCGGAGGCCAACCCTCACCGGATATGGGTCCGACTTACTGCCGAGGACCCGGACACAGCTCTCGCTTTGGAGTACAGAGATTGGATGGCCCTGAGTAGAGACCCCCTCACCCCATACTCCCGCAGCACTTCCCACAGTAACTCCCTGGGAACTCGGTCATATGCCTTCTCCAAGTCTACAAAACACATGTAGACCGGATTGGCACACACCCTCTGATCCCCCTTTTTAAAAAGGGGAACCACCACCCCGGTCTGCCACTCCTTCGGTACTGTTTCCGACTTCCACGCAACGTTGATGAGACGTGTCAACCATGACAGTCCCTCAACACCCAGAGCCTTCAGCATTTCCGGGCGGATCTCATCCCCCCCCGGGGCTTTGCCACTGTGGAGTTGTTTGACGACCTCAGTGACCTCCCCCCGGGAGATTGGTGTTGATCCCCCGTCATACTCCAGCTCTGCCTCTAACATAGAGGGCGGAGTTGTCGGGTTCAGGAGTTCCTCAAAGTGTTCCTTCCAACGCCCCCTAACACTCCATCAGTTAAGGTCAACAACGTCCCATCCTTACTGTACACAGCTTGGATGGTTCCCTGCTTCCCCCTCCTGAGGTGTCGGACAGTTTTCCAGAACAACTTTGGTGCCGCCCGAAAGTCCTTCTCCATGTCTTCTCCGAACTTCTCCCACACCCGCTGCTTTGCCTCGGCCACGGATGAGGCTGCTGCCCTTCGGGCCTGTCGGTACCTTGCAAACTGCCTCGGGAGTCCCCCGGGATAACAAATCCCTGAAGGCCTCCTTCTTCAGTCGGATGGCTTCCCTGACCACCGGTGTCCACCAGGAGGTTCGAGGGTTACCGCCCCTTGAGGCACCTAGGACCTTGAGACCATAGCTCCCCGCCGCGGCTTCGGCAATAGAGGCTTTGAACACCGACCACTCTGGTTCAATGTCCCCAACCTCCACAGGAATGCCCGAAAAGCTCCGCCGGAGGTGTGAGTTGAAGGCCTCCTGAACTTGGGCCTCCTCCAGACGTTCCCAGTTCACCCGAACTACACGTTTGGGCTTACCAGGTCTATCCAGAGGCTTCCCCCGGCCACTCGACCCCAACTCACCACCAGATGGTGATCAGTTGACAACTCCGCCCCTCTCTTTACCCCGAGTGTCCAAAACATACGGCCTCAGGTCCGATGATACGATAACGAAATCGATCATGGACCTTCTGCCTAGGGTGCTCTGGTACCACGTACACTTATGAGCATCCTTATGTTCGAACATGGTGTTTGTTATGACCAATCCATGACTAGCACAGAAGTCCAGTAACAAACCACCACTCCGGTTCAGATCAGGGGGGGCCGTTCCTCCCAATCACGCCCCTCCAAGTGTCTCCATCATTGCCCACATGTGCGTTGAAGTCTCCCAGCAAGATTAAAGAGTCCCCTTCAGGAGCCCCATACAGGACTCTTTCCAGGGTCTCCAAGAAGGCCGTATACTCTGAACTGCTGTTGGGTGCATAAGCACACACAACAGTCAGAGTTTTCCCCCCCATAACCCGCAGGCGTAGGGAGGCGACCCTCTCGTCCACTGGGGTAAACTCCAACAACGAAGCACCTAACCGGGGACTTGTGAGTATCCCCACACCCGCCCGGCGCCTCACACCTTGAGCAACTCCGGAGAAGAATAGAGTCCAACCCCTATCCAGAAGTAAGGTTCCAGAGCCGACGCTGTGCGTAGAGGTGAGCCCAACCAGATCCAACTGGTAACGCTCCACCTCCCGCACAAGCTCCAGCTCCTTCCCCCCCCAGAGAGGTGACGTTCCACGTCCCCAAAGCCAGCTTTTGTCGCCCGGGTCTGGATCCGTCGAGACCCTCCGCTTTCACTGCCACCCTTCTGGCAGCGCACCAGACCCCATCGATGTTTCCCGTAGGTGGTGGGCCCGCGGGACGGAGAAGCGGAGGTGTTGCCCACGTTGCCTTTTCGGGCTGGGCCCGGCCGGGCTCCGTGGCAAGAATTATTATTATTATTAGAAATATTGCAATGAAGCATACAATATGTTTGTGATTTTGTTTGCATGTGAACTAACATTTGTTTGTCTCTGTGTTTGAAGGTGTTCAACCTGATGAGAATCTGATGAAAAGTGTCTTTATAAATGACTGCTGAGCAGAAAATAAAGACAAAAGAAAGAATCTGAGTTGTCCAAGCTTCCTCTGTTGCCCTCCAGCCTCTCAAGTGTGGCCAAAACCCAGAAGAACTTGATAGTATGTGCATGAGATAACCAGTATGAATTACGGCCTGTACGGCCCCTCATAATATTTTCTATTTTCATGTCTTGAAATCACATAATCAAACACAGATGTTTTTCTAAGCTTGCCACACATGCACACTTGAACAGAACATAATAAAAAACATACCTTAAATCAACCCCTAAATCATCAATCATCAATTTCGTTCAGCCTGCGGACACAGAGGCTTTCTGACTGACCTCGTCTGACCCTGTGTCTGTGAAACACACATTTACTGCACCACTGAGAACTGTTATTACATTCTCACACCTGAAACCACACATTAATGACACTGAATGTGTGTCATTAATGAAGTTAAATTGAATAGATTTCAGTAGATTTAGCATTATAGTTTGCAGGCTTGATTTAGGATTTTGAAGAGCTTGATTACCCCTTTGGTGATCAATAAAGGCTTATCTTATTTTACCAAGCAGGCACCATTAACTAAAAAATGAAAGAACAGATTATAAAAAATGTAAGGAAACTCTTTTAAAATGTTTAGCTCCAACCGAATGCAACTATCTAAGTTATGGATAATGGAATGGACAGATGTTTATCAATGCAAAACCTCACTAAAACACCTCAAGAAGTTAAGGGTTGTGCCTTTGCTTTTTTTTAAATTTAGTTATTGATTGACAGGGGATTGTTTCCACAAACTGGGACTTCTTGCTTGCACCTAATTCCAAATATAGGCCAAATTCATAATTAATTCAGGCTGAAACCAGACTTAGAAACAGACACATAACTACTATGTGACCTTTGAGCCAGAGCTGGGACTATTACATATTAAACCATAAAGAAAGGACTTCTAGAAAATACATCAGCATGCATACTTTACTTGGTCAACAGGGTTAAATGAAAAAAAGGTTATTCAGTAAAAGTCATTTTTTATTTAACCATGTATTGATGGAAGTTACCATGAACTATTAGATATCAGCAAGTTTCCATTGATGCTCCTAATACAGCCACTGTTACGGTACGTCCACACGGCAGCGTTGCGTGCTCCACTTTGAATGGGGTGACGTCACGCTTTGCCGAACTCCATTGTGGTTCCGTCGCTTTGCCTCCATTGCTCGCTTCGAAAGTTGAGAAAAGTTCAACTTTTCAAGCGTCGACGGAAGCGCCAGCCAATCAAATCATATGCCAGTACAAGCTCTAGCCAATCAAACCGCGTGCTTGTGTGTCCGGGGCGGGAGATTAATGTGATTGGTTGTTGGTCGCACGCCAGACACGCCCACCGGCAAGCTTCAACACGACGCTGCCGTGTGGACGTTCCGTTACACAAAGTGAAGCTGTTGTCCAAGTTGACTCGATCCAAATGTGTCAATCTCTTCCATAAGGTTTGTCCAGTTAACACATTAGGTAACTTAAAACGAGCAGCAATAACTTACAAAGAGATAAACCAATGCCAGTTATTTTGGTTCTGACTAATGCAATGTAATGAAGTTATCCAGACTGTTCACTTAATTTGACTGGGCATGCTGCTGTTAGCAGCAGAAATGGTCTTGGTGCTGTCATTTACTAACAAACAAACGGACAACAATACGGAACAATTAGGACAAACTTTCTACTTTACCCTAAATCCAGGTTCTGAATAAACTGCTATTCCAAAAAACTAAAACAAATCATCCGAATACAATTGTTGTGGTCAAGTTTTAAGTATTGTTTTTAATGGCACCTGTAATGTATTCCACAACATAATGATAATCAGACACATAATGTGGTCCCACACGATAAAGCTGATATGGCAAAGATGTTTATTGTTTGTCTTTGGCTCCTCTCCAACTCTGCCTTTTTTTCGTTGTATTTCAGTATTTGTTTACATTTTGTTATGTGCTTTTAACCTTATCCGCACATCTCAAATATTCTCTTGCACTATTTTATCTGTTGTATCTGTTTTATTTGTTTTATGTCCTATATATATATTCATGTTGGACTGTTGAAGGAGCCTGTGACTTCAGTTTTTCATTTCCATATCTACACTGTAGCTCAAAGTCAAAAGTCAAGTCAGTCAAAGTCAATTTGATTGTCAATCTTCCAGTTTGTGTGTACAGACAGAGGGATCGAAATACTGTTTCCCACAATCCCAAATATAAAAACAAATGTATATAAAATAGCTACTGTGCCATGACAATAAAGACTTGAATCTTGAATGTTAGCAAACAGTGTCTTATTCTAACACCAACCCCATCTGACATAAAGGCAATGTTGAGGTCATTTTGAGAGGTAATTCTAAGGCCAATGTCCACTTTCCTTTTGCTCTGTGTCCGCCGACTCTGAAGAAACATTTGACTCTTTAGATGTTTTCGTAACAGCAATTTGGCAGCAAATTCCTGCCATTCCAATGGCCAGTGGGAGGTAGACAGAAACAAAAAGAAAGAGAACTGTGCAAAAACATACTAGGCATATTTAGTTTAAAGAAATTCAGCTCACAGCTCTGAGGAGAGTTATCAAATTATTGAAACACCCTCCTAACCAGCTGTTTGGAAAATACTGAATGTACTCTTCCAATATCAGAGTCCACATGATAACAAAGGTATCCCAACTGTGTACTTGACAGGATGTTTGATTACCTAGAAGAGCATCAGGGGCCTGTACTACGAAGCTGGTTCAACCTAACCTGGATATGTTTGAGTTAGCCGGTTGGCCTAATCCAAAACATACGCGCTCTCGCTAAGCGGTCCTACGACGCAGGTTATCAAGTGGATCGCTCAAACCAGCCGTGTCCTATCTAGTTAGGTGCACGTTCATATGAAAGCGGTGGTATTTGGAGCATTCGACCAATCACAAACATGGAGAAGCATACGGACAGCGCAGCGTCATACTTCCTGAATGAAAAGTGAACTTTAATATTAGACATATGAAGAAGTTAAACTTTAAGTCTCTACTGGATTTATTTGTATGCGTAATGGATCAGGGTTTTTTTTTAACTGTAATGGCTTGAAATCGCCTACAGTATGTTCTGGGTGACCTTTTAAATTTAACCAGATCTTTATTTTGCTACCCTTTTCCTGTTTTTTAGGAGTGCTAGAAGCGAAGGCATTTTAAAATGAAGGTAATTGTTTTGCCCCTAGAGGCTAGACTCTAGCCTAAAAAAAACTATACTATTACTACTACTACTATTACTACTACTATACTATACTAACGATACTCTAGCCGCTTAAGTCTCTACTGGATTTATTTGTATGCGTAATGGATCAGGTTTTTTTTTTTAACTGTAATGGCTTGAAATCGTCTACAGTATGTTCTGGGTGACCTTTTAAATTTAACCAGAGCTTTATTTAGCTACCCTTTTCCTGTTTTTTAGGAGTGCTAGAAGCGAAGGAATTTTAAAATGAAGGTAATTGTTTTGCCCCTAGAGGCTAGACTCTAGCCTAAAAAAATCTATACTATTACTATTACTATTACTACTACTATACTATACTAACGATACTCGAGCCGCTTAAGTATCTTCTGGAACCTTTGTTGATGTTTAATAAATTGATCTAATAAATGTTAACTGTTTAAATATATATCCTGACTGAATGTTATTATATGTTATTGCTCACTCATTTTGAGCTTTAGTCTGTTCTGGAAATGTTTTTATGTCTTACTAATTGTTGTTGTTGTTTATCATGTTTTCTAAAGTTTGATTGTCAAGGCTGCCTTCTTGGTAGTCGTCGGGGACATCTGGGACCATACTAGAAAGGAAATTAATGAATCTTCTCCACCGTGGTGTTTTCAAGGCGGCTATCTCCTGAACACAACGTTCTTTCACTTGTTGGAGTTCACGGATTCTCTCAAGCAAAGTGATCATCTCTGAATCCTTCTCAACAAAAAAGCGTTCCTTCTGTTGTTCCAGTTCGTGGTTTCTCTCATGCAAAACTACTATCTCTGCATTTTTCACCTCAACACAACGCAACTTCTCTTGTTTGAGTTCCTGGTTTGTCTTTTGCAAGGCAGCCATCTCTATCCTTCTCCTCAACACAGGGTTCTTCCAGTTGTTTGAGATCCTCTGCTTTGTCATTCTGATGCATCTTGAGGAGCTTTTCATATTTCATGTTCAGTTCCTCATAGTTTCCGCGCAAAACTTTCTGCTCAATTTTCAGGGCATTCTTTTTAACATTGTGCCTCACTTCTGGTTCCACCTTCACCTCATTTTCCTTCTTGTCCACCTTCACCTCCTTCTCCACACAATGCTCCTTCTCTTGTTTCAGTGTTTGGTTTTCCTTCAGCAAAGCAGCTATCTCTGCATCCTTCTCCTCAACATAACGTTCCTTTTGTAAATGGAGTTCCTGGTTTCTCTCACACAAAGCAGCTATCTTGACAGTTTTCTCCTCAACATAACGTTCCTTTTGTAAATGGAGTTCCTGGTTTCTCTCACACAAAGCAGCTATCTTGACAGTTTTCTCCTCAACATAACGTTCCTTTTGTAAATGGAGATCCTGGTTTCTCTCCCGCAAAGCAGCTATCTCTACAGATTTCTCCTCAAGACAACGCTCCTTCTGTTGTTGGAGTTCCTGGTTTCTCTGACGCAAAGAAGCTATCTCTACAGATTTCTCCTCAAGACAACGCTCCTTCTGTTGTTGGAGTTCCTGGTTTCTCTCACGCAAAGAAGCTATCTCTACAGCGTTCTCCTCAACACAGGGTTTTTTCAGTTGTTTGAGTCCCGCGTTTGCCTTTCTCAAGGCAGCCATCTCTGCTTCGACCTTCTTGTGTGACCTCTGGAGCATTCCGTATTTCATGTTCAGGTCCTCATTGTTGACGCGCAAGACGTTGTGCTCAATTTCCTGGGCTTTCACGTTCAAATTTTGCTCAGATAGCTCAGCTGCATTCTCTGTATATGCTTTCAGCATCGCTTCCTTCTTCTTAGCGCCTTCAATCTGAAGCTTATTCCTTAAAGTCCTTTCCTGCTCCAGCAACAACTTGATTTCCTGATTTTCTTTTTGCAGAATCTCGAGCTTGACTTCCATCTCATCTCTATTGTTCATCTCCATCTCTACTGCGGTGATGAAATGACCTGTTGTTAAGCAAACTGAATATAATTGTTCAACTGAATTAAAGCCACAAAAATGGAGTTCACTTAGATTATCTCGTTAAAATAGACGTGCAAGTCTACCTAATGTTAGCTTGCTACAAAACCTATTTCTGCAATGATCTGACACTAGCTGGAACAGTTCCTTCTGCCTTCTGACTGATGCTCTGATGAATTCACCGTCACAGCTGAGACCTGCAAACTTCTAAAGCATCAAGGCAAAGATAATGTCATCAATCTCAAGGTTCCATTTGCTGATGTCAGTGAATGCATCAGCTGACAGGAAGTAAGAATGGACCCATGCTGTTGCCTAGCAACGCAATTCTGTTTAATACATAATATTAAGAAATGTAAACGATCAAAATGCTTTATTAAGTATAATGTATGTTTGTGAAAGAGACAACCAAAGGAAACTGGTGTCATGATTCTGTTCACGTCTCCTCTCTCTGTCCTTCACTTACGTGCTTTCGTTTTTTAACCTCCTCCCATTTACTTCACGGTGGGAGACAGGAGATAATAAGGGGGAAAAGGAAGCAAGCTCATTGAAAACCAACAAGATGCAGCCGTACAGTCAGCCTGGACAGTTTAGTGATTCACTGCCATCCCCTAAAAGCTGTTAAACTTGTCACTTTGTGTTTCACAAATGTAGGGCTTTGTCGCTAATGAGTTGTGGAATGATCAATCCCAGCATTAGAACTTTTACACAAAGTGAGCGATTTATTTGTTATGAATCTAATTAAAAACAGCTTCATCGTACAATTATATAACAAACAATCTGGTAATGTTAAAACCCTTTTAGTACAAGAGGGCTCTTACAATAAAGAAAATATGCAAACACTGGTTTAGAGGGAAAGTTTATACAAATGCAATGTTACCCCTTGTCCCACACTGCAGGACAGTGTCATAGACTGGACTGAATACATGTCGGTCATCTGGCTCTTCCAATTCACCTTATCCAATAAACGTCATAAATCCAAGAAAGCGAACCCATTTTAGGCTTGAGTAATAGTTATAGACAATTATAAGCAAATAGCTGTATGGAACAGTGTTGAGCTGATAGTACAATTATTATTAAAAAGTAAGTAGGTCGTTATTAAAAAGAATAATGATAAATTAAATAATAAGTAGGGCGGGGAAAAGACTACATGGCAGATCCAGATAGAGCTAATTATTGTTCTTGAGATCCTTAGTCCAGTGGAGGTCTTATGGAATGAACAGAGCTCTGTGCCCATTTCTAGAGAAACTGCGTAGGCTACACCACGAAAGAAGGCATCTGGATCTGTGGGTGGAGATGATGGGTGTTATCCTACATGATGTCATGGGCTTTTCCCTGCTGCTCACAGACCTAGAGGCCACCCGCAATACCAATTCAGGCCATGGCATACATTGTAGGTCCTTTCCTCATTACCTTTCTGTTTACTTATATGCACCACTGCCATGCTCACCTTTGCACTGGCTCTACATTTTGATCTGAACTACAAACCTGTTAAGTTCCGTGACTGTGAATCTTGCGCGCTGTTGAGGTGACAGCATCTTTCAACATCTTTTCAACATCTTGACAGATTTATAGAGCCCTGATGAGAAGACTTCTAGACAAACATGAGGAACTGAAAACGTGACGTGGATCATAAATATATCAGCCATTAAACAACATCTTACATTTATTTTTCACACAATACGTCTCCTTGCAGTATCAACACTACTTCGGCTGACTTTTATATTTGATCCAATTGGTAGATAAGCTGTATTTACACCATAAAGGTGCACAGCTGATATAAAGGGACACCTAGTGGTTAAAGCATGTTATTGAATTTCATTATTTTTATTATTAGATATTAATAGGATCCCTATAAAGTATATTCATTACTCGTTATTCTCTACTAATAGTTAATTAAAGACTGTATATAATGACTATTTTGCACATCCCTTTCAAGATTTCAAGATTTTCTAAGGTTTATTGACATATCATATAGGCCTACACAACTATGGTGTAGTTCTGCATTGAATTAAAAACTTGGGTCGCAGGTTCCTCAATAGTGCATTACAAGACATCTATCAATATTTGTGCATACCTCCAGCAATGTTAACTATGTTGAAGCACTTATTTTAACTGATATTATACATAATGTATTATACTCTTATAAGATGTATGTAGATATTTAATCTCCGGCCTTGTCAGGTATTGAACAATCAATAAATAAAGAACACAGAATTGTTAAATATAAAACACAGAATTTGTGTGATTATACTAAATGATTTACAAATAAACACCACTGCATATTTACAACTGTTACACATGCTGATGTAACGCAAATGTTCCAACTTGGGATCAATAAAGTATATCTTATCTTAAGCTGATCGATGGCTACTGCAATATTTGCAAAATTTGCCTCTGAACCTTGACAAGTGCATGTTTCAGGCTTATCAATTAATGTAATGTAATGTAATGTTATCAATTAACAACAGGGGTCACAAACATAAGACCAGCTGTTAAATAAAGCTCTTCTGACCTTAGCTGTCATGTGTGTATATATATTAATGCTGCCCATTATGGGCACAAGCAATTTTCACCCATTTATTAATTATATGTTTTAAATTTGAGTGTTTTCTATCCCCTAAACCTCCAGGGATGTACACAGTTTAATACTGGCAACTTCTTATTATGGGAAATACGAAAACGTCTTTTAAAACTACAACTCCCAGTAGAGACGTGCCATAGATAGAGAACATGTTGCGAAACAGAATAGCCAGCATGTGTAGTTCTGGGGACGGGGTGGGGGAGGGGGGGACGCGGTGGACCCGTTCAAATCCAGTTTTGGACAGTCTGCCGTGGTTCCATCCCATTTCAAGTGCTGTTCGAGGCTCGGCGTAACCCTCGGAGCACACTCTCCAATCACAGAGCTTGAGGACTATCACGGGGTTTGTCAAACAGAGCACATGGTGTAGTCCAAACGATAGCTGGGGATTCTGGGTAGTGTAGTGTCTTCTGCTATCCTTTACTCGGAAAAAATATTTGTTTCTCCGAATCGAAGGGGAAAAATACAAAAGCATTGCACACAATTTAAACCAATCAATGATGTGTAATTAACAAGGATAATCTGGTGTTTTTTAGTCGATGAGTAGTGCAGATATCACTGTCAAATCAATCGACAGTAAGGGGAATACTTACTTCCGGGTGTACAATTCTCCGTTATCCAATGAGAATGGACGCTCACATTGCCTTTAAGGGCAGCCGACACAAACCAATGCCGTGATTCCATGAGCGTCATTACCAGTAGAAATACATTGCTTTTAAAATCGTGCTGTGCAACACGAAAAAAAGGGGGAAATCGTGTTGGTGAACACGAATCAATAGATTAAAAATCGTGTTGGTGAACACGAAATGCCATGAGACTGGGTTGGAACACCTCACACACACACTACTGAAAATTAAGCCTCACACACACACTATTGAAATCCTCTCACATTCACTACTGAACACCTCACACACACACTACTGAAAACATCTGGCCTTGCACACACACTACTGAAATACTCTCACATTCACTACTGAACACCTCACACACACACTACTGAACATTAAGCCTCACACACACACTATTGAAATACTCTCACATTCACTACTGAACACCTCACACACACACTACTGAAAACATCTGGCCTTGCACACATACTACTGAAATACTCTCAAATTCACTACTGAACACCTCACACTAATGTTGTCACGATACCAACATGTTGGTTTCGATACCGATACCAAGTCAAGAATTGCGATTCCGATTATTTTTCGATACTTTTCTTAAAAAAAGGGAAACAGTCTTAAATGTAATTATTAGGGCTGGGACTCGATTAAAAAAATTAATCTAATTAATTAGAGGCTTTGTAATTAATTAATTGAAATGAATCGCATTTTTAATCAAATATAAATATTTGACCTGAGAACAGTGAGAAGCAATTTTTTTCACATGGATTTTAGTATACCATTAGGCGCATTCACACCGCAGTACTTTCCCACAAAGGTTCATGAGAACTCTTTGAACCTGGGGGTGGATTAGGCAAATGAAGCCGCTGACGTCACTTCTTCTTCTTCTGCTTTGGGTTTACTGGCAGGCCGCAAACCACTTCACGGCATATACTGCCGCCCAAAGTCCCCGGCCGGAAGTCCCCGGAGTTGGGGACTGGCTTCAGTAGAAGCTGCTGGGAGTCCCAGCAGCTTCAAGCCTTCCGAGTAAATCGCCAGAACGCCGACACCTCCTCATCTCCACCGCTCCCATGTTTTATTTTGTGTTGCCATAAGTTAGTCTCTCTGCGTTTCTGCGCTGGGCTAATGCTAATAATGCTAATGCGAGGATAATAAAATGGCGGCTTCACAAAACTTTTTGGGAGTTTTACGGGGCGTGGTTTGCAATCCGCCCAGCCAATCAGACATATAGCTCTTTTCTCACAAGAGAGCCGCACGAAAGTCCCTGCTCTCTAGCAGCTCTCTGCTCTCTAGCAGGGACTTTCGTGGGGGTAAAAAGGTTCTCATGAACTAATTTGAGTACCGGCTCTTTTTGGTGTGAACGCGATAAAAGAGGCTAACGTCCACGCTAGCTTCCACCCTAGCTGCTATATGTTTTGCATTGAGGTGATACTTGAGGCTTGATGTGCTGCGGTGATATGCAAATTCCTTTTTGCATAATTTGCACACAACCGTGCTCTTATCAACGCTTCCATCCGTCCGTTTTTTAAAACAACATTTCCCACTGTTGTTCACTGTGGTTTGTTGTTGTCTGAAGTCATGAACGTTAGTTGGTGCTCCAGTATAATCGGTACGCCTGAAACTCATCCAGTGAGAAATGTTCCGCGGTGCAAAAATAAGTGCGATTAAAATGCGTTAATTTTTTTAACGCGTTCATTTTTGTGTAATTAATTAATCTTAATTAACGCGTTAAAGTCCCGGCCCTAGTAATTATTGTGCTTTATTTCACACCAGAACCATAACCATAACACAAACTTTTAAACAATGAGAACAATAAACAAAATAAATGACAATAATTCGTATTAAATAAAATTAAGCATCATCTCAAACAACTTTTTTGTTTTATAAAATATAATTTTTTTAATATTTTATCAACATGTAATAGTACAGTAATATAAATAATTATTGACAAAATGTATATTGCAGATGTTAGCCACATTGGTAAGTTAGCTAAAAAGTTATCATTGCCATTAATTGCCTCGTTTGTCACAAAATAAATTACACTGGTTTGACTTAGATTTGAGGGCATGGGCATGTTATCATGCATGTTATCTATCACATTCGCTAACCTGTCTGTCTTTAAATTCTTTAAACAGCTCTGGATTCCGGTCGGCGGGTGCTTAGCCAAGTTTGATGTGTTGGCTCCCTTGGTTTGCAGGGATCTAAAACATGTCTTACTGACAGGCCTCGTGGTGTCCGTAGGCTTGCCCTCACTGTCAGAGATATAGCTCAAATACTTCCAAATTTCGCTTATGGCGTCTTTTTTGTCAACAAGCCGAGGCGCAGCGGCAGTTGCACTCCCACTTGCAGCCATGCTTCTCGTTTTCTCACATGCTCTGGCAGCTAGCGCGTGGCCGCGTGCACGAGAGAGGGGAGGGACTTAGAACGTGCTTGAGAGGGGAGGCACTGCAGTGCAGGCACGGCTGCAGTGCAGGGAGAGTGGAAGCAGAGCGCTGAACACACACGGCTCTTATTAAAACGGCGCTTTCTCACCGGAGTACTTTTCCCCGTCATTCTTAAAGTACCGATACTAATGAAACGGAGGAATCGTACCGTTTTTAACGGCAGGGTATCGCGGTACCTTTCAAGTATCGGTACACCGTGCAACACTACCTCACACACACACTACTGAAAACATCTGACCTTGCACACATACTACTGAAATACTCTCACATTCACTACTGAACACCTCACACACATGCTACTGAAAATTAACGTCATACACACACTATTGAAATATACAAGCTGTTAATAAACTTTTCAATCAATCAATCAATCTCTCACATTCATTACTGAACATTAACCTCACACACACACACTCCTGAAAAACATTTTACTGAAAGGTTCTCAGTAGGGAATGTGCATGTGTTTCACCTATGTGTGTGTGAGGGGATTCTTGCTGTAACGGAAGTCATTCTAATGTAACGGAAGTCATCTGCTAGTGGTCTCTTTGCTAGCCCCGTTAGCTTCATTAGCTCCAGGCTGCTACTCGGACGTGTTTGTTGTGTTCATGCCTGGTGGAGTATTCTTCATTGAAATATCGCACTTATCTTATGGCTCTGCGGTTCAAACAGACCGTCCATGAATGCAGTTTATTCGGTAAGTGAAATTCAAGCACTTTATTTCTTACTTGTCTTTTTATTCAGCTAACAAGCTAGACGAAGCTACATCTGTGCTAACGATGCTATCCGTAGCATACAAGTTAAAACATAATAGAGAAGTGTAAAACATTAAGAAGGATTACTGTAAAACATAAGGCTTCTCGGTGAGGTTGGTAAAATAAGGTCATGCTTGTACATTAGTTAGTTTGCTAGTTAGGTAAATGTATGCATTGTTATTGTTAATTTAAAATAGCTATGCTCGACGATGCAGACAGCTAGCGTCACATTAGTGTTGAAGAGCAGAGTATGAGATTAACCCATAGATTAACATCACTATAAGATCTGTGTATCTGAAAAATATGAATCTCACATTTCCAGTTGGTTCCAGAAATAACGTTGACGTAGATATTGCAATATGGTTTGTTGAGCTGGAGTTTATTATTGAAGCTTACTGGTTAACGTTCATCATATTAAACGAACGAACCCAAACGTTGTTGTTTTTATTAATATTATTACCAATACTTACTTAGCATTTTATTATCATTACACTGGAGAAACCGACTTATTGTGGCAGCAGAACGTGAACATGTAACTTAATGCCTGCATTTGAGGACGAAAAAATAGCTCAGTCAATGCTTTAGGGACAAGGGAATGATTTGTTTAAATATTAGATATGACGTTATGTGTGCTTCTGTGACAATGAAGCTTATTCATTGCATTACATTTGTTGAAGATGTGTGTCTTTTACCCTTACGTGTGTGTTACAAATGAATGTGAATATGGCATAGGACAAATATTTAAATTGACTGTCTCATGAAAAACGATTCTAAAATGAAAAGGACCCCAACTATACAATAATACACAATCCAACTGATAAGATACAGTAAGGGCTTTGATATCCAGCACTTTTTTAAAGGATAACAAAAAGATTATCACATGACATTTGCATGTAAAAAAAGTCTGTGACCAACACATTGTTACTTTACATATAAAGTATGTTTACTTTTATTCAACCGAAACAGCCAACTGCTTTTTTATAGAAAAGGTCAAAGCAATGGTTGACAAAGGAGGTGTTTAGAAACCTAACCACTCCCATCACTGTACCATCCTCAACAAGCATAACATCCTGAGTTGGGAAGATTTAATAAAGTATAGGAACATCGTTCTGGTTTACAAAATCCTGCACAATACAGCCCCTCCACCTCTTAGCTCATTGGTTACTCAACGTAACAACACCAGACGGACCACTAGAAGCTCCACACGTGGCGACCTATCAGTCCCATTCAGGAAGAGTACTTTTGGTCAGTCATCATTCTCGGTCACAGCAATACAAAACTGGAATTCTCTACCCACTCAAATCAAAGACATACATACACATCCCACCTTCACAGCTCACTTAAAAACATGGTTCACTGAGAACTACACCTGCACACACTAGTCTGTGTTGAGTATGGCGTGAGTGTTACATGTTGTGATCATGGATGTTGCCCCTGGTTTCTGTTATGTGATTGTGATGTGCTATATGTGACATGTACTGTATATAGTAACGTGTGTTATTTATTGTTCTCTTTTATCCTCACACCGGTATCTACTTGTCTTTCCTCCTTTTTATTTTCTTTTATATATTTTATTATAACTAATGCTATTGATATATTGTACTTTTAAGGGTGTCTATTACCATCTGGCCAGGGACAACA
Source organism: Gymnodraco acuticeps (assembly GCF_902827175.1). Taxonomy (NCBI): domain Eukaryota; kingdom Metazoa; phylum Chordata; class Actinopteri; order Perciformes; family Bathydraconidae; genus Gymnodraco; species Gymnodraco acuticeps. The sequence continues at coordinate 11,831 of NW_022990097.1, read as the reverse complement.
GCTGGAAATTAGCCATGTCGGCTAAAGCTGCACCATTTACTGTTTTTGTGACAGTTCATCGATGGGGACTGTCCACGACACTATAAATAAATAAACTAAATCTCTCCGTTGGTGCGCTGGGCTAATGCTAATGCGAGCAAATAAAATGGCGGCTTCACAAAAACTTTTCTGAGCTTTACGGGGCGTGGTTTGCAATTCGTCCAGCCAATCAAAATTTGAACTTTTCCTCCCATGAAAGTACCTGCTCTCTAGCAGGGACTGAAAAGGGGTGAAAAGGTTCCCGAAATAAATTCTAGTTCCAGATCTTTTTGGTGTGAACGCAAAATCCCAGGAACTATCGAAATTATTTCTGGGGAAAGTACTCCGGTGTGAAAGCGCCTATGGTCTCCGTTGTGAACCACTGTATCAAAAATTTAAAATATGTTAAAACAGCCAATAAGCAAATCTAACGCCAGAAGTCGATCCACTAAAAAACCCTATGCTCCGACCCAAATGCATTAAACATCCATGACTCAAACACTTTATCCAGGATAAAAGCCACATAGCTGCACCTGCAAGGTGAATACAGCTGGGAACAGAACAAGTGTTTGAATGCGTACATTAACAGGTTTATGATATCACTGCCCCGTCTAAGACACGATCTGACTTTAATTACATTTATCGAGTGTTTCCTCAACTTAATGTGTTGCTTAAAATAATACTTCTGCATACAGTATGTGACACTGTGAGTGTTGGACGGCCAGATACGGCTCAGCTGACTCAGATAAGGAGATATATGATACATTATGATGTGATATGCCGCGGACTGTACTTAATGTTACTCTGATCCGTTATGTTGTGGCAGATATTTAAGTAAGCTTTCTTAACGCTAATGTTATAATAGTCAGATTGCTCTGAAGATGGGAGGTGATATTCTATTAATGTTCACGTTCACACAGTCTGTGATTTTTGCCGGCCGTCTTTCCTGCAACGGCAGCTTTTCTGTATTTCCTTTCTCTTGTAATATGACTTGATCGCTTTAAACTCCGCACACTGAGATCTGATTGGTCAGCAGGCAGTGCTTTCACTGAGTTCAGCTCTTAGCCTGCAACCTAACCTGGTCCCGACCAGGTTAGCCGCACAGCATAAGTTACCATGGAGATCTAGCCCGCTAAAAAGAGAACCAGCTTCGTAGGACCGGAAACCCCAAGTTTTCCCTGAAGTTAGCCGGCTAAGCGAAAATCCTGCTTCGTAGTATACCCCCCTGGTGTCCCTTTCTATCAGCTCTGCACCGTTATGGTGTAAGTACAGCCTATCTACCAATTGGATCAAATATAAAAGTCAGCCGAATTAGTGTTGATTAGAAAGGAGATGTATTGTGTGAAAATAAATGTAAGATCTTGTTTAATTGCTTATATTTATGATCCACGTCACGTTTTCAGTTTTGGCGGCAGTTGTTCCTGTTTGTCAAAAGGTCTTCTGATCAGGGCTCTATAAATAGAGAACTACGGCAGATATGTAATATTGAATGCAGCCGAACCGTGTATTACAATGCCGTTATGTGATGACCTTCAAAGAGAAAAGCATGCACACTCGGAATAAAGTATTATTTCATTTTTAAAAAACTTTTCAGATTTCACATCACATAAACACCAAATCCCAGCATGCATTGCGGCTAAACCATTCAATCATCGAGCTGAGGATCTTGCCTACGTCTGTTTCCGGTTTCATTTATGACGGATGTATTTTGTTATACACACATCCCTTCACATTTACATTTTAATTTGCATTAAAGTATTTCGTGAGGCCTTCTAACATGTTTTTAAATATAACTACGGTTGTAGTTGAAGAGTTTGTAAATGAACATGAACCAAAGCTGTTGCCTGGCAACGCAATCACACAACGTCACGTCCGTTAATTCCACATCTACACGCATGGATTAACATCGATTTAATACATTAATGTAGCCTTTGTTTCTGCTAAAAGAGGTGTCGACCAGCAACAAGAAAATTGGCGTAATCGAGTGTGACTATTAAAAAATAAATCATTATTATATTAATATTGACAATAACAACCGACCGTCGGGTAGCATTTGCTTGGCATTTCCGGTTATTTATCCACTGGTTAACATGGGTAAACAATACCGTGTAGCTGTCACGTTTGAAGGGACAAAATCATGAAATCTTCACGTCTCCCAGCATGGTAAATTGTCACATGTTCACTAGGGGTGTAACGGTTCACAAACATTTCGGTTCGGTACGTACCTCGGTTTTTAGGTCACGGTTCGGTTCGGTACGTTTTCGGTACAGCAGAAAAACTTATCAAAAAACATAAAATATTTCTTGTTTTTTTTTAATTATTATTAAACTGTGAATAATGTATTCACTCAAATAAATACAAAATATAATAAAATAAACATTAAGGTGCAGCATTTCGATTAACTGAAATAATCTGTATTTGAACTTTACTGTACTAGTACTCACAAAACATAAACTAGGCCTATTAGTTTTGGGTTTTTAATTATTATTAAACTGTGAATATTCACTCAAATAAATACAAAATAAAATAAACATTAAGGTGCAGCATTTCGATGAACTGAAATAATCTGTATTTGAACTGTACTGTACTAGTATAGTGGTGCAACAACTAATCGACTTAATCGATTAAAATCGATTACCAAATTAGTTGCCAACTAATTCAGTCATCGATTTGTTGGTGACGTCATCACGTGTGTTTTACGCGCCGTTAAGCTGCAAGGTTATTGGTCTTTTTATCGGTACTGGAGACATTTAAAAAATATATGTCATGTATTATTGCTACATAAACATTATATCGCAGTCTTAGTGTCGCCAACTTGTTTCTAATATGCAAAAAGACAAACAAATGCATCTATGATGTATTTTCGATCAGACGAGATCTCTCTCCCCCGTCTGTGTGCCAGGGGGCGGGGCATTTTAAACACGCGGTCGCTACATGCATGCAACACACGGCGGGGATGGCGGAGAGAACACGCTCCGAGGTGTGGTTAAATGTTACCCGTCTTGAGGTAGACAATGCTCGTTGCCAAAAGTGCAATAAGAGTTTAGCATGTAAGGGCGGTAACACGAGCAATTTGTCTAAACATTTAGCAAAAGTGCTCCACATTCAGACGGAGAAATGCACCGGGTTCCACTGTCTTTCTAGCAGCTCGGTAGCCCCATCCACGAATAAATTGTCGACGTCAGGTGTTATGTATGCTAGCAGCAACACACAGAGTTAACTCCATTATACAAACATGGGTTAATGATTAGAGGTAACTGAGTTAGTTAGTTTGTTAAAGTTTCAGCTATTCTGTTTACAATTCTGTCATCAGATTATTTAATACGATTTGTTAAAAAATTGTTGTTTCTTTCGATGTGAAATATTATTTATTTACTTTAAATAAAAAGCAATGTTAATTTTGTTCAAAATGTGTTTATTTAATTTATATGTATTTTTGAATCAAGTATTCATCTTTATTGTCTTCATTGTTAGTTTCCACATGCCTAAAACAACCTCAAGCTAAATCTAAAAGTTGATGGCTAAATAAGAGCGTTTGAGAAATTATGCAAGGCATACAGTAATAGAACGATAAAATAATCGTTTCATTAATCGATTATCAAATTAGTCATTTGTTGCAGCCCTATACTAGTACCTAAGCAGCCAGTTTGACATTATGACTTGCTGTCTCCTGCTGTGGAGAACACACTCGCTAGGAACAGAGGTAGCAGATACAGCCAGGTAGCGCTTTGCTAACATGGCAACATAAGGATATTTGGCGTTTGTAATAGCTTTGGCTTGGTCTGAACTTTTTGCGAGTGGTGGAGGCTTAATTGCTAGCGGGAGTTGGGTTTGCACTTCAGTCTTTAGGTACCGGTGATTTTCACGTTAAAATTTCCTTTTCAAATGAGTGTGCACGTTTTATATATTGCCAGCCGCGTAACCAATTGTAGTTGAACAATGCCGACAAACAGCTTCGGTTCGGTCCACCTGTCTTTGTCCGTCATCCTTGTACGTAACTGCGAAACCAAAATGTTCCCAAACCGGAGACTTCAATGATGCTGGAGGATTTTCGAGCTCAACTTTATCTGCGTTCGCCATTTCCTCAAATTACTGACTACATTTGAACGCATCCCTGTGACCAGCTCTCATAGTATGCCTCTCGTCCAATGAAATTACTTGGTCGCTCTATGACGCGCTGAACCCAATGTGAGCAAATTACTCTGAATGCTGCGACGCAGCACCTGAGATTACTTCCAAAAAGTTGTTCACGTTCTCAATTTTTTACGTTTAACGTTATATTCGTTCGGTACACATGTGTACTGAACAAAAGGGCCCGTACCGAATCATTTCGGTACAACAGCCTCGTTAATCGAGGGACCTGCACAGTACATAACGGTATCGTCCGCATAAAAATGTAAGGTTGCTCCTTCGACATTTTCACCTAAACTATTAATATAGATAGAGAATAATAGCGGACCTAAAACTGAACCTTGTGGTACACCATTAGTGATGTTTAACCACTCAGAAGACAGCCCATCTGTGTTGTAGTTTTGTATGTCTGGTTATGGGTATTTTCATCCTTGTATATTGTCTGGTCCTTCTTCCTGTGTTTTTCCTCCCGTTCGTTAGTTTCCCTGGTGTGTCTAGTTGTCTGATTGTTTTCACCTGTGGCCCTTGTGTTTCTCCTCCCCTGCCCGGCTGTGTCTCGTCTTGTGATTACCCCTTCCTGTATTTAGTCTTGTCTCTTCCTGTGTTCAGTGTCGGTTCGTCTTGTGTTGTGAGTAAACTGCGGTGAGTGTTCTGTTCTGTCTCTGAATATTGTAGCCTTGAAATAAAGGAATTATTTTGTCACTTAAATCTGCATTTGGGTCCTGCTTCCTAGTGATGGCAAAATGAAGCTTTGAATGAAGCATCGAACCACTTGGACAATTGTGTCGGAAATAGGTTCATTTCTCGAAGCTTCAGTTACAGCGACCTCTCCTGGCGAAGTGCAAGGCTGCAGTGGGTTTAACGTATCTTTGCCTTGAAAAATATTCAATGCACACACACTAAGACTGAATATCATGTTCTATTTGCAATTAAAGATTGATAATTGTGTGTATTGGGTTATTGAGAAGAGACTAGAGAGTGCTGGACATTTTTTTGGGAGGAGAGGGCCTTTTATCAGTTATTAAAGTATTAAAGTTGAAAAGCAATGATTAAAATACATCCATTCCGGGCTTTGAACCAGCTGCGCGGAGGACATTGCCGCATTCGGGCCGCCGGCTCTACCCACTGGGCTATCTATTCCTTCAAATATTTAACTGTTTTGATATTACTTATAATTGTCTTTTTGTTCACAACTTCTCCACATTTCGAAGTGTTTCCCGAGCCAGAACGACCTATCTTTCTCCCTGGCTTGCTCTATAATGATACTACAATTCAAATGCAATACCAACAACAACTTAACATATCTGGACCCTGAGTCTGTAATAAAGTTTTCATTCATTCATTCAACAGCAACAACGCAAACTACGACAACAACCCACACATTGCCCATTGTTTAGAGCGGTCATAAAGTGTTGAAGCGCTCAAATTCGAAACTGTTTCAACCTGTCACCTGTCAGAATCGAGACGAGGCAGTGCATTGAATCGCGTGAATGGACCGCGAACCAGTCAAGTGATTCATTCAGGAAATGAAGCAGTTGCTGCTTCGGACGTCATATGTCACGTGATTTGAAGCAGTTGCTGCTTCGGACGTCATATGTCACGTGATTTGAAGCAAGCTTCGAAGCACTGCATCTATGGAATAGGAAGTCCAGGGTTGAAGCTCCGTTCGAAGCTTCAGTGTCAAACTGCCATCACTACTGCTTCCTGCACACCGTAATATTACGAACCGACCAACAATGGACCCAGCGGATTTGAATTTTGATTTGGACTTGTTATCCCTAGAGTACACTCTTCAGTGTCATTATGCTGAATGGAGTAGAACCTTGGCTAAAGGGGACAAAGAGGCTGTCCTCAAAAAGGCACAAATGGAGGTGGACAACATGCCATGGTTGAGAGGCTCATTGCCTGAGTTTCTCAGAGTTTTCTCACGCAGCCCTGAGTGCCAGTCTCCATTCTCTGACCCTTTCTTGGGATCCCGCCTGGCGTTTGGAGGTCCACGGAGCCTCCAAAAGACTTCTAAAAGACGCAAGGTCAGGAAGCCAGCTCGTACTCAGGTACCGGTCCTAGCAGCCATGGTTCCGGCTCCAGAGCCGGCCCATACAGCCATGTTTCCGGCTCCAGAACCGGACCTTACAGCCATGTTTCCGGCTTCAGAACCGGACCTTACAGCCATGTTTCCGGCTTCAGAACCGGACCTTACAGCCATGTTTCCGGATCCAGAGCCGGCCCATACAGCCATGTTTCCTGCTTCAGAACCGGACCTTACAGCCATGTTTCCGGCTTCAGAACCGGACCTTACAGCCATGTTTCCGGCTTCAGAACCGGACCTTACAGCCATGTTTCCGGCTTCAGAACCGGACCTTACAGCCATGATTCTGGCTTCAATTCCGGCTCCAGAGCCGGCCCATACAGCCATAATTCCGGCTTCAGAACTGGATCATACAGCCATATTTCCGGCCATGGGTTCCAGACCTAGTACAGTCCCCAGCAGCCATGGTTTCAGCCCCAGTTCTGGCCCGAGCAGCCATGGTCCCGGCCCCAGCTGTCGAGTCCCCTCTCTAGTTCCCCTCTCGAGTTCCCTTCTCTAGTTCCTTCTCTAGTTCCTCCTTTAGTCCCTCCTCTAGTCCCTCCTTTAGTCCCTCCTCTAGTCCCTCCTCGAGTCCCCTCTCTAGTTCCCCTCTCAAGTCCCCTCTCGAGTTCCCTTCTCTAGTTCCTCCTCTAGTTCCTCCTCTAGTCCCTTCTCGAGTCTCCTCTCGAGTCCCCTCTCGAGTTCCCCCTTGGTTCCCCTCTCGAGTCCCTACTTGAGTCACGTCTCAAGTCCCTACCCAATGTCCTGGTCCGTTGGAGGTTCCGCTGGGGGTCCTGCCAACTCCATGTCTGTCCTCGTTGGAGGGTCCCGCTGTCTACTCTCCCTGCCGGGGGTCCCTGCCAATCCCATGTCCTATGGCCGATGGAGGTTCCGCTGGGGGGGTCCTTCCGGCTCCATGTCCAGTCCCGTTGGAGGTCCCGCGAAGCTACTCTCCTGCCGGGGGTCCTGCCAGCCCTGTGTGCTGTCCCGTTGGGGGTCCCCGCCGACTGCCCCTTCTGCCGGGGGTCCTGCCAACCCGTTGTCCTGTCCCTGTTGGAGGTCCCACGAACTTCTCTTCTGCCCGGGGGTCCTGCCAACCCTGTGTACTGTCCCGTTGGGGGTCCCGCGACTGCCCTTCTGCCGGGGGTCCTGCCAACTCTGTGTCCTGTCCTGTTGGAGGTTCCGCCGACTGCTCTCCTGCCGGGGGTCCTGCCAATCCTGTGTCCTGTCCTGTTGGAGGTCCCACGAACTTCTCTTCTGCCGGGGGTCCTGCCAACCCTGTGTACTGTCCCGTTGGGGGTCCCGCCGACTGCCCTTCTGCCGGGGGTCCTGCCAACCCTGTGTCCTGTCCTGTTGGAGGTCCCACGAACTTCTCTTCTGCCGGGGGTCCTGCCAACCCTGTGTACTGTCCCGTTGGGGGTCCCGCCGACTGCCCTTCTGCCGGGGGTCCTGCCAACTCTGTGTCCTGTCCTGTTGGAGGTTCCGCCGACTGCTCTCCTGCCGGGGGTCCTGCCAATCCTGTGTCCTGTCCCGTTGGGGGTCCCGCCGACTGCCCTCCTGGCGGGGGTCCTGCCAACTCCTGGTCCTCTTCCGTGGGGGATCCCTGCCGAGGCCTGTCCCACCAGCGCCGGTTCCTGTCTGGCCGACACCGGGTTCTGCCCGGCCTCCTGAGAGCCGCGGTCTTCGCCCTCGAGCCCGGCCCCCCTCGAGTCGCGGTCTTCGCCCTCGAGCCCGGCCCCCGGAGAGGCACGCGGTCTTCGCCCTCGAGCCCGGCCCCCTGAGAGCCGCGGTCTTCGCCCTCGAGCCCTGCCCCCTGAGAGCCGCGGTCTTCGCCCTCGAGCCCTGCCCCCCCTGAGTGCCGCGGTCCTCGCCCTCGGGCCCGGCCCCCTGACTCTTCCTGCCACTGCCTTCGCCCCTCCATAAACCCCCTTTTCAAGCTCTGCCTTGCCCCTGGGCTGGTCAGCCCAAGCCCGTCCTCCAGACCCCCCTCCACCCACCCTGTTGGCCCTAGTTTTGTGTCCCTCCTCCGGTCTCCCTCCACCCACCCTGGTGGCCTAGTGATACGTCCCTCCTCCGGACCCCCTCCACCCACCCTGCTTGTGGTTTTGGACTTTTTGTGGTTTTGTTTTGGGATGTCTGGGATCCGTCCCTTGAGGGGGGGTACTGTTAGGATCTGTCTGTGTTGTAGTTTTGTATGTCTGGTTATGGGTATTTTCATCCTTGTATATTGTATGGTCCTTCTTCCTGTGTTTTTCCTCCCGTTCGTTAGTTTCCCTGGTGTGTCTAGTTGTCTGATTGTTTTCACCTGTGGCCCTTGTGTTTCTCCTCCCCTGCCCGGCTGTGTCTCGTCTTGTGATTACCCCTTCCTGTATTTAGTCTTGTCTCTTCCTGTGTTCAGTGTCGGTTCGTCTTGTGTTGTGAGTAAACTGCGGTGAGTGTTCTGTTCTGTCTCTGAATATTGTTGCCTTGAAATAAAGGAATTATTTTGTCACTTAAATCTGCAATTTGGGTCCTGCTTCCTGCACACCGTAACACCATCAAACTGAACACATTGGGACCTTTCAGAGAGGTAGTTTACAAACCACCCTACTGCATGGCTGGACATGCCTATACTGACCAGCCTTTGCTTCAAAATGCGATGATCGACGGTATCAAAAGCTTTGGATAGGTCAACAAATAGAGCTGCACAACTCTGCTTATTATCTAAAATACTCGTAATATCATTTACCCACTTCATTGTGGCAGTGATGGTGCTATGTTGCTTTCTGAAGCCTGACCTGATGTTTAGACAGGATGTCATTGTTAACATAAAAACACCTTTACCTGTTCAACTCACTAGGCGTTCAAGAACCTTGGCCAGAACTGACAATTTAGAGATGGGTCTATAATTGTTTAATAAGGTGGCCTCCCCTCCTTTTAGTAGTGACAGGACATACGCTGACTTCCATACTTTTGGGATTTTGTTCGTGCTGAGAGAGAGGTTAAAAAAGGAGTAGTAGAGGTGGAGCAATACAATCTGCAGCTATCTTTAAAAAGAAAGGTTCTACGTTGTCCGGACCAGCCGGCCTTTTTAGGATCTAGCTTGGTTAAGACTTCACGAACACCATCAACAGTAAAAGGAGTAAACTGAAAGGGACCACATTGTTCTGAGTCCCGACTGTGGTGTTCACAGAAGCAGAATTAGAAACAGAATGAAACGGAGAGCCACAGGACACAAAATGCTCATTAAAACAATTTAGTATGGTGGCCCTATCCGATATAGTGCCAGATACTGTGGTAAGGCGCGGAGGTAGCTCATTAAGGATATCACCGGTGGATATCGATTTTATGGCTTTCCAGAATTTTCTAGGGTTGTTCAGGTTCTTTGTGGTAACTGACAGATAATACTTAGATTTAGCACCTTTGACATGTGAAGTGAAGCTATTTCTTAGCTGCCTAAAACGCAGCCATTTTCTACCTCTGAGCCTGAATTCCTAGCCTTTGCCCAGGCCTTGTTTCTCTCATGTAGGAGAATAGATAATTCAGCAGAAAACCCTAAGGATTGTCTCGTCCCTTCACTCTAAATTTACGCAGGGGTGCATGTCTATCTATAATTTCCATAAAACCAAGATAAAAATAAGACCATGCAGTCTCAACATCAGCACACAAATCGATTTTTCCCCAATCAAACCCAAACAGATCATGTACAAAACCCTGCTCCACAAAATGTTTTTTGTCTCTCTTGATGATATTACGAGGTTTAACCTTTTGGACCTTAGTGTCCCTAATTGTGGCTACAACACAGTGGTCACTCGGATCAATCGCAAATACTCCCACAGCTGAGTATTTATAGGGAACATTAGTTAAAATGAGATCAATTAGGGAGGATTTATTTGGGGACTTAATATTAGGGCGAGTAGGACTGGTCAACAATCTGAGTAACATTTACAAGAGATACAAAGGTTTTAAAATCCTCTGACACTGCAGTTAACCAGTCCCAGTTTAAAATCTCCAAGTAGCACTATTTCCTTGTAGTCTAGTTGCGATTAAAAGATGTGCTAGCGAAGACAAGGAGTCTTGACAGCTGAGGGGGGTCTGTAAGCCCACGACCATGACCTGTTGACCCTTTGCCACTTCTATATTAAGGCTAAAAATTCAAATTGCTTACTGATAGATTTGGAAACTACAGCGGTTACACTGAACTTATTCTTAACATAAATGGCAACGCCACCACCTTTATTAGGCCGGTCGGTACGATACACATTAAAACCATTTAGGCAATGTCAGAGGCCAAAATAGATTTGTTTAGCCATGTTTTCTGATAAACATGACGTCAGCGTCAGTCGAGCTGCGCCCAGATACGGACAAAATCTAGTTCTAACCAACAGCACTGCGCCACATTCAAGTGGATGAAACCCAACCCAGACCTAGCTTAAAATCAGCAGGAGTAGCGATTGACTACTACTACTGGGCGGACCAGGGTTAGGTTGTACATTCCTGACAGTAATAACAACAAAAAAACAGGTATCTTTTCCTCTTAAGCGACACACATAACATTGTCATCTACTTTAGAATCACCGGAAAAGTCTGCGAGAGTGTGATTTGAGCTTAAAGAAGCAGTCCTGAAGATCCATCCATGCAGGAAAACAAAAAAGACAAACATTTTTGTCGAGAAGATTGCTGTGACAAGGCAACCGGTAATTGTTTGTGTAACACATCCGAACCTTTGCAGGGGATGCCCACTGCGGGTGGCAGAACAGACCTGAATCCAGTAGACTCCTCAGAATGACTAGAGATCTTCTCATAGTCCAAAATAGTTAACAGGCACAGCAGAATCCCAATATGGGCCATTTTCCCAGACCAGGGAACCGCGATGTTCCTGGAGCAAAATCAGCACAGCAGCAAAGGACAGGCGAAAGCAGCAGCGTGGTATCCCCGGGGGTGAAAGCAGGCCTCTGCGACAGCAGAACCAGGACAGGTGGAAAGCAGGCCCAGCCGTGGTCAAATCCTCCTCGTACAGCAGCACACGCCCGGTGGAAGCAGGCCAAGCCGAAGTGTGGATCCACTCCGTCTCTCCGCGACGACTAGGGGTAAAACCTCTCCAGTGCAGCCGTACTCTACAGGTGGGAGCAGGCCTCCGTAGATCGCAGATCGCAGGCAGCAACAGGTTAGAGCTGCTCCGTCTCTCCGTTCCGTCTCCGGGGTAAAAACCTCTCCAGTACAGCCGTACTCTACAGGTGGGAGCAGGCCTCCGTAGATCGCAGATCGCAGATCGCAGGCAGCAACAGGTGGGGCCGCTCCGTCTCTTCGTGACGAGCAGGCCTCCGTAAATCGCAGATCGCAGATCGCAGGCAGCAACAGGTGGAGCCGCTCCGTCTCTTTGCGACGTCTCCGGAGGAAAAACACCTCAGTACAGCCGTACTCACAGGTAGGCCTCCGCAGATCGCAGACAACTAAAACTACTACTTGTATAAGCAGGGATGGCTAAAAGTTTGTAAGCAGGAGAGCTAGATGCTAACAGATGCCAGATGCTAACAGGTAGTACGAGCCTGTAGAAAATTCAATGCCCTAAATGTTGGGATTCCCTTCAGACTAGATTACACACACAGGCCTGCTCAATCACTTCATCAGGCAG